>NW_026511377.1:0-327824 GCF_027579735.1 Bombina bombina | reverse complement strand
TCTCTCCTCCCCCCTCTCTTTCTCTTCCCCCCCCTTACTTTTGATCTCTCTGTCCCCTTTCTTTTGCTCTCCCTCCCACTCTCTTTTGCTGTCTCTCCCCCTCTCTTTTGCTCCATCTCTTGTGCTCTTTCTTATCTACCCTCTTGATCTCTCTCTCCCCTCTTGATCTCCTCTCTCACCTTCTTATCTCTTTCCCTACCCCCCCTCTCTCCCCTCTTTTGAGCTGTTTTGAGCTCTCAAAAACTGGCACAGCCTATCACGGCCCAGTCTGGCCCCGCCCCCTTCAAGCTCGGCCACGCCCCCTTGCGGCCCCCCTCGCGCTCGGTCACGCCCCCTTCGCGCTCGGCCCACGCCCCCGGCCACGACTCGGTCACGCACACCTTCTGCTCGCACTGCAGAGCAGAGACTTAGGGACTCTCAAAGGCCAGGTGTGTTTGTCCTCGTGCTGTGCCTGTCTACTGCGCATATTACAATTGTGACAAACACACTTGGCCTTTTATTATATAGGATGACAACCTTTGACTTTAATTGTTAACATTTCCCAATACACACAAATGTTTGTACATATGCAGACAGTCACACAAAAACGCATATACATACTAACACATACTAAGTTTGATGAACATTTGTCTTTACACTTTCAATCAACAATCTGAGCTAAGCAATTAATTTTGAAGCAGCCCCCACATGTAATAACCCTTGTAATGGAGATATCATTTCCCACCATGCACTGCATAGATTCTATTCTTAGTAAGCTAAGATGTTAATGAGTAATTTGCTTCCTTTAAACACAAACTGACCCTCAACAAACAGAAAACGAAAACCCATTTCTTGTTTAAGCTCTTGACAGCTCTGAAATAACTGTAGGCAGCTGCCATATACATAATTTTATCCCCATGATTATTTCCAGTTCTGCAAACATACTGAATAAAGTTATTTACAAGTGCCCTTTGCCTGTGACTTTCATGCGTTGCATGTGTCAGAGAAAGGTTAGGTTGGGGACAAGGTAGGAAACTATGGTGCCATATCTATATCGATGAGACACATTTAAAACAGTTTTTATTCTAAAGCCATAGTTTACCTGCTCTGTATGAACGAAGATCCTCTCCTGACAGCCTCCTCTTCGCCCACATAAGTAAGGCCCGCCCAAGTCCACGTAGCTCAGACGCTGAAGCGCTGCAGTTTAAAGCAGCCACACCAGGCTAAAAATGTTATGTGTGTCTGGGCGGGCGCGGCATAAACAGCTGCAAAAGCAGGTCAGTGGGCATCCATGGTTCTCTGGGGGGCTTCAAACAAGGGGGTGCCAGAGAGCTAATATTTAAGGTGCAAGTGGATCCTGCTGCGCTGCTGCATCTATTGAGTTTTACAACGTACTACAGCTACAACGTAACTCCCATTCAGCTGCAGTAGAGAGGGTGTGTAAGAGTGCCGCCCCCCAAAAAGTGTCACCCCTAGGCACGGGCCTTGTTGGCCCTAGGCCAAAATACGCCCCCTCTGACTGTTAGACAGCACTAGTTCATGGTGCTATATAGAAACATAGGGCCCACTCCCGTGGAGTTATTTATGAGTCAGCTCTGATTGACTGAAATTCAAGCCTGTCAATAGAACTGAGAATAAGGGGGCAGTCTGCAGAGGTTAATACACACGATAATCACAGAGGTAAAAAGTGTATTAATTTAACAGTGTTGCTTATGCAAAAATGGGGAATGGGTAATAAAGGGATTATCTAATCTTTTTAAATTGTTTGGTCCTTTAAATATTACAATTGTGACCAATGCAGCAAAACTGTTCATAATTGGTTTACATGGTGCGCTATACACAATGCTCCTAGATTACCAAAATGGTGCGCTAATGTATAGCAGTATAAAAGAAAATACAAGCAGTATCCCTGGGACCGCACTAACATTAGCGTGCAACTTGATATTTCAAGTCTATGGCAATAAAAATTGTTGTTCTGAATTCCAAATCGAATATTTGAGGAATTTAGTTTCCCCCAAAATATTTGTTGATCTATCCCATCCGATATTCATTTCTTCTTAATAAAATGAATACTTAAAGGGATAGGAAAGTCGAAGTTAAACTTGCATGATTCAGATAGAGCATGTAATTTTAAGACACTTTTAAATTCAACTTCTATTTTCAAATGTGCTTCGTTCTCTTAGTATCCCATGTTAAAAATGAATACACACCATATCACTTCTGACTCCTATAGTTGTGATAGTGATCTATCCCTTGCTGAGACCTCCTATGCCTGGCCTGTATAAGAAGATACAATCAATGCGGACAATCCTTGTCAGATAGCTGAACTCACCAATACCTTGTCCCATCCACAAAGTTGCTTTATTCTGAATACTTGGGTTACAGCAGATAATAAGATACAGCAGATGAATGGTTACATGGTCAAGGTTGATATGTTTGTAGCGTGCATTGTAGATTAACATGTGTCCTTGTTACATGCACGTTACATGTGGCCTGTTAACTGCAGCCATGACACAGGAAAAAACATCATCGAACTACAAGGGCGGAGCAATACACAAAGGGAAATGCATAATAGGTCTGAGGGAAGGTACCACAGAAAACAGGAGCGTTACCAAAAAAGGTTCACTAGATGGCAGCACAGAATAAAACATAGAAGTCAATTTATCAAGCTCTGTATGGAGCTTGTGGGCCCGTGTTTCTGGCGAGTCTTCAGACTCGCCAGAAACAGCAGTTATGAAGCGTGGTCTAAAGACTGATGCTCCATAACCCTGTCCGCCTGCTCTGAGCAGGCGGACAAGAATCGCCACAATTCAACCCGATCGAGTACGATCGGGTTGATTGACACCTCCCTGCTGGCGGCCCATTGGCCGTGAGTCTGCAGGGGGCGGCGTTGCACCAGAAGCTCTTGTGAGCTGCTGGTTGCAATGCTGAATACGGAGAGCGTATTGCTCTCTGCATTCAGCGAGGTCTTGGCAGACCTGATCCGCCACTGTTGGATCGGTCAGTTAGACGTTTGTTAAATAGGCCTCATAGAGTAGCTCTTGAGAAAATGGCACAGAAAAACTATTCATTTTTTAACTATATCAACATGAATATTAACAGAGGCCTATGTCATATTCTATGCCCCATTGGGCGGCACACATATCATACACTAGTGGGAGCTGCTGCTAATTGGTGCCTGCACACATTTGTCTCTTGTGATTGGCTAACTAGATGTTTTCAGCCTTCCTGTCAGTAGTGCAATGCAGTCCCTTCTGCAATGGATAACAAGAGATGAAGCAAATTTGATAATAGATGTAAATTGGAAAGTTGTTTAAATTGTATGTTCTATCTGAATCCAAAAGAAAATGTTGGGTTTACTATCCCCTTTAAGATTTGTCAAACATTTACATTCCTTTTCATAAAACTGCTGCAAAAAAACTCAAATACTTACGTAAACACCTTTGTAGAGGAGACTAAGCTGGTCCTTTTTCTTGCCTGAGCCTATCCCGCACTAACTAGAGGCTTAGCGCAGGCCGGGCTCAGACAACAAGGGGACTGGGTTAGTGAGCCTCTCCAGCATGTTAAGGTATTTGAGGATTTTTCTAAGGAATTGAAGGAATACACAGGAATTTGGCATTATTCCTTTGTTTTCTATAAAATGACATGTGTATTCTTTCTGATAGTCATTTGTGTGACATTGAAACTAATATCCCCTGCTTCTTTACTGAATATACATTTGTTACAGAACTAATGCTCATGTCTTAGTAAATCCCATTAATCTTTACAAGGAGCATGGTTATCGCGGCTGACATCACCCTAGCAAAACCTATATTTCAAAGGATGGGACAATGGGACCTATTTATCAAGCTCCGTATGGAGCCCTGATGCCCCGTGTTTCTGGCGAGTCTAAAGACCGCCTGCTCTATAACCTGTCCGCCTGCTCTGAGGTGGCGGACAGACATCGCTGAAAATCAACCCGATCCAATACGATCAGGTTGATTGGCAACCCCCTGCTGGCGGGCCCGAGTGTATGCTGTCGGCATTTATCGATGTGCGGCGGACATGATCCGCAATATTGGATCATGTCTGCTCGCGCTTTTAATAAATAGGCCCCCCCTGAAGGTAAGTGTAAGGGTTAAAAAAAACTCTTTTTACAAAACATCAAAACATATAAAATAAACTATTACACTCATATATAAACTTTTTAAATAACTTTTAACCCCATTTTTGTGTTATTGAATAGAAATGATATATTTATTTAGTTTTTTTAAATAGGGATATGAAAACACACATTTCTTTTTTTCATGATTCAGATATAGACATGCCAATTTTAAACAACTTTCTAATTTACTTCATTTAACTGGGTAGATATCGTTGAGCGGGTCATTTGAAAGTAGATCCCAACACCAAAAAAAGTGTAGGTACCCTTGATTATATTGTGTGTGTGTGGGTGTATATATATATACATACACACAGATAAATATTTATAATAAACATGCTGCACTTTATAATGATACTGAGTATTTATACACTGGCAGTGAGCACCTCTGTGCTGTATAATCATGTCAGTTTCTATACACTATACCCTGATGAGTACACTGCCCTGTATAAATATGATGAGCATGTGAGTATATATATTCTGATGAGTATGCTGTCTGCTGTATAAAGATGTCAGTTTCTATACACTATCCCCTGAGGAGTACACTGCGCCTGTATAAATATGATGAGCATGTGAGTATATATATTCTGATGAGTATGCTGTGCTGTATAAAGATGTCAGTTTCTATACACTATACCCTGATGAGTACACTGCCCTGTATAAATATGATGAGCATGTGAGTATATATATTCTGATGAGTATGCTGTGCTGTATAAAGATGTCAGTTTCTATACACTATACCCTGAGGAGTATACTGTGCTGTATAAATATGATGAGCATGTGAGTATATAATATTTCTGATGAGTATACTGTGCTGTATAAATGATGTCAGTTTCTACTACACTATACCCTGAGGTGTACACCTGCGCTGTATAAATATGATGAGCATGTGAGTATATATATTCTGATGAGTATGCTGTGCTGTATAAAGATGTCAGTTTCTATACATTATACCCTGATAAGTACATGCTCTGTATAAATATGATGAGCATGTGGAGTATATATTATTCTGATGAGTACACTGCGCTGTAAAATGATGTCAGTTTCTATACACTATACCCTGAGGAGTACACTGCCTGTATAAATATGATGAGCATGTGAGTATATATATTCTGATGAGTATGCTGTGCTGTATAAGATGTCAGTTTATATACACCTATACCTGAGAAGTACACCTGCGCTGTATAAATATGATGAGCATGTGAGTTTATATATTCTGATGAGTATATGTGCTGTATAAAGATGTCAGTTTCTATACACTATACCCTGAGGGAGTACACTGCGCTGTATAAATATGATGAGCATGTGAGTATATATATTCTGATGAGTATGCTGTGCTGTATAATGATGTCAGTATCTATAACACTATGAGGAGTACACTGCGCTGTATAAATTATGATGAGCATGTGAGTATATATATTCTGATGAGTATGCTGTGCTGTATAAAGATGTCAGTATCTATACACTATACCCTGAGGAGTACAATGCACTGTATAAATATGATGAGCATGTGAGTATATATATTCTGATGAGTATGCTGTGCTGTATAATGATGTAAGTTTCTATACACTATACCCTGAGGAGTACACTGTGCTGTATAAATATGATGAGCATGTGAGTATATATATCTGATGAGTATGCTGTGCTGTATAAAGATGTCAGTTTCTATACATTATACCCTGAGGAGTACACTGCTCTGTATAAATATGATGAGCATGTGAGTATATATATCTGATGAGTATGCTGTGCTGTATAAAGATGTCAGTTTCTATACATTATACCCTGAGGAGTACACTGCTCTGTATAAATATGATGAGCATGTGAGTATATATATCTGATGAGTATGCTGTGCTGTATAAAGATGTCAGTTTCTATACACTATACCCTGAGGAGTACACTGCGCTGTATAAATATGATGAGCATGTGAGTATATATATTCTGATGAGTATGCTGTGCTGTATAATGATGTCAGTTTCTATACACTATACCCTGAGGAGTACACTGCCCTGTATAAATATGATGAGCATGTGAGTATATATATTCTGATGAGTATGCTGTGCTGTATAAAGATGTCAGTTTCTATACACTATAACCCTGAGGAGTACACTGCCCTGTATAAATATGATGAGCATGAGTATATATATTCTGATGAGTATGCTGTGCTGTATAAAGATGTCAGTTTCTATACACTATACCCCTGAGGTGTACACTGCGCTGTATAAATATGATGAGCATGTGAGTTTATATATTCGGATGAATATGCTGTGCTGTATAATGATGTAATATCCTTACACAAACAGTGAATGTGCTGTACTGTATAGTGATATGAGCAGTGGCAGAATCTACAGGGTTGAAAAGATCACAGGTGCCACTGGGCCCTTGGAGCTCCGCCAGGGGGGAAGGGGAGGTCAGCAGGCGCGGACCGGGCTCTGGATTTACCAACACTGCTATGATGGAGTGTTTTGTCGCTGTGAAGGGCCTGCAGAATTAAAGAGGTGGTCACGCCATTTCTTTCATGTAATTAGCAAGAGTCCATGAGCTAGTGACCGTATGGGATATACATTCCTACCCAGGAGGGGCAAAGTTTCCCCAAACTTAAAATGCCTATAAATACCACCCCTCACCACACCCACCCAATTCAGTTTTACAAACTTTGCCTGCCGATGGAGGTGGTGAAGTTTGTGCTAGATTTCTACGTTGATATGCGCTCCGCAGCAAGTTGGAGCCCGGTTTTCCTCTCAGCGTGCAGTGAATGTCAGAGGGATGTGAGGAGAGTATTGCCTATTTTGAATGCAGTGATCTCCTTCTACGGGGTCTATTTCATAAGGTTCTCTGTTATCGGTCGTTGAGATTCATCTCTTACCTCCCTTTTCAGATCGACGATATACTCTTATATATACCATCTACCTCTGCTGATTCTCGTTTCAGTACTGGGTTTGGCTTTCTACAAACATGTAGATGAGTGTCCTGGGGTAAGTAAGTCTTATTTTCCTGTGACACTCTAAAGCTTTGGTTGGGCACTTTGTTTATAAAAGTTCTAAATATATGTATTCAAACATTTATTTGCCTTGACTCAGAATGTTCAACTTTCCTTATTTTTCAGACAGTCAGTTTCATATTTGGGATAATGCATTTGAATTAATCATTTTTTCTTACCTTCAAAAATTTGACTCTTTTTTCCCTGTGGGCTGTTAGGCTCGCGGGGGCTGAAAATGCTTCATTTTATTGCGTCATTCTTGGCGCGGATTTTTTTGGCGCAAAAATTATTTTCCGTTTCCGGCGTCATACGTGTCGCCGGAAGTTGCGTCATTTGTTTGACGTTATTTTGCGCCAAAAATGTCGGCGTTCCGGATGTGGCGTCATTTTTGGCGCCAAAAGGCATTTCGGCGCCAAATAATGTGGGCGTCTTGTTTGGCGCTAAAAAAATATGGGCGTCGCTTTTGTCTCCACATTATTTAAGTCTCATTATTTATTGCTTCTGGTTGCTAGAAGCTTGTTCACTGGCATTTTTTTCCCATTCCTGAAACTGTCATTTAGGATTTTGATCAATTTGCTTTATATGTTGTTTTTTCTATTACATATTGCAAGATGTTCCACGTTGCAACTGAGTCAGAAGTTACTTGAGGAAAATCACTGCCCCGGGGCTGGAGCTACCAAGCTATGTGTATCTGCTATAAATTTTTGGTACCTGTTTACTCCAGCTGTTGTTTGTATTGCATGTCATGACAAACTTATTAATGCAGATATATAATTTCCTTTAGTACTGTTATATTACCTGTTGCTGTTCCGTCAACATTTAATTTTCAGAGTGTTTCTGATAAACATAAGAGATTTTATTTTTTAAATCCATTTAGAAGGCTATGTCTGTTATTTCTCCTTCTAGTTTACATAAAGTCTTTTAAAACTTCTCTTTTTTTCAGATGAATTTTTAAATGAACATCATCGTTCTGATACTGATAATGGTTCTTCTGGTTCAGAAGTTTCTGTCTCAGAGGTTGATGCTGTTAATCCTTTTCAAGATGGAATTTATTCGTTCTTTATTTAAAGACGTAATAATTGCTTTAGATATAGAGGATTCTGGTCCTCCTTGATACTAAATCCTAAACGTTTTAAATAGGGTTTTTTAAATTCCTGTATTTATCTCCAGAAGTGTTTAATCTCCATGATGCTTTTTCTGAAGTTATTTCCAGGGAATGGATAATTTGGGTAATTCTTTTACTCCTTCCTAAACGTTTCGAGCAATTATATTCTGTGCCATCTGACAGATTAGAGTTTTTTTGGGACAAAATCCTAAGGTTTGGGGCTGTCTCTATTCCTGCTAAAATGTACTACTATTCTTACGGCAGATAGTACTAAATTTAAGGATCCTTTTTAGATAAGAAAATTGAATCCTTCTCAAGAAAGTTTACTTATGTTTAGGTAATCTTCTTAGACCTGCATATTTTACCGGATGTTACTGCAGCTTCATCTTTTTGGTTAGAAGTTTTAGCGCAACAAGTAACAGATCATAATTTCTATAGCATTATTTTTATTCTATAACATGCCTAATAATTTTATTGGTGATACCATCTTTTGATATCATTTGAGTTGATGTCATGTATATGTCTCTAGCTATTTTAGCTAGAAAGCTTATGGATTCTAACTTGGAATGCTGATATGTCTTCTAAGTTAACTTTGTTTTTCCCTTTCTTTCCAGGGGTAATATTCATTTTTTCGTTCTTTTTCTCATAATAAGGAACAAAAGCTGATCCTTCATCCTCAGGAGCGGTTTCAGTTTGGAAACTATTTTCCAGTTTGGGAATATATCCAAGCCTTATAGAAACCTATAGTCAGCTCCTAAGTACCCATGAAGGTGCGGCCCTTTTTTCCCAGTTCAGCTGGGTATGGGGCAGATTACGTTTTATTCAAAGGAGTTTGGATCAATTCCCGTTCTCAAATCTCTGGTTTCAGAACATTGTTTCAGAAAGGTACAGAATTGGCTTCAGTTAAGGCCTCCTGCTAAGAGATTTTTTTTTTTTTCTTCCCGTGTCCCCAGTTAACACAGCAAGGCTCAGCATTTCTGAATGTGTTTCAGATCTAGAGTTGGCTGGAGTAATTATGCCAGTTCCAGTTCTGGAACAGGGGCTAGGGTTTTATTTTATCTCTTCATTGTACCAAAGAAGGTCAATTCCTTCAGACCAGTTTCCGGATCTATCAATATTGAATCGTTATGTATACCAACATTCAAGATGGTTACTGTAGGACTATTCTGCCTTTTGTTTAGCAAGGGCATTTTATGTCTACAATAGTTTTGCAGGATGTGTATCTGCATATTCCGATTCATTCAGATCACTTTTAGTGTTTGAGATTCTCTTTTAGACAAGCATTACCAGTTTTGTGGCTCTACTGTTTGGCCTAGCCTCAGTTCCAAGAATTTTTTTCAAAGATTCTCGGTGCCCTTCTTTCTGTATTCAGAGAACAGGGTTTTTTCCTTATTTGGACGATTATCTTGGTAATTGCTCAGTCTTCTCATTCAAAGAATCTCATGCGATTCGACTTGTGTAGTTTCTTCAAGATCATGGTTGGAGGATCAATTTACCAAAAAGTTCATTGATTCCTCAGTCAAGGGTAACCTTTCTGGATTTCCAGATAGATTCAGTGTCCATGACTTTAACAGACAAGAGACGTCTAAATGGTTGTCAAATTGTCGAAACCTTCAGTCACAATCATTCCCTTCGGTAACCTTATGCATGGAAATTCTAGGTCTTATGACTGCTGCATTGGACGCAATCCCCTTTGCTTGTTTTTCACATGCAACCTCTTCAGCTCTGTATGCTGAATCAATGGTGCAAGGATTACACAAAGATATTTCAATTTATATCTTTTAAAAACCGATTGTTCGACACTCTCTAACGTGGTGGACAGATCACCATCGTTTAATTCAGGGGGCTTCTTTTGTGCTTCCGACCTGGACTGTAATTTCAACAGATACAAGTCTCACAGGTTGGGGAGCTGTGTGGGGATCTCTGTCGGCACAAGGAGTTTGGAATCTCAGGAGGTGAGATTACCGATAAAATATTTTTGGAACTCCGTGCAATTTTCAGAGCTCTTCAGTTTTGGCCTCTTCTGTAGAGAGAATCGTTCATTTGTTTTCAGACAGACAATGTCACAACTGTGGCATACATCATCAAGGAGCGACTCACAGTCCTCTGGCTATGAAAGAAGTATCTCAAATTTTTTTTGGTTTGGGCGGATTCCAGCTCCTGTCTAATCTCTGCGGTTCATTATCCCAGGTGTAGACAATTGGGAAGCGGATTATCTCAGTCGCCAAACGTTGCATCCGGGCGAATGGTTTCTTCCCCCAGAGGTATTTCTTCAGGTTGTTCAAATGTGGGAACTTCCAGAAATAGATCTGATGGCGTCTCATCTAAACAAGAAACTTCCCAGATATCTGTCCAGATCCGGGATCCTTAGGCGGAGGCAGTGGATGCATTATCACTTCCCTTGGAAGTATCATCCTGTCTATATCTTTCCGCCTCTAGTTCTTCTTCCAAGAGTAATCTCCAAGATTCTGAAGGAATGCTCGTTTGTTCTGCTGGTAGCTCCGGCATGGCCTTACAGGTTTGGTATGCGGATCTTGTCCGGATGGCCTCTTGCCAGCCGTGGACTCTTCCGTTAAGACCAGACCTTCTGTCGCAAGGTCCTTTTTTCCATCAGGATCTCAAATCCTTAAATTTTAAGGTATGGAGATTGAACGCTTGATTCTTGGTCAAAGAGGTTTTCTCTGACTCTGTGATTAATACTATGTTACAGGCTCGTAATTCTGTATCTAGAGAGATATATTATAGAGTCTGGAAGACTTATATTTTTTGGTGTCTTTCTCATCTTCTTTCTTGGCATTCTTTTAGAATACCGAGAATTTTACAGTTTCTTCAGGATGGTTTAGATAAGGGTTTGTCTGCAAGTTCCTTGAAAGGACAAATCTCTGCTCTTTCTGTTCTTTTTCACAGAAAAGATTGCTATTCTTCCTGATATTTATTGTTTTATACAAGCTTTGGTTCGTATAAAACCTGTCATTAAGTCAATTTCTCCTCCTTGGAGTTTGAATTTGGTTCTGGGAGCTCTTCAAGCTCCTCCCTTTGAACCTATGCATTCATGGTCATTAAATTACTTTCTTGGAAAAGTTTTGTTCCTTTTGGCCATCTCTTCTGCCAGAAGAGTTTCTGATTTATCTGCTCTTTCTTGTGAGTATCCTTTTCTGATTTTTCATCAGGATGAGGCGGTGTGTTGCGAACTTCTTTTGAATTTTTACCTAAAGTGGTGAATTCCAACAACATTAGTAGATAAATTGTGGTTCCTTCATTATGTCCTAATCCTAAGAATTCTAAGGAGAAATCATTGCATTCTTTGGATGTTGTTAGAGCTTTGAAATATTATGTTGAAGCTACTAAGTCTTTCCGAAAGACTTCTAGTCTATTTGTTATCTTTTCCGGTTCTAGAAAAGGCCAGAAAGCTTCTGCCATTTCTTTGGCATCTTGGTTGAAATCTTTAATTCATCTTGCCTATGTTGAGTCGGGTAAAACTCCGCCTCAGAGGATTACAGCTCATTCTACCAGGTCAGTTTCTACTTCCTGGGCGTTTAAGAATGAAGCTTCGGTTGATCACATTTGCAAAGTTGCAACTTGGTCCTCTTTGCATATTTTTACTAAATTCTACCATTTTGATGTATTTTCTTCTTCTGAAGCAGTTTTTTGGTAGAAAAGTATTTCAGGCAGCAGTTTCAGTCCTGAATCTTCTGCTTATGTTTTTTATTAAACTTTATTTTGGGTGTGGATTATTTTCAGCAGGAATTGGCTTGTCTTTATTTTATCCCTCCCTCTCTAGTGACTCTTGTGTGGAAAGATCCACATCTTGGGTAGTCATTATCCCATACGTCACTAGCTCATGGACTCTTGCTAATTACATGAAAGAAAACATAATTTATGTAAGAACTTACCTGATAAATTCATTTCTTTCATATTAGCAAGAGTCCATGAGGCCCACCCTTTTTTTGTGGTGGTTATGATTTTTTTGTATAAAAGCACAATTATTCCAATTCCTTATTTTATATGCTTTTCGCACTTTTTTATCACCCCACTTCTTGGCTATTCGTTAAACTGAATTGTGGGTGTGGTGAGGGGTGTATTTATAGGCATTTTAAGGTTTGGGAAACTTTGCCCCTCCTGGTAGGAATGTATATCCCATACGTCACTAGCTCATGGACTCTTGCTAATATGAAAGAAATGAATTTATCAGGTAAGTTCTTACATAAATTATGTTTTTTGGTGTTTTTTCATACTGGTGATAACCAGGAGGCTGCAACACCCTTGGAACCGGTGTCTCCTCACATAAAGATCGGCAGCAGGGCAACACCTGGAAGCACAGTCTGGTTTTCACTGGCCGGACAGAGGAGCAAAGAATATGCAGTGAGTGTGAAAGAAATTTTTTAACGTCACGTTTATTATCTGAGCTTGTACATAACAAAACATAGGGAAAAATGTGCAGATAGCCAATGTATTGTATTGACTTTGTATCTGAAAACCCTGTGGAGGGAAAAAAATATGTGCTCAGTTCTTATCTTTTTCCCAAGGAAATTGTTATTTTTATTGGTATATACAATTTTCTTATGGCTACTCATGTATTTATATCCAATAATAACATGATATGGTGTAGAAAAGAAGCAATGATGTAATACACCAAAGTGCCTTATGTGTAAAATATTCTTTGTACCACACGCACCTTACACAATATTACAACACCTTGCAAAGTGCACATAAGCTGTCTAAGAGCTAGAAGGTTGTATAAAATCCTAGCAGCACTGGGCTAGATTACAAGTGGAGCGCTAAATTACATAAAGTATAAGTTATTGTATAAATAGCAAATGCTGTATTTAAATATCAATTCCCCTAGACTTACTAAGATTTCCAGAAGATTCAACCTTCAAATATCAACTTTTGTTCTATAGAAACATTTTAAACTCAGAACAAATGTCAACATTGTTTCTGGTATTTGAGTATACACTAAAGTGTGGAAAATGTATGCTGGGCTTTTGCATACAAAGAGTTAATACAATATTATATCAATCATATACAGTAATGCTAAATGTATTTGTTTATCTGGTATCCATGGTAACAAGCTAGTGCAGAAGCTGATGATGGCACAGTATTCCATCACCTTATGATGTCACAGTATGCTACATTATCACTGGTGTGCTTTAGGTAAGAGTCTTCACTGGTGCTATTGGAGGTGTAGGTTGACAGCATTGGATTCTTGCTCTAAAGCAAACAAGAAGTATTCAGTGAATTCTTGTGATTTATCCTTCATATGCAGGTTGAGAATGTAAGTAGAATAACTGTTAATTTAATTGTTATTTGTTTAGAGAGAGCAAGGAGGGAATTTATGTTACTGTAGCTGTCCACTAAATACATCATGGTCTGCTCTTACAGTATCACATTATTCACTATTAATGCACATTTCATTTTTGACCTCTATCCCTTTAAATAAAGACAGATAAACACAATAGAAGTTACACATGAGACTGGGATTGTCCATATAACAATATTCTTCTTATCTTGTCTTCTGCAGATGGTAAATGATGTTCTGTCTTTTGATGACAAGATGTTCCTCATTGACTTTAAGGTAATTAGATTTGTTAGCATTATCCTAATCTACCCCTAACCCACACTGTCTCATGCTATTACATTTCACTGTAATATTAAATAGAATAATGCAGAACCTTTCATTTCATTTGTTTGTGTTTCTAGTCTGAAATATATAAGGGATTGATGGATTTTAAATGATATCCCTCTAAATGGCGATATAGGCCAATAATTTACTGTTACACACTGGGCACAATACTAGAGAAAAGGAAGGAGATGCAGAGGATGAAGAGGTAAGTACACAATTTATCTAAGGTATGTTGTTGTGGAATGTGCTTATGGTCACTAAATGTTGTCTTGGGTTCTTGCCTCAAATCTTTGTGCCCCTTGCAATGCCCCTGCTCATAAAGGTCTTATTAACCTTATATATATATATATATATATATATATATATATATATATATATATATATATATATATAGTGATGTCGCGAATAGTTTGCCGGCGAATAGTTCCCGGCGAACATAGCATGTTCGCGTTCGCAGCGGTGGGCGAACATATGCGATGTTCGATCCGCCCCCTATTTGTCATCATTGAGTAAACTTTGAACCTGTACCTCACAGTCAGAAGACACATTACAGCCAATCAGCAGCAGACCCTCCCTCCCTCCCAGACCCTCCCACCTCCTGGACAGCATCCATTTTAGATTCATTTGGAAGCTGCATTCTTAGTGAGAGGAGGGACAGTGTAGCTGCTGCTGATTTAATAGGGAAATCGATAGCTAGGCTAGTGTATTCAGTGTCCACTACAGTCCTGAAGGACTCATATGATCTCTGCTGTAAGGACAGCACCCCAAAAAGCCCTTTTTAGGGCTAGAACATCAGTCTGCTTTTTTTTTTTCCTGTGTAATCTAATTGCAGTTGCCTGCCTGCCAGCGTGTGTGTCAGACTCACAGCGTATACTGTGCCCACTTGCCCAGTGCCACCACTCATATCTGGTGTAACAGTAGTGTACATTTAAAAAAAACAACTGACTGTGAAATAATAGCAGACAGCTGCCAGTACCCAAGATGGCCGCCAATAAGGCAGATGGGGAGGGTTAGAGAGCTGTTTTGGGGTTAATCAGGGAGGTTGGGGGCTAAGGGGGGATGCTACACCACAGCATATGTAAATATGCTAAAAAAAATTAAAAACCTTTTATTTTAGTACTGGCAGACTTTCTGCCAGTACTTAAGATGGCAGGGACAATTGTGGGGGGGGGGGAGGGAAGGGAGCTGTTTGGGAGGGATCAGGGGGGTCTGATGTGTCAGGTGGGAGGCTGATCTCTACACTAAAGCTAAAAGTAACCCTGCAAGCTCCTACAAACTACCTAATTAACCCCTTCCACTGCTAGCCATAATACACGTGTGATGCGCAGCAGCATTTAGCGGCCTTCTAATTACCAGAAAGCAACGCCAAAGTTATATATGTCTGCTATTTCTGAACAAAGGGGATCCCAGAGAAGCATTTACAACCATTTGTGCCATAATTGCACAAGCTGTTTGTAAATAATTTCAGTGAGAAACCTAAAATTGCAAAAAAATTTAAGTTTTTTTTTAAATTTGATCGCATTTGGCGGTGAAATGGTGGCATTAAATATACCAAAATGGGCCTAGATCAATACTTTGGGTTGTCTACTACACTACACTTAAGCTAAAATTAACTCTACAAGCTCCCTACATGCTCCCTAATTAACCCCTTCACTGCTGGGCATAAGACATGTGTGGTGCGCTAGTGGCATTTAGCAGCCTTCTAATTACCAAAAAGCAACGCCAAAGTCATATATGTCTGCTATTTCTGAACAAAGGGGATCCCAGAGAAGCATTTACAACCATTTATGCCATAATTGCATAAGTTGTTTGTAAATAATTTCTGTGAGAAACCTAAAGTTTGTGAAAAAGTGAACAATTTTTTTTATTTGATCGCATTGGCGGTGAAATGGTGGCAGTTTTTATCTTACTGCATTCTATTATAGATAAAAGCTTTACAATGTAAACGTTGATCTGCAGCATTATATAAGCTATGCAAGCTGCCATCTTGTAACGTGCGTTCCTCAACACTATGTCACGTGATGCACACAGCACCAGCTATTACTAAATCATAGTGAGCCCTGCAGTGTCTGACAAGAACGGCTTCAGGCACTGTTATGTTTATAAATAGCACGAGGAGGGAAGGAAGTGTGAGGGGGGAGGAGAGGTGGAGAGAGCAGTCACAGGGGGAAGAAAGAAAGCAAACTCACGCTGCATAAAAATTGTAACGAGACATTCATCTACCTTACATATGATCTCCGGAGCCTTTCTTCCTCCTGTGCCTCCCTCTGTCTTAACCTCTCCTCCCCCTTACACTTCCTTTCCCTGCTCGTTCTATTTATAAACATAACAGTGCCTGAAGCCGTTCTTGTCAGACACTGACTGCAGGGCTCACTGTGATTTACTAATAGCTAGTGCCGTGTGCATCACGTGACACACTGTTGTGAAAAATACTTTAACAAATGGCAGCTTGCATCACATCCAATGCTGCAAATCAATGTTTACATTATAAATCTTTTATCAAAAATAAAATGCAGTAAGATGAAAGACTGCATACAGCATTGCTAGTTAGTTTATTTTTGCACAGTTAGAAAAAGTTAGTTTAGAATATGTTAATTAGGGTGTTGAGGTTCCCTTTAAATATACCAAAATGGGCCTAGATCAATACTTTGGGTTGTCTACTACACTACACTTAAGCTAAAATTAACTCTACAAGGTCCCTTCATGCTCCCTAATTAACCCCTTCACTGCTGGGCATAAAACACGTGTGGTGCGCAGTGGCATTTAGCAGCCTTTTAATTACCAAAAGGCAACGCCAAAGCCATATAAGTCTGCTATTTATGAACAAAGGGGATCCCAGAGAAGCATTTACAACCATGTATGCCATAATCGCATAAGTTGTTTGTAAATAATTTCTGTGAGAAACCTAAAGTTTGTGAAAAAGTGAACAATTTTTTTTTTATTTGATCACATTTGGCGGTGAAATGGTGGCATTAAATATACCAAAATGGGCCTAGATCAATACTTTGGGATGTCTTCTAAAAAAAAATATATACATGTCAAGGGATATTCAGGTATTCCTGACAGATATTAGGGTTCAAATGTAACTAGCGCTCAGTTTGAAAAAAAGTGGTTTTGAAATAGCAAAGTGCTTCTTGTATTTATTTCCCTATAACTTGCAAAAAAAGCAAAGAACATGTTAACATTGGGTATTCTAAACTCAGGAAACTATTTAGCATGGTTGTTTTTTGGTGATGGTAGATGTGTAACAGATTTTGGGGGTCAAAGTTAGAAAAAGTGTGTTTTTTTCCATTTTTTCCTCATATTTTATAATGTTAGGTGATTTATGCCCTTTATGGATTAAAAACAGACTCTGCATCAACTATGTAATTTTCCATGGGAGTTTTGCCATGGATCCCCCTCCGGCATGCCACAGTCCAGGTGTTAGCCCCCTTGAAACAACTTTTCCATCACTATTGTGGCCAGAAAGAGTCCCTGTGGGTTTTAAAATTCACCTGCCTATTGAAGTCTATGGCGGTTCGCCCGGTTCGCGAACATTTGCGGAAGTTTGCGTTCGCCGTTCGCGAACCCAAATTTTATGTTCACGACATCACTATATATAGGCTATATATATAGTCAATGAGGCTCTCTGGTCTTACCCGCTAAAGTTGCAGTCCCTGTGAGCAAGATGACAACGTCGCTGAATAGTGGAAGTGACAATATGTAAGCAGTCGGAAGCACCAGTCCAGACGCTACAAGTAAGCCTCACGAAAATACCTGAACTTGGGACTGTTTGTTCCTTTGTAAAGTGGTTTGTAACACATCCGGAGGGATTTAAAAGGCACTATGAAACAACCGACATCGGAAGAAGCCCGTCTTTGTTTACATATGAGTGCAGAGTGGAAATACCCGGAGTTTTGCCACACCACTAGTTACTGTTTAGCGGCATCAGTCTTTGCCTAAAGTATCAATGGATTCTGGATTGCAGCAAGTTACACATTTGTGATATTAGCTGGAGAGGACGCCCCTTCCTCGATAGTGTCACACTCAATACTTGGTTTTACTTACCTGTTTTACTTGTTTTAATGTATGCTCTTGATAAAGACGTGTAATACGTTTGAAACGCGTTGAGCAAATTAAACCTTTTATCCTTTGTTGAAAGATTGTCAAGATCTTGTTTTGCTGTGCTGTGCTGAGCTGGAATCTCCTTATTTATGGAGTAAGTTACTAAATTTTTTTCAATTATACACTGGATACTTTTGTCATTTGGGTCTCCATTTATAGTCCACTTTTAGATAAACCTGAAAATTCAGTATTTGACTCCAGGAACCTGTGGACTCTTGCCATCTGACGCTACGTTCCCTTTCAGCTGTAAAGATTCATCTTATGGAGTGAGTATACTGCACCCATATTAATTGGCTTCAATATATGCATCAAGCCTTTTTTCTCTTCACTTACTAGAGAAAATCATTCAATAGACCAGCGCCATATGAAGGTTAACAACACTATGTGAAGTTATCAGTTTGCTGATTATATGTAACATCTTGTAATAATCTATTTAGCCATGTAGGTGTCAATTTTACAATGATAAGAATGTTTTCAATGTATGTATAGCCATGTGTGTAGCCATGTTATGTATCATAATAGCGCAACTTCCCTTTAAGAACGAGTGGAGGGGAGGAAACAATGTATCTTTATAAGTATTTAAAGACCAGTGGTGCTGGCAACACGATACATCTGATGAAACTCTAAGTCCAGCCCTGGAAGGGGGAGGGGCAAAATGCACAATGACTGGATTACACTAACAGCGTGGTAACGCTATCATGGTGGAGCAGCTCTGGTAGTTACCGGGACAGTTTGTCTACATACCACTGGCGTGTCAAGTGAAGCTCTGTACAGGCTGGTTTGCATCACAGTCTATTATACTACAGAAGGGATCCGTGTTCGGAAGGTACCCGTAGCGATATTGAAAGAGTGAAGGTAAGCCGTGCAGCAATAAGTCTTGCACCCAGTGGTTTCTTTATCAGCAAAGTAATAAGAAGTTTTGGCATTTGCTTACTGTTCATCAGAGATACTCTCATATTGGAACGGAGTCCGGTTACCGGAAGTACTCCTGAAAGCTTCGGAGAGTTAAGCACGGTATTGTTGTGGTTCACTTTGACAGGAGCTTTTTGCATACACTAAGTGCCCCGGAGACTCAGGTGGACTGTTGAATAACCAAATAATTCACTAACTAGCATGCTGATTTTTCTTTGGGGGAAATGTGACAGTTTATACATCGCTGTACGGAATCACCATCTGCTCTGTGTGTGGCTATTGTTTTTAATAAAAGTATATATGTCAATGCAAACCCTGTGAGTGTTTCACTGATGCATTAATTGTGTGGTAAAATTATCCGGTGCAGCCATGTCCTGCTTTGGTTCATAAGAATAGTTATGAACCCTATCTTCTAAGTTGTACATATTTAAATTAGGACTGCTAGCACGGATTATTATTCTCTTTACACAGTAATCTGGGTGCCCCCTGCCCTTGCTTAATTAGTATTCCTTACAGGTGATACTTTTACCCTGTTTCTTTAGGTGAGCATCAGCTGGTGTATTTACACGAGGTCAGAAACAGTTGATACTATCTTTATTGGGTTTGTCTTTTCATATATAAACTACATTGTGATCGACACCATGACCTCTAGTTATCAAAACGTCTAGTATGATACATTCGCAACGTCAAGTACGCTCGCCACACTTCGACATACATCGCCGTCGCGGACCGTAATACGTTCGCCTTCGTTATCAAAAAACCCGTCCAAAATATTCGCGGCAAGTACGGTGCGAAGAGCCGCGGACTGTTGTTAACTAACAGTCATCGACGTCTCAGCGATTCAAGCTTTTCCCAACTTTATTTATATCTCCAGTATATTCAATGAACAGAGCACATAACATACCTTGTCAGCAGATTATTGAATATATATATATATATATATATATATATAGATATATATAGATATATACACACTGCAATTTGTTATGCTTGCAATATTTTAAATATAGCAAGTAGCGACATATTCAGATCAAAATGTATATATTTTTTCTGCCAAATTTCATATATTGGACATATTTATCCTTATAGTTTCAAGTTTAACATGTGTATGTATATATATATATATATATATATATATATATACAGAGTACATGTATTTAATAACTATCAATATCTAAAGGGGATATGACACAAATATTTACACCAGTGGGAGCTAGCTGATCATTGAGCCTATTATGTTTTTCTTTTCTCTATATATTAATTCATTGTGACAAGTAAGGTCCAACACTATGCACTAATTTTTAAAGAGAGACACACTTGGAGCCTAATTAATTAAAAACATTCATTTTGCATTTTCTATTTCAATTCTAATGCATTAAATGTCCAACGCCCCCCCCCCCCCCGGTCAACATATATTCTAATTGACATGTTTCTTTTGCACCATCATATAGATAGATAGATATAGATGGATATAGATATATATATATATATATATATCTATATTTATATATCTGAAGGGGATAGCAAACAACATATATCTACACCTGTGACAGCTAGCTTATCAGTGAGCCTATTATGTATTTTTTTAGTCTTTCGATATCAATTAATTTTGTCAAGTTAGTTCCCACACTGTGCACAAAATATGTAATCCGTAATATTTAGAGAGAGACACACTTGTAGCCTAATTCATTACAGGCATTTTTTTATTTAAAATTATATGTAATGCATTACATGTCACCTCTCCCCCCCTTGTGTCTACATATTATTTTCTAATACTTATTTTTCTTTTGCATCATCACATATATAAATACATATCTCTATCTCTATATATATATAGATATAGATATATATTAATATATATATATGTCTATATATATATATATCTCTATATATATTTAACTTAATATCTCTCTCTGTATGTATGTACATATTTTTCAATGTCATTTTTGAATATACTGATAGATGTGTTTATGTATGTATAGTATCTCTCTCTCTCTCTCTCTCTCTCTCTCTCTCTCTCTCTCTCTCTATATATATATATATATATATATATATATATATATATATATATATATATGAAACATAGAAGACTCAGGCACATTCCGGGGTAAAAGGGCAAAAAAGAGCTTTATTGTACAAATATAAAAGCAGGCAATAGCATAGTCCAATGTATCCACACTGACACAGCTATAAGTACTATCACACAGTGAATAAGGACTGCTGGAATCCTGTGGCAGACATGTTTCGTGCTAGGATAGCACTTGTTCACTACTATATCTGTATATATCTATATCTATATATGTACATACATACATAGCGAGAGATATTAAGTAATAGATAAAAATAGATATAAATATTAATTATAAATATAAATATAGATATTTTAATAATTTTAAATTAATATATATTTTTAACTATTAAATGGCAGACCAATATCATAGAATATAATTCCAAGCGACAATACCAACATTAAACTCTTACTAACGGAAGACAAAGCACATTTATGTACTTTCATTATTAACATTTTACATTCCAGTTCCCTTTTTTTATAAAATTAATATTAACCATTTTAATTAGTGCTTTGTTTATCTTTATTTTTAAAAGAATGATTCTAGGCTGAGGATCAAGAGAAATTCAATTGAACCACCCTTTCAAAAACACTATTTCATTGTTGATGTTCAATCAGCAAGGTCAACTCATGAATGATTGCCAATGGGTAATAATGGAAATATTGCCCATACAGTCAGTTAACCGTTATCTTTTATGTCTCTAGGATGATGAGAGTATACATATACTAAGCCTTAGAAAGCTGTGGAATCAAATTGTATAGTGCTTGCCTTATCCTCACAAGTTTGCCCACCATATGTAAAATTTATATAAAAAATATCTTTGACCCGTGGTATTTAAGTAAATTTATTTAAGTATTTTGAAACGGTCAATAAGGGTGTAGCTCCATACTCAAAACTTACTATCTGAAGCATGAACAATAACATTTGATGTGTATTTTCACTTTACTCATCAGATAACCTATTCTACTTGAAGTAGCAATGCATATGTGAAAGTCAATCATATAACGCTTCCAATTTTACAAATATCTGGCGGACCTTATACGACAGTGCGGATCTGGTCCGCAAGACCTTGCTGATTATCCTTTCTCTATTCAGCATTGCACCAGCAGCTCTTCTGTGCTCCTGCTGCAACGCTGCACCCTGCAGACTTGAGGATAATTGACTACCAGCAGGGAGTGTCAATCAACCCGATGGTACTGTTTCATTTCTAACGTTTGAGATTACTGTCCGCCTCATAAGATCAGTTGGACAGGGTTATTGATCAACAGTCTTTATACTGCTGCTCCCTAACTTGTGTTTCTGTTGATTCCTAATTGCCAGAATCACATCCCTTAATAAATGTGTGTCAATGCATCTATGTGCTTTCATTAATCAGCAGCTATCGATTTATAAATATTGTAGCATATTTATACTGTTTTTTCTTGGTTTTTGTCATGTCACTATAAATTAATCGTTAAATGAATACAGTGAGACATTAATAACTATGAAATAAACTATTTTATTCTATGTTTTTATTTATTTATTTATTTTTTAAATAAAAAAAATATAACATTGCTCAAATATCGTTGAGGGCCTCCTGCATGTGGCAAACTGCCCTGGCAACTGCTCTTAGGGCCTCAGCCAGTTCGTCCAATACTGGCTGTAAAAATGGACCAGTTTGGGTCCCCTGATCTCGATCTAGAAAAAGAACAACATAATGTATGTTAGATAAATTATTTATCAATATTGAATTTGTTAAACATTATATTCTTTCAACTTACATTCCACCATAGGCACCTCCTCCTCTTCCTCCCTAGGCACCTCTTCCTCGAAATCCACCTCCTCCTCTTCCTCCAAAGGCGGTACCTCCTCCTCCTCCTCTTCCACCCTATCCACCTCCACCGCTGGTGAAATTGCTTGTGGATCTTCTATCGCCGGTATTTGTTCGTCTGTAAGAGATGAAGCATAATAATGAATAAGTATTAGTAAGATCAATGTCAACTACAAAATTTAAAAATTCTTCCATTAAAAACTATTTTCAAAGTCTGCAAAATGCCCTTTTTTATAAATAAATACATCAAGTGTAAATGAGAAATAAAAAAAAAATCCTTTCATCTTTTATAAAGAGATTCTAAATGTTTTCAATCATGATAATTTAATCCATTGTTCTATTATATTTCTAAGAAAAGCATATCTAGATTTTCTCTATAGTTGAAGATTTGTTAATGATCAGAGATGCTGTAGTTGAAGATTTGTTGATGATGAGAGATGCCTTGATTAAATGACACATCCATATGCAATGTGATTACTTCATCAAATGATATATATATAATGAAGTGAATGTTTTACCACTATACTGTCAACTTTAAAAAATATTCAAATCTTTATCTAAATTGTGAAAGTAAATCTTTGTTTTTATTGTCCTTTCAACATGCTGCCTTTAATAACATGTAAAATATCACAAATTGTAAAGTTAAATAATTCAAACATAGTATGATAATTTTCAAATTACCATGAGGAGCTGTTATGAACCTCAAAGGCAAGGGTGGTGAGGAGCGGTTGCTCCGTGGCGTTGCCATGGAGACTGGCCTCATATAGCGCGGGACCTGGGCACGCCTGCGATCTGTTAAAATATAAAGTTGTATGTACACATTAGATACAGGTTAAATATTATTGTTGAGTTATGTATCTTCAGCATCAATGCATGTAATCCTCCAAAAAAATAAGAAAAATTGAGAGATAGAGAGAAAGAGAGAGAGAGAGAGCGCAATATCTGCCTCTTTCTCTGTCTCTTTCGTATTCTCTCTTTCTCCGGCTGTCTCTGTCTCCCTCTCTGTCTCTATAGATATAGATATATATATATATATATATATAGATAAATATAGATATATATACAGATATATATATATATATATATAGATATATATATATATATATATATATAGATAGCTATATATAGATATATAGCTCTATATACATACATATCCATATGAATATATCTCTCTATCTCTCTCTCTCTATCTCTATCTCTCTCTCTCTATTTCTCTCTATCTCTCTCTCTCTCTCTATCTATCTATTCTCTCTCTCTCTCTCTATCTATCTCTATCTCTCTCTATCTCTCTCTATCACTATATATATATTTAAAAATATATCTTTTTTATATAGATATATATAGATATATAAAAATATATCTTAAATATATTATTAAACGATGTTTCATTGTTAATAAACATGATGGAGCATGAATTTTTAATTTAAAGTCTCTATAGATTCAATTATGTTGATAATCTTTGGTTGAACTAAATTGTATTGCATTGATCCTCTACAGTAATAAAAAAAAAATTTGTTATGCTAATTTTTGGTATTGAAGTAAATAAAATACAAAGAAATATCAAGAATAAAAGGCCTGCTAAAAAGGCAATTAGATTCTTGAAGAAATCTAATTTATTCATGTAACACAGTCAAATAAAAAACAATTTTCAAATTAATGAACAATTAATGTAATTGTTCATTGAATTGCGTCATTTAAGTATCCATCTATCTATTAACTTCCAAGTACAATACACAATCCACTTACATATTCGGACCTGCACTCTTAACGCTGCATAGCGCTCTTGCTCCGCCGCTTAAGGTCCGAAAACCTTCTTAGGCAGCTTAGACGTGTCCGGGTGATCCCGGACACCCTCCTCATCCTCCGCATCATCTCGTAGATGATACGGTCTCTATCTTCATGCTGTGTCCCCCGTACACCGCCTATGCGACGGGGAAAGTATCTGTTCATCCCGTAAACTAAAATTAATAATTCTCCCTGGGTGAACGGGGTAGACATAATTGCACTCTATCTGAAGCAAAAAAAAATTCTGAAATTTTTTGAAAGTGCGACATACATATAGCAATTATAGAGAAATATCATTGGTTGTTGCAAGTGTACATAAAAATATCAATATTTGGTTGGCGGATTATATGTAGCACATGTTCCTGATGATGAACATGAAATTTACATTTTCACATTATCTAACACATGCGCCACTAATTACTTGCATGTCAATAACAAACTTTAAATTTAAAATACGAACGATTGTCTGGAATCATACGTCCTTTAAATTTCAAATATTAAAATATAATGATCCTTTATTTAATGTCAATAGCACCATCATAAAAGTTTGCAAATGTGAATCCGTCATGCTAGTCTATAGGATGTCATACTTGTCTACTAGTATAAAAAAGTTTGACACCCTGTAGAGCAGAGCTTTCCAAACTCTTCATGTTGGTGACACACCTTTTAGACCTACATCATTTTGCGACACAGTAATTCAGTTGTACCAGCAAACAGGAGGTTAAACTAACTTGTTTTAAGAGATACGGACAGATACATAAATTATATAATAATGAAATGTATTTACAAGTAACAGTAAGTATGTGCAAGAATTAAAAAAAAGTTTAATAACACCAATAGCTATTTACTATTTTAATGGGATGTATGAGGTTGATGGGATGAACACAATTTCTAAATATTTGGTGGAATATTAGATAAAAATACTTGCATTTCATCATCAAGCATTTTTAAGCTTCCCCTTCCTATACATATATCAAGAGCAGGAGCAGCAATGCACTACTGGGAGCTAGCTGCAAAAAACCCCCACTTTGACTTCTGACTTTAGCCCAGCGCTTAAGCTGCTGCCCTCAGAGCTCTGCGAGTTGCACTGACTACTGCCCGCGCTGCAAACACACTGCTGTCCCACTCACTGACTACACATGCAGTCACGAGCCGATTGAGAAGACTACACGTGCAGTCAGGAGCCAATGTGCTGCCAATGGGAATAGTTTCAGTTCCCACTGAGCTGTGCCAATAGGTTAAGATGATCTGTGACCCCCTAGATATTAATCACGTGTCAACCACATGATATGCGTAGCAGGCAGGCGGAAAGTCAGAAACCCAAAACAATTGTTGAAATAAATTAAATTTAAAAAAATTTGTGCTGAAGCAGGGACACACCTACACACTGCTGCCGACACACTAGTGTGTCCCGACACACAGTTTGGAAAGCACTGCTGTAGAGGATGAACATTCATCCCAAACACAAACATTAACAATTCGGCCTGAGTGGATGTAGACAACATTATTACATACAAAAATATATCTTATTTATTATTGTGACGGCGATATACAAAACAAAGCCAAATTTGATTGGTTCTTGGGTGTAAATACATATAATATTCTGTTGGCTGATTGCATGTCTCACGTGTTCACTATTACTGTTTCTTTAAAGTGTAACAAAAAATATTCGGTTGGCGGTTTATATGTTTCACGGGTTCATAACTATTGCTGTTTAATTCCTTAACATAAACAAATCATGCGACAGTATTAAAGCAACGTAAAGCCAATTAATTTACTTACGGTTTATTCAAATATCAAATTGTGAGATTGCCTGTATTCATGCAGCTACAAAGTATATGCAAATATTTAAAGAGATCCTTCTCCTGTCGGACAATAGTCCTTAAAGTAAAATAAGCTGACCCCTTTTATAGACAACTATGACACACTGTAGACACGTATGACACACTGTAGACAAGTATGACACACTGTAGACAAGTATGACACACTGTAGACAAGTATGACGGATTCATCGTCATCAAATAATTTATACTGCGACATTAATATAATTTTAAACTTTATCTACGATAGCTTTAATGAGACATCAAGAGATCGTTATTATTCGATCATTAAAGTAAACGGGCGTCATAAATGACGAAATTATATTAATAATATTACATTTGTTACAATTACAATAAAAAATGACAATTGTTAACTGCTAATTGACAAAAAATTTTGCAGTCTATAAAAGGGAACGTAAAATGGAGTCAAATCACCTATGCTTTACAAGAGCTGTAGGTGCAACAGAGTTACTATTTATTGAGATAGATTATTTATTTATTCTCTTGCTGCTATTTTTATCTTGTTATGTCTGCGCCTGGTAAAACTAAGTCAGGGCGCAGCGTGCAATTTAATTTTGAGCAGAACAAAATTTTAGTGACCCTTATTTTAGAACATTATGATTTTATTATTGGTTCTAAAGCCCATAAGACCTCGCTCTCCAGGAAATCAGAAATCTGGAGAGCAATCGCTGACAGTGTGTCCGCCGAAGGGAATCATCCCAAAACGGTGGCACACTGTAAGAAAAGATTTTCGGACTTCAAAAGACAATTAAAGGCCAAGCTGGCCAGGGAGTTACAGTCTGCACGTCAGACCGGTGGTGGCGAGCCGTATGTGGCTGAACTTTGTGAATATGAGGTTCAGCTGCGGGAGAAGCTGGGAGCAAACATGACGCTCGGTCTGGATTTAGTGGGGCATGATACTGACGAGTTGGCAGGTAAGATGATATTACTTGAGATATTGATGTTGCACATTTTTTTGATTGTTCCATCAAATGTTTATTAGAGGGACATAACACCAACATTTTTAATTTTAGGATTTAGAAAGAGAATATAATGTAAAAAATCATTTTAAGTTACTTATATTATCTAATTTGTTTGATTCTATTCAGATTATTTGATGGAAAAGCATATCTATATATGCTCAATAGCTGCTGATTGGATGCTGCACATAGAAACATCATGTGATTGGAACACCATTGTGAATTGCTTTATCTTCAAATAAGGAAATTTTACAAATAGAGAAAAAGAAAATATGAAAGTCAATAGAAATATGTTTTACATTTATATTATCAATATGAATCATGAAAGAAAGATTTTCGGTTTAGTGCCCCTTTTAAGATCATTATGTGCAATATTACTCATATTTTATTTCATGTATTTTGTTGAAGCATCTACCAGTGCAGCAGCTGCTGCTGCTGCAGCCGATAGTGAAGATGCTGCGGATGGCGATGAAACACTTCTATTGCCCGTCAGTATCCACACTGAATCCAGCCACAGCTTCTCCTCGGCCACCACGCACCCGGACATTATGTGCAGCACCCCTTATGTAGCAAGCATTGGCCGATCAACAGGTATGTTTACTATTATTAGCTTGCTTTGAATTTAATTGTTTTCACTTGTATGATTGTTCTAATTTCTAAATATGTATATTCATTTTTATTTATCTAGTTGATGTCCGAAGGGCTTTAGAACCACCTCCAAGATCTACGATCTCCTCCTCAGGTAAAAAAAACAAAAAAACCCATCCAATTAGAATGTTATCTTATTATCTTTCTTTGCAAATCCTGAATATAAGCTTAAAAGACAGGCCATTTTGGATTTAGCACCTGGGTACCCGCTTTTTCATTCATATATTTTAATTTACAATTCTTTTCAAATTAAAATGAATGTAAGGTTTGGATAATTACCTGTGTATTGCATGACCATTCTTTTAGGCCTATTTAAAAAATGTCTGTCGGACATGATCCAACAGTGCGGATCAGGTCTGACAGACATAGCTGAATGTTTAGAGCAATACGTTCTCAGAACTCAGAGCAGGTGGACAGGGTTATAGAGCATGGGTCTTTAGACTGTTGCTTCATATGTGTTGTTTTCCAAGAGCCAGAATACCAATAAACACGGCCCTTAAAGCTACATACGGAGCTTGATAAATGGACCTCTATCTCTCTCTCTCTCTCATGTATTAACCGACAAATGGAGTTGTAGGTACAAAGTTTATTGCGAGCATGCAGGCTTTACAGAAAATGCAGTTATAAGCAGATGTATAAAGAATGCTGCTCCATACCCTTGACGCTATTCACCACAATTGAGTCTGATCTTGTTTATTGAACAACACAGTGCTGACGGGCCATTGTCCGTGACTCTGAAGGGGGCATTCTGTACATTCAGTGAGTTATTGTGGACATTATCTGCACTGTTGGATCATGTCCAACAGAACAAAGATAAATAGGCCTAGAATATATTCTCTTTGCAACATCATTGTCAATACTCAAGCTTATAACACCATTAGTGGTGCTTGTAATCATGTCATTGATTAATAAACAGAATAAACAGATTTTGATATTGTTGAATTTATAAAATTGATGTGTTAAAAATTATGTTGTACAGTGAATAATTCAATAAAATGTTGAATATGATATATTTTTGATACTAAGCCACTTTAAAAGTAGAAATGAATATACACATTCTTATTTATTTTATACATTTCAGATAACATACAATATACAATTCAGTAATGTTAAAATACTGTGTCTTACAAATTTGATTGTGTTATGATTGATTTAAGATATATGTTTAATATCATATGCATTTAATACTTCAAAATACATTGTTAACTAACAATATATATTTCCTTTTTCATTTCTTTAGATGCCGAGCGTGCATTACTGACTTCGGAGGAGATCGACTGTTGTCTTTGTGAGCTGAGAGATTTTACAGAGGAGTCGTCCCTGGGAGAGACCCTATTTCCAGAATCAAAGGATCAGGGAATCTCCCAGGGAACATCAGAATTAGATTCTCTCAGCTGTTCTGCCCCTCCTGACCCCCAACAACCAGCTGCTTTGGACCCTGGTGACCCTGCTGCTTTGGACCCTGTTGGTCATGCCCCATCAGCTCATGGCCGTGCTGATCCTGGCCACCGACTGCCTCGCATCACTGATGAGGAGGCAGTCGGGGAAATGTTAGATCTGGCCAGGCAGTACCGGGCAGAACACCGTGAGTTGCGTGGGGCATTAAGCTTATCTATTGAGCAACAGGGGCAGGTATTAGATCGGGTCATTTCAGTAGATAGGGAAAGATTAGATATAGAAAGGGAAAGGTTTAGAGTAGATACAGCTAGATTAGATTTAGAGAGGGAACGATTTGAATACAAGCGACGTAGGGACAGTTGCAGAATAGAGTTAGAGAGGGAAAGATTAGAATACAATCGACGTAGGGACAGTTGCAGATTCGAGTTAGAGAGGGATAGGTTAAATTATGAAATGCAGAGGGATAGCGATAGGTTATATTTTGATAGGGAAAGATTAGCTTTCGATAGGGCCAGAGCAGCTGAAGACCAGCTAGAACGGCAGCGTCAGGAGAGGGTGGACGAAGACAACAGGGTTTTAAATCGTCAGCTGATTTTAAACTTTGGGAGAAGGGGAACAAGGGAGAGATCACCCCCCCTCTCTCCCTCACCCAAAAGAAATAAAGATTAGGGTGTTTTAATGTGCTCATTTTATTAGGGTTTTTAATATAATTTTTATTATGTATGTGTTTAGGTTTCAATTTTTTAAATTTTAAAAATATGAATCAAATATTTTTAAAAATGTCTTGATGTTTTTTTTTATAAATTTAAAAATATGAGTAAAATATTTTTAAGTTTTTAAAGAAATGTCTTGAAGTTTTTACGATTTTTAATTTTTAAATATGTAATGAATATTTTAAAATTAAATAAATGTCGATGTTTTTATGATTTTTAATTTAAAAATATGAATCAAATATTTTTAAATTATTAAATCTTTTTCTGTTTTTATGATTTTTAATTTAAAAATATGTCTAGAATATTTTTAAATTATTAAATCTTTTTCTCTTTTTATGAGTTTTAATTTAAAAATATGAATAAAATATTTTAATTTTTTTTTTTGCAAATAAAAATATATTTAAACATTATTAACAAATATGTTTGTTATTACTTGATTCACACGTTACAAATGACTGATGTTCTAATTGAATGCAGAAGTAATATATTAACTACTCTTATTATTAAATGTTAAATTTAATAAACATATTACATTTTCATTTTTTTGAAGATTTTTAATATTGAGCTTTTGGATAAAAAAAACTCAATTATAATAAATTTTACTTGATTCAATATTTATATTTTAAATATTCATTGTTAACATGTGATATTCACATTTTAAAAAAACTTTTGCTAATTGTCTTGATATCTTTATTTTAAAATTAAAGTCCATACCCTTGGACAGAACTTATTTATTGGTGGATGAATGTATACACCAATCAACAAGAACAACCAAGGTAGTTCAACAAAATGGGTTGGCATCTAAAGTTACAAAATTTTTTTTTTTTTTTAAATATATAAAGATATTTTTTAAAACAAAATGGAATAATTACTAATTAGATTACAATTGTATGCTCTATATAAATAACACATACAAAATCATTAAGTTCAGTGTCTCTTTATTAGTTATAACATTAAAATAAATTTATTTAGAGAGAGAAAAATCTTAATAAAGAGAGATATTGAAAGAGAGAGGGTTTGTGTGAGAGAAAGAGGGAGGGATTGTGTGAGAGAGAGAGATGGATTGTGAGAGAGAGATGGATTGTGAGAGAGAGAGGGATTGTGAGAGAGAGAGGGATTGTGAGAGAGTGAGGGATTGCGAGAGAGAGAGAAAGAGGGGGGATTGTGTGAGAGAGACAGAAAGAGGGGGGATTGTAATAGAGAGAAGGGGATTGTGATAGAGAGAGAGTGATTGTGTGAGAGAGAGAGAGAAAGAAGGGGGATTGAGTGAGAGATAGAGAGAAAGAGGGGGGATTGTAAGAGAGAGAAGGGGATTGTGATATAGAGAGAGAGGGATTGTGTGAGGGAGAGAGAGAGAGAGGGAGAGAGAGGGGGCGATTGTGTGAGAGAGAGAAAGAGGGGGATTATGAGAGAGAGAGAGAGAGAGAGAGGGATTGTGAGGGGGGATTGCGAGAGAGAGAGAGAGAGAGAGGGATTGTGAGAGGGGATTGCGAGAGAGAGAGAGAGAGGGATTGTGAGGGGGGATTGCGAGAGAGAGAGGGATGGTGAGGGGGGGGATTGTGAGAGAGAGAGAGAGAGAGAGAGAGGGGGGGCAATTGTGTGAGAGAGAGAAAGAGGGGGGATTATGAGAGAGAGAGGGATTGTGAGGGGGGATTGCGAGAGAGAGAGAGAGGGATTGTGAGGGGGGAATGTGAGTAAGAGAGAAAGAGAGAGAGGGATTGTGAGGGGGGATTGTGAGAGAAAGAGAGAGAGAAAGAGAGAGAGAGAGAAAAACTGTGATGTAGATAAAGACAGACAGTACAAAAAACATGTATACATTTATAAAACTGTAGTGCATTGCTGCTAGATCCATTAATGTTAAAAAAAAATTGTATCTTTGATTTTATATTATTCTAATGTGACCGTTAAAATTAATATACATAACATTGAGCTCATGCACGTTAAAGGGACAATGAACCAATTAATTTGTTGTATTTTTTATGCAGATAGAGCATGACATTTTAAGCAACCTTTTAATTTACTACTATTCACCAATGTTCTTCATTACCTTGTTAGAATAATTGTAAATGCAAGAATGTAATTATTGATTCTGGGACATTTATGGTGATAAACCTGTTTATTCTAAAATACAAGTATGCCTAAATAAATGAAATAAAAAGGTCATTTTAAAAAAGGAAATACAGAATATTAACACATATTAATAAATATTTCTTGTTATAGCCTTACAAATAACAAAAGAGTCAAGTGTAGATCTTTAAAAATTTTGTTTAATGAGATTTTATTAAACATGTGTCTCATCAACTTTACATTAAACAATAGCAACATTTGCCAAAATAAACCATTTTCAATCAATGGCTTTACAATGATATACAATTTCATTCATAGAAACGACAATATTTGCTCAAAGGTAATCCAAAATATAGCAGCTTTTGGATTACAAATAATAATGTAAAGTAAAGAAAAACACAAATAAAAACTGTATGTTGCACAATCAAGCTTCTTGCCCAAAAACCCCCTGGATATAGACTGATCGAGCTTGGACACCCAGAGTATTGTGCTCAAGGTCTGGGTCGATGAACTGACCATACTCATTGTCCAAGCCCTCCATATCTATATCCGGGATTTTTAGGGCAATATTGTGCAAAATACAGCAAACCATAAAAATTAAGGAGACTTTGGAGGGGGCGTACTGAAGGACACCACCAGAGATGTCCAAGCAGCGGAAACGGCTCTTCAGCACGCCAAAGGTGCGCTCAATGACAGATCTTGTTGCCGTGTGTGCACGGTTGTAGCGCACCTCTTCCACTCCGTTGGGGTTTTGGACGGGTGTGAACAGCCACGGAAGACACGGATACCCAGAATCACCTGCAAAAACAAAATAGAGAATTGACATTAGCAATCAGAATGAATAAAATATTTAATATACATATGGTTAAAGCATTGTTTTTCAACCAATGTGCCGTGGCACACTAGTGTGCCATGTCAGAGATCCTCAGGTGTGCCGTGGCTGACAACAGTGCGGTGGTGTACCTCTTTCAAATCTCTAAATATTGGTAGGTATTTGACAGGCTCATCAGGCATCATTTACAACCATGACATTGACATTCATTCACAGACAATCATTATGATTGCTTGTGAATGAGTGTCAATATGTCATGTATAGTTTGTAGGAGGCATGGCATGACAGCACAGTACAGTGTGTGTGTGTGTGTGTGTATATATATATATATATATAGATATGTATATATATATATGTGTATATATATATATGTGTGTATATATATATATATATATACATATATATAGACACATATATATATACACATATATATATAAATAAATATATATATTATAGATATATATATAGACACATATATATATATATATACACATATATATATACATAAATATATATATTATATATATATATATTTTTATATATATATATATATATATATATATATATATATATATCCGGTATAAGGCTACAATGTGTGATTTTGTAACATTTTGGGATGGTGCTGTGCCACAGGATTTTTTAATGTAATAAAGTGTGCCACGGCCAATAAAAGGTTGCAAATCACTGGGTTAGAGTATGTAATAGATATTTACCTATCAGGATTCCCTCTGGTATTTGGCCCTCCTGGAACCAATGGTAGATGGTAGAATTCCGGAGGACGAAGGAATCGTGATTGCAGCCAGGGAGTCCAGATCGAACACTCATCACCCTCAACCTGGCGTCACAGATGACCTGGATATTCAGCGAGTGATTGAATTTACTATCCCGGTAGGGCTCTTCTTCATCCCTGGTAGGCTGCACTAAGATGTGTGTGCAGTCGATGGCCCCCAATACCCTTGGCAATCCAGCTCGATGGTAGAACTGGAGCTTGACAGCATGCCATTCCTTCGGTGTGTTTGGGAAGTGGACATGATGGACTAGGCGTCGGTGCAAAGCATCCAGGACAACCTTCAGATGACGTGAGAAGGTTGTCTGGCTCATACCAACGCCTAGACCTGTCACAGCCTGGAATGACCCAGTTGCCAAGAAATAGAGGACCGCAAGCAGCTTTACCATCCCAGGGATTGCCCTCGTTCTCGTTCTTCTAGTGAGTGGCTCGAGAGAGTCCGTGATCTCGACATAGAGCCTCTCAATAGAGGCCCTATCCAGTCGAAATCGACGGATCACCTCTCGGTCACTGAAGGCATGGAGCCCAATCCTTGGGTAGAAAACCCTTGGCACTCGCCGGCGTCTTCTGTGTTGTATTGCAGCCGTCAACACCCGTCTTGCTCTGCATCTCCTTAATAAAAGCACAAAATTGACAACATTGAGGATGTCCATCCTCAAACAAAGAACAAAACAATAATAATGAAAAGCAGTGATTGAACAGCCCCTTTTATAACGCCTAGTTTCACAGATGTGAACGTTTTCAGTAATTGACTAAATTGGTGCAGCAATCATTACCTAAGACATGACTTGCACATTTTGTTAACTATCGCGTCATATTACTCTCAATTAAAGTGACTAATTGATCAAATACTAAATACTAGTGACGTATATGTCTTTTTTATCGCGTCATTTGACGAGCACAATACGATGTTCATAAACATATCTTAATAAGCCATTAAGGTGTGTTTATCACCTGTAAGAAATGCAGGTGTCTGTGCAATTATCAAAATTATTTATTCAAAACACATGAGTATGTTGCTCTAGTTTCAATGTTATTTCATATTTTTCTGTTTGGATGGCAGCATTATGAAGGTGAAAAAGGTCAGTGATTACTGTGTTTTTACTATTAAATATTAGTGTATTAGGAATTTGCAATCCTAAGTAACAAAAAGAATGCAGTGTTGAACATTATGATGTGAAATATTTTATTCTTGATGTGATTCCTAATAAGATTTACAAATCAAATGTATTTTGAAAGTGCAAAGGTAAACATTGACATAAAGCTGTGACATTTATAATTGCATTTTAGCTACAAAAAGGGATCCTAGCAAATGACTGAAATCAGTTCAATGTATTTTTTTTTTTTTTTTTTTTAATATTTTTATTGAGGTCGAAATTTTGGCATACAAATAAAGTGTTACAACATTGGGTGGTTACATTCCAAATAGACTTATGACAAAGTGGATACAACAGGTGATATATTGAGAAAGGCATATGCATTGACCAGAATCTGCTGTAGCAAAAAGCTTAAGGTAGATTAGTCTCTAGTAATACTTATGGAAACGAGAGTCATAATACCAAGTACCAAGTAAAAGTTTACATGTAGTAAGCGATGACTGTTGTCTATATGATAGAAAGCCTAGAAAATAAGCAGTTGCTGTAGTGAAGTAAAGAGAACACCCATGGGAAAAAAAAATAATAATAATTAAACGTGCCAATAGCAATTGAAGCCCTCTAAGTTAAATAGGAGGTCTCTCTTGGACCTCATTCTCAATGGAGTGATGATACTAATAGAGGGCTAACTAGAAAAAAGGAGAGACCGCTTATGGATCTCATAATTGGGACCTCAGGTTTTCTTCTGTTATGTGTGATCAGTCCACGGGTCATCATTACTTCTGGGATATAACTCCTCCCCAACAGGAAATGCAAGAGGATTCACCCAGCAGAGCTGCATATAGCTCCTCCCCTCTACGTCAGTCCCAGTCATTCTCTTGCACCCAACGACTAGATAGGATGTGTGAGAGGACTATGGTGATTATACTTAGTTTTTATGACTTCAATCAAAAGTTTGTTATTTTAAAATAGCACCGGAGCGTGTTATTACTTCTCTGGCAGAGTTTGAGGAAGAATCTGACAGAGATTTTTTACTATGATTTTAACCGGAGTCGTTAAGATCATATTGCTGTTCTCGACCATCTGAGGGAGGTAAAGGCTTCAGATCAGGGGACAGCGGGCAGATGAATCTGCATTGAGGTATGTGGCAGTTTTTATTTTCTGAATGGAATTGATGAGAAAAGCCTGCCATACCGTTAAAATGACATGTATGTATACACTTCAGTATTCTGGGGATGGTATTTCACCGGAACTACTGTGTTAAAGGTCACTAATCCTTTTAATAACTATTCTCATGTTAAACGTTTTTGCTGGAATGTAGAATCGTTTACATTGCTGAGGTACTGTGTGAATAAATATTTGGGCATTATTTTCCACTTGGCAGTTTTTTGCTTTAATTGTGACAGTTTCGTTTCTCTTCACTGCTGTGTGGGAGAGGGAGGGGCCGTTTTTGGCGCTCTTTGCTACGCATCAAAAAATTCCAGTCAGCTACTTTTATATTTCCTGCATGATCCGGTTCATCTCTGACAGATCTCAGGGGTCTTCAAACTTCTTTGAAGGGAGGTAAATTCTCTCAGCAGAGCTGTGAGAATTCTTATAGTGACTGTGTATAAAAAACGTTGTTTTGTTTTCTTATGTACAAATTTAATTAGTGTTGTTTTTTACTAATGGGAACAAACCTTTGCTAAAAGTTGTGTTGTTTTAAAGTTTGATGCAATAACTGTTTTTCAGTTCATTATTTCAACTGTCATTTAATCGTTAGTACCTCTTTGAGGCACAGTGCGTTTTTTTGCTAAAAAAGATTATAACCAAGTTGTAAGTTTTTTTGCTAGTGTGTTAAACATGTCTGACTCAGAGGATGATATCTGTGTCATTTGTTCCAATGCCAAGGTGGAGCCCAATAGAAATTTATGTACTAACTGTATTGATGCTACTTTAAATAAAAGTCAATCTGTACAATGTGAACAAATTTCACCAAACAGCGAGGGGAGAGTTATGCCGACTAACTCGCCTCACGCGACAGTACCTGCATCTCCCGCCCGGGAGGTGCGTGATATTTTGGCGCCTAGTACATCTGGGCGGCCATTACAGATAACATTACAAGATATGGCTACTGTTATGACTGAAGTTTTGTCTAAATTACCTGAACTAAGAGGCAAGCGTGATCACTCTGGGGTGAGAACAGAGTGCGCTGACAATGCTAGGGCCATGTCTGATACTGCGTCACAGCTCGCAGAGCATGAGGACGGAGAGCTTCATTCTGTGGGTGACGGTTCTGATCCAAACAGATTGGACTCAGATATTTCAAATTTTAAATTTAAATTGGAGAACCTCCGTGTACTACTAGGGGAGGTCTTAGCAGCTCTCAACGATTGTAACACTGTTGCAATACCAGAGAAACTGTGTAGGTTGGATAAATACTTTGCGGTACCGGCGAGTACTGACGTTTTTCCTATACCTAAGAGACTAACTGAAATTGTTACTAAGGAGTGGGATAGACCCGGTGTGCCGTTCTCACCCCCTCCAATATTTAGAAAGATGTTTCCAATAGACGCCACCACTCGGGACTTATGGCAAACGGTCCCCAAGGTGGAGGGGGCAGTTTCTACTTTAGCTAAGCGTACCACTATCCCGGTGGAGGATAGCTGTGCTTTCTCAGATCCAATGGATAAAAAATTAGAGGGTTACCTTAAGAAAATGTTTGTTCAACAAGGTTTTATATTACAACCCCTTGCATGTATCGCGCCGATTACGGCTGCGGCAGCTTTTTGGATTGAGTCGCTTGAAGAGAACCTTAGTTCCTCTACGCTAGACGACATTACGGACAGGCTTAGAGTCCTTAAACTAGCTAATTCTTTCATTTCGGAGGCCGTAGTACATTTAACCAAACTTACGGCTAAGAACTCAGGATTCGCCATACAAGCACGCAGGGCACTGTGGCTAAAATCCTGGTCAGCTGATGTTACTTCTAAGTCCAAATTACTTAATATACCTTTCAAGGGGCAGTCCTTATTCGGGCCCGGTTTGAAAGAAATTATCGCTGACATTACGGGAGGTAAGGGCCACGCCCTACCTCAAGACAAGGCCAAAGCTAAGGCTAGACAGTCTAATTTTCGTCCCTTTCGGAATTTCAAAACAGGAGCAGCATCAACCTCCACTGCACCAAAGCAGGAAGGAGCTGTTGCTCGTTACAGGCAAGGCTGGAAGCCTAACCAGTCCTGGAACAAAAGCAAGCAGGCCAGGAAACCTGCTGCTGCCCCAAAGACAGCATGAACCGAGAGCCCCCGATCCGGGACCGGATCTAGTAGGGGGCAGACTCTCTCTCTTCGCCCAGGCCTGGGCAAGAGATGTTCAGGATCCCTGGGCACTAGAGATCATATCTCAGGGATACCTTCTAGACTTCAAATTATCTCCCCCAAGAGGGAGATTTCATCTGTCAAGGTTGTCAACAAACCAGATAAAGAAAGAAGCGTTTCTACGCTGCGTACAAGATCTGTTAACAATGGGAGTGATCCATCCGGTTCCGTGGTCGGAACAAGGACAAGGGTTCTACTCAAACCTGTTTGTGGTTCCCAAAAAAGAGGGAACTTTCAGGCCAATCTTAGATTTAAAGACTCTAAACAAATTCCTAAGAGTTCCATCGTTCAAAATGGAAACTATTCGGACAATCTTACCCATGATCCAAGAGGGTCAGTACATGACCACAGTGGATTTAAAGGATGCTTACCTTCACATACCGATCCACAAAGATCATCACCGGTATCTAAGGTTTGCCTTCTTAGACAGGCACTACCAGTTTGTAGCTCTTCCATTCGGATTGGCTACGGCTCCAAGAATCTTCACAAAGGTTCTGGGTGCCCTTCTAGCGGTACTAAGACCGCGAGGGATTTCGGTAGCTCCGTACCTAGACGACATTCTAATACAAGCTTCAAGCTTTCAAACTGCCAAGTCTCATACAGAGTTAGTTCTGGCATTTCTAAGGTCGCATGGATGGAAAGTGAACGAAAAGAAGAGTTCTCTCTTTCCTCTTACAAGAGTTCCATTCTTGGGGACTCTTATAGATTCTGTAGAAATGAAGATTTACCTGACAGAAGACAGGTTAACAAAACTTCAAAATGCATGCCGCGTCCTTCATTCCATTCAACACCCGTCAGTAGCTCAATGCATGGAGGTGATCGGCTTAATGGTAGCGACAATGGACATAGTACCTTTTGCACGCCTACACCTCAGACCGCTGCAATTATGCATGCTAAGTCAGTGGAATGGGGATTACTCAGATTTGTCCCCTACTCTGAATCTGAATCAAGAGACCAGAAATTCTCTTCTATGGTGGCTTCATCGGCCACACCTGTCCAGGGGGATGCCATTCAGCAGGCCAGACTGGACAATTGTAACAACAGACGCCAGCCTACTAGGTTGGGGCGCTGTCTGGAATTCTCTGAAGGCTCAGGGACTATGGAATCAGGAGGAGAGTCTCCTTCCAATAAACATTCTGGAATTGAGAGCAGTTCTCAATGCCCTTCTGGCTTGGCCCCAGTTAATAACTCGGGGGTTCATCAGGTTTCAGTCGGACAACATCACGACTGTAGCTTACATCAACCATCAGGGAGGGACAAGAAGCTCCCTAGCAATGATGGAAGTATCAAAGATAATTCGCTGGGCAGAGTCTCACTCTTGCCACCTGTCAGCAATCCACATCCCGGGAGTGGAGAACTGGGAGGCGGATTTCTTGAGTCGCCAGACTCTTCATCCGGGGGAGTGGGAACTTCATCCGGAGGTCTTTGCCCAAATACTTCGACGTTGGGGCAAACCAGAGATAGATCTCATGGCGTCTCGCCAGAACGCCAAACTTCCTCGCTACGGGTCCAGATCCAGGGATCCGGGAGCAGTTCTGATAGATGCTTTGACAGCACCTTGGAACTTCAGGATGGCTTATGTGTTTCCACCCTTCCCGCTGCTTCCTCGATTGATTGCCAAAATCAAACAGGAGAGAGCATCAGTAATTCTAATAGCACCTGCTTGGCCACGCAGGACTTGGTATGCAGATCTAGTGGACATGTCATCCTGTCCGCCTTGGTCTCTACCTCTAAGACAGGACCTTCTGATACAGGGTCCATTCAAACATCAAAATCTAACTTCTCTGAAGCTGACTGCTTGGAAATTGAACGCTTGATTTTATCAAAACGTGGTTTTTCTGAGTCGGTTATTGATACCCTGATTCAGGCTAGGAAGCCTGTTACCAGAAGGATTTACCATAAAATATGGCGGAAATACCTATACTGGTGCGAATCCAAAGGTTACTCCTGGAGTAAGGTTAGGATCGCTAGGATATTGTCTTTTCTACAAGAAGGTTTAGAAAAGGGTTTATCAGCTAGTTCATTAAAGGGACAGATTTCAGCTCTGTCCATCTTGTTACACAGACGTCTGTCAGAAAATCCAGACGTCCAGTCCTTTTGTCAGGCTTTAGCTAGGATCAAGCCTGTGTTTAAAGCTGTTGCTCCACCATGGAGTTTAAACTTAGTTCTTAACGTTTTACAGGGTGTTCCGTTTGAACCCCTTCATTCCATTGATATAAAAATGTTATCTTGGAAAGTTCTGTTTTTAATGGCTATTTCCTCGGCTCGAAGAGTCTCTGAGTTATCAGCCTTACATTGTGATTCCCCTTATCTGATTTTTCACTCAGACAAGGTAGTTCTGCGTACTAAACCTGGGTTCTTACCTAAGGTAGTCACTAACAGGAACATCAATCAAGAGATTGTTGTCCCATCCTTGTGTCCAAATCCTTCTTCAAAGAAGGAACGTCTTTTACACAATCTGGATGTAGTTCGTGCCCTCAAGTTCTACTTGCAGGCAACTAAAGATTTTCGCCAAACTTCTTCCTTGTTTGTCGTTTACTCTGGACAGAGGAGAGGTCAAAAAGCTTCTGCTACCTCTCTCTCTTTTTGGCTTCGTAGCATAATACGTTTAGCCTATGAGACTGCTGGACAGCAGCCTCCTGAAAGAATTACAGCTCACTCCACTAGAGCTGTGGCTTCCACTTGGGCCTTTAAGAATGAGGCCTCTGTTGAACAGATTTGCAAGGCTGCAACTTGGTCTTCGCTTCATACTTTTTCCAAATTTTACAAATTTGACACTTTTGCTTCTTCGGAGGCTATTTTTGGGAGAAAGGTTCTTCAGGCAGTGGTTCCTTCTGTATAATGAGCCTGCCTATCCCTCCCGTCATCCGTGTACTTTTGCTTTGGTATTGGTATCCCAGAAGTAATGATGACCCGTGGACTGATCACACATAACAGAAGAAAACATAATTTATGCTTACCTGATAAATTCCTTTCTTCTGTTGTGTGATCAGTCCACGGCCCGCCCTGTTTTAAGGCAGGTAAATATCCTTTAAATTATACTCCAGTCACCACTTCACCCTTGGTTACTCCTTTCTCGTTGATTCTTGGTCGAATGACTGGGACTGACGTAGAGGGGAGGAGCTATATGCAGCTCTGCTGGGTGAATCCTCTTGCATTTCCTGTTGGGGAGGAGTTATATCCCAGAAGTAATGATGACCCGTGGACTGATCACACAACAGAAGAAAGGAATTTATCAGGTAAGCATAAATTATGTTTTTTGTTTATTATTGCATTACATAACAACAGGGGATATTTTAGAATTAGAAATGTGATAGTAAAGGAGTTGAAATGAATCATATTTATCAGCTATGGAAAAAGTGTAATAAGGGCTCCGCCAATCGTGTGGTTCAAGTAGGAGATTCGGAGCAAGTGTAGTGTTAACCTTTATAGGGGAGGCTGCGCTCAGGGCCCCGAGGCTATATTTATAGGATATATTTAAAGTCCAATGAACAGGAGAATTACTGTAGTTAACTTAAAAAGGAGGGACCTACGAGGCAAAATTAGAGTTACACATGTAGGATGAGATATGACCTCACAATTATAGGAAAGGGAGGTATAATTAAGAACAAATTGGGATCCTTTAGACATAATATAATAAAATATTAATAGTATAATGAATAGGTAGTGCGAATTGTAGCATAACCAGTATCTGGGACAGGTAAGTGCAAGTGTATGCCTTTGGATTAAAGTTAATCTTGATATATATCTCAGCGTTGGCAGTTGTAGGTGTTAGGACATTAGAGGGGTCTGATGTATATACACATTTAGGGAGAGGGATCTGCCCCGCTATCTCGGCCGCCGACAGCAGGACACCATCCCGAAGTGATAAGCTAAACCACTGAGGAGATAAATATATATAATCCTATAACTGCAAGATGTTTTAGATGACATGCTTATAACAACATAAGTGGGTGGTAAATGGATTTATATGTGATAGACTTTATGAGGCAATCACTTTTGTTAACCAACAATAGGATCCCATGTAACCCACATAGCTATGAAATTTGAAGCAGATATTGTTTCAGGGAAGGTGTAGTTTTAAGTAGAGAGCTTTGGAGTCCTCTGATGGACATGCCCAGATTGCTGGTAAACATTATGTTAATTTAAGGCAATAGAAATATTTTAGCAAGTTTAAAAAACAGACAGTGTGAAAAAAGAGACTTTAACTCCAGATACATAACTGCAGGATCTCGCAATGGCTATATATAAACTGCCGCTTAACATTTAACTAACTTTAAGGCAATATAATATAGATTCTAATACAGAAAAGCTTGGAACGGCAAGAACATAAACAAAACATAAAGGGACATCAATCCCATGGATAATTCTTAGTTAGGAAGCGGTGCACTTAGTATAGGCAATAAAGCATTCAATAGTTAGTGTGCACAGAGGGAGCCTCCTTGAATGGACACCGTATCCATACTGTTCATTAAGGCAGTTCAAAGGGTGCCGCTGTTAGCAGCAAGCAGAGGCTGCAAGTAGGGGAGTCCATCGCAAGGTACCTCAATGCATCTAGAGAGAGCAGCCCCCAGGATCCCAGTTCTGGCGTAGGAGCGGTGAGTGTGAACTAACAGCTGATATGACTGGGACTTGTGGGGACCGCGCTACTCGCGGCTGTGTGAATCTGTATAGCTGCATGCAGTCATCAGCCAGGATCACCTCACCAATCTGTGCCCTCGGCAGTCGGGTTGTAGTGGAAGTGGAGCTGCGGGTGATGATGCCTTTTCTCCGGGCTGTCTCCCATTGATTGTGGCTGACTATAGCGTAGGTTGTGTTAGCGAATTTGATCTCCAGAGCCTCGGGTACTATAGGAATAGGGTTGGAGTCCCTCTGGGTTGGCTTAGTAATAGGCATCAAGCATGGAGGTACAGGCGCAGTTCCTTGGGGTGTCGGAAAAATCTCAAGAGGCTGTTGTGGGGCGCAATCATCTTTGCCATGAAATGCTATGTACAATTCTTCCTCAAAGGCTACTCTGTGTGCTTCAAGTAAGCATCGCAGCTCCTCTAGAAGAAAGGTTGCAATCTCCATGTCTCATCTGGTATATGGCGGGCCAGTAGCGTAGAACGTTTTGTGATTATATTTGTACTGCAGTGATTGATGAGGTAACACTGCGTCCTAACGACAGGACCGTCAAGGGTACCCGCCGGGGGGTCTTAGTGGTGATAATAGTCCTCATAGATTGGAAGCCTGGATGTAGTTAGAGAATATTGTAGCCACAAGGTCTTTAAAATGGCCACCGCTCATATAGATTCAGGATGGAGCTCCGGTCCTAAGTCAAAGAAGTGGCCCCCTGCATTAAATTCAGCTTCCACGGCTAATGAACCAAAGTCCAGGGTATGCATGGGCAGCTTTGCAGAGTTCATCTCAACAAAAAGTAGCAAATAAAGATGATTACAGTACAATTAGAGTCAGAGCATACAAATTGTGCGGCCATTCTCTGGCTCTCCAGGCTCCGCCCCCAGTTCAATGTATTTTGAAAGTACAAAGTTACACAGTGACATAAAGCCATGAAATTTATAAGGGCATTTTATCAACAAAAAGGGATACTAGCAACTGACTTAAAAACATGACTATCAAACATTATCCTAGTGATTTACCTTATAAGCCTCAACGATGCTGCCATCCAAACCAAATCAGAATTCATATCATGCCGATGTAAATTTGCATGTGTTTTGGATAATTGATTGATAGCCTAATTTGTATTGTGCGTAATTAAATAATAGCCTCTTTTGTATTGTGTATAATTAATTGATAGCATTATTGCTGTGCATTGTTTTGATTATTTTCCTATCCTTTGTGTGCATGTGTTTTTCATTTTCAAAATTATAACATTTGCTGTGCATTGTTTTCATTCTTTTCCTATCCTTTGTGTGCATGTTTTTCATTTTCCAAACTGTAACAATTGCTGTGCATTGTTTTGATTATTTTCCTATCCTTTGTTTGCATGTGTTTTTCATTTTCAAAATTATAACATTTGCTGTGCATTGTTTTCATTCTTTTCCTATCCTTTGTGTGCATGTGTTTTTCATTTCCCTAAACTGTAACAATTGCTGTGCAGTGTTTTCATTCTTTTCCTATCCTTTGTGTGCATGTGTTTTTCATTTCCCTAAACTGTAACAATTGTTGTGCATTGTTTTGATTATTTTCCTATCCTTTGTGTGAATGTGTTTTTCATTTTCAAAATTATAACATTTGCTGTGCATTGTTTTCATTCTTTTCCTATCCTTTGTGTGCATGTGTTTTTCATTTTCCAAACTGTAACAATTGCTGTGCATTGTTTTGATTATTTTCCTATCCTTTGTGTGCATGTGTTTTTCATTTTCAACATTATAACATTTGCTGTGCAAAGGATATGAAAAGAATGAAAACACTGCACAGCAATTGTTAAAGTTTGGAAAATGAAAAAAACACATGCACACAAAGGATAGGAAAAGAATGAAAACAATGCACAGCAAATGTTATAATTTTGAAAATGAAAAACACATTTAAACAATGTTTTCATTCTTTTCCTATCCTTTGTGTGCATGTGTTTTTCATTTCCCTAAACTGTAACAATTGCTGTGCATTGTTTTGATTATCTTCCTATCCTTTGTGTGCATGTGTTTTTCATTTTCAAAATTATAACATTTGCTGTGCATTGTTTTCATTCTTTTCCTATCCTTTGTGTGCATGTGTTTTTCATTTCCCTAAACTGTAACAATTGAAAAATAAATACATATTTGTTTTCCATAGAGTTTTATTAGGTGACATGATCGACTCGAGCAGCACCGAATATAGCAGTTACCCGATTTCCATTGACTACTATAGGATCCGCGACCTCTGAGGCGGCGGATTGAAAATGAGGTACGCTGCGTCGGATAAGATGCGAGCGTAAGTGGTCATTTTTTGATAACTATCAGAAAGCTTCTAATTGTGTCGAAGAGCAGGCCGAAAGCAATGAATTCCGCAAGTTTTCCAGAGGTTTTCGACTCGAACCGATCTGCATCGAATTGAGAGCGCCGAATCGTATGTTACGTCACAAAAATCAACTTCTTCCGATTTAGACACTTTGATAACTGAGGCGAAGCAATTTTGCGACGTGTACGACGCGGATTTCCGGCGGATTTGAAGTAGACACTTTGATAACTACCCCCCATGGCTTTTAAATTAACTGAAGAAAAATGGGTGAGTGATATTGATGAGGCCTTTAAGCCTGCAATCAATATTGATGAAACTAACATTGAAGAAAAAAGAAATAATGTTTTTTCAGCATTTAAAGAGTATAAGAAAAAGGCAATTAAAGAATTAAAAATCAAGTGGGAGCTAGCTAGCTTACAAAGATATGTTAAAGAGGAATTGATTCCTAGGGGCCTGAGGATTAGATTGGACCCAGGGATCAATTTAAGAGGTGTGGAAGCAAATTCCGATTTTATCCAAAAATGGAATGCCATCTTAACTAGATGCACATTGGAGTTAATGCAGTTAATGATAGATGAGGACGAGAAAAGGCTAGAGGAGAGTAAATTAGAAACTAATAAGATATATGAGCAGGTAAATCTTTTTGCTAATGACCCAGCCTTTGAGAAACTTAATAAAGAGGCACAGAAGAGCTTAGAAAAGCTGCAGAGTGAAATTAAGTTTAGGAAAAGGCGTAAAATGGTGAGGGATCAGGATGATTTTAAGAAAGGCACAATATATCTGTATAGGAACAATAACAGTACTAGATACGCATATGACTCAGGTACAGACAACTCTGAGAGTGAACTGGAAAGTGGCCCTCAAAATATCAGAAACGCTATACAGGCAAGGATCCCTTTAGGGGTAGGACAAGGAGAGGAGGGAGACGAAAGAGGGGGAGGTGGTCCTTCTTACCCCAACAGACAGAGACAGAGAGGCAGGGGAGGGAGGTACAGAAACAGCCCCCAATATCAGATGACAACCAGGAATCAGAGGAAAGAGAGTCAGTTTTGGGACAGTACCAACTTGCTAATGGTTCAGATGAAATGTCTGTTGTGAATTTATCAAAAATTAACCTAAACGTGTCACACATTAATCTCTTGAAAAAAGGACTGTTATTCTGCCCGGCCAGTGGTCTTGACAAATTTGAGTTTGTGAAGGATTTGAACTTATATGCTAGGAAAATTATTTTGAAAAAAATTTGGGGAAATAAATCCAATAGTGAGGAGCTAGCAGATATGAAATATGAAATAGTCGATTTAAAGGAGTGATCCGGAAACCAGCAGGTAGTTTAAAATGTCCTTTATTACAAATTCTTTTAAAACATATTTGCAGCTTCAGCTCCAGTTACAGTCATCCTTAGGTAGGCTTGTCACTAATGCTGACATGTTTTGGCTACTTCTGCCGTAATCATAGCTGATGCTATGACTGTTTACATCTTGGCGTTTGGGAAACCATGGACGTTTTCCAGGGTTTGGACCAATGGGTTGAGGTTCACATCACCATATGGCTGCGTTTTGTGGATGATATCCTAGTTCTGTGGAAAGGCGATGCTGAATCAGCAGGAAAATTTGTTGAGCTACTGAACAACAACAATAGGAATTTGTTCCTAACTCACCAAATAAGTGATAGGGAAGCAACCTTTTTGGACCTGCAGATAACAATTGAGAATGGAGTTTTAAAAACAAAGGTGTTTCGTAAAGAAACAGCAACAAACAGCTTGCTACATGCAACAAGTCACCACCCTGTAGCTCTTAAAAATGGGATTCCAGTGGGACAGTTCTTGAGACTGAAGAGATGCTGTTCCACGGAATCCGATTTTGTGCCAGGCGACCGAAATGGCCCAAAGGTTTCTCCAAAGAGGATATTCTAGGAAACAGATATGTAAGGGATGGGTCAGAGCTCGACAAACACCGAGAAGCCAATTGCTGTACAAAAAAGTAAATAAATCTCCAGCTGAGAATTAAATTCGACTTATCACTAAGTACAATTCCCATTGGGATAAACTTTGTGATATACTTAAGAAGCATTGGCATATCTTGGCAAATGACAGCACTATTGCTAGATTCATCCCCAAATACCCTCTATTAACAGCTAAAAGAGCGCCCAGTGTAAAAGACAGGCTGGTACATAGCAAGTTTCAAAAAGATACTCCAAAAAACTGGTTAACGAAAACACAGATCAGAAAGGGGTGCCAACCATGTGGCCACTGCGTATATTGTAAATATATAGTCAAAGTCTCAAATTTTTGCACAGAATATTCGGATAGGACTTACTATATAAATGAAAGGATTGTCTGTAACACCATGAATGTCATTTATATGTTACACTGTTCGTGTCCCAAATTTTACATTGGGAAAACTACACGTGAGTTGAAGGATAGAGTTAGGGAGCATAGAGATAGCATCAAGGATAAGGACCAAGATAGCCCGGTGGCTAGGCACTTTCAAACAATGCATAACTCTAACTTTTCTCAGCTTAAAGTATTAGGTATTGAACATATCAGACCTAGGAGGAGAGGAGGCAACGTTGATCAGTTATTACTCCAGCATGAATCACGCTGGATGTTTAGACTCAACACTCTCAACGAAAAGATTGAATATTCCTGTTTTCTATAGTTACTCAAGCACAAGTATTGTTATGTGAGTTAGTACATCATGTTACTATGCCTTAGATTTATGCGGCTGGGGGAATGTCTTAGCCCCATATGAAGGTTAACAACACTATGTGAAGTTATCAGTTTGCTGATTATATGTAACATCTTGTAATAATCTATTTAGCCATGTAGGTGTCGATTTTACAATGACAAGAATGTTTTCAATGTATGTATATTGTAGCCATGTTATGTATCACAATAGCGCAACTTCCCTTTATAAGTATTTAAAGACCAGTGGTGCTGGCAACACGATACATCTGATGAAGCCCTAAGTCCAGCCCTGGAAGGGGGAGGGGCGAAACGCGTAATGACTGGATTACACTAACAGCGTGGTAACGCTATCATGGTGGAGCAGCTTTGGTAGTTACCAGGACAGTCTGTCTACATACCACTGGCGTGTCAAGTGAAGCTCTGCACAGGCTGGTTTGCATCACAGTCTATTATACTACGGAAGGGATCCGTGTTCGGAAGGTACCCGTAGCGATATTGAAAGAGTGAAGGTAAGCCGTGCAGCAATAAGTCTTGCACCCAGTGGTTTCTTTATCAGCAAAGTAATAAGAAGTTTGGCATTTGCGTACTGTTCATCAGAGGTACTCTCATATTGGAACGGAGTCCGGTTACCGGAAGTACTCCTGAAAGCTTTGGAGAGTTAAGGACGGTATTGTTGTGGTTCACTTTGACCGGAGCGTGTTGCATACACTAAGTACCCGGAGACTCAGGTGGACTGTTGAATAGCCGGCTAATTCACTAACTAGCATGCTGATTTTTCTTTGGGGGAAATGTGACAGTTTATACATCGCTGTACGGAATCACCATCTGCTCTGTGTGTGGCTATTGTTTTTAATAAAAGTATATATGTCAAGGCAAACCCTGTGAGTGTATCACTGATGCATTAATTGTGTGGTAAAATTATCCGGTGCAGCCATGTCCTGCTTTGGTTCATAAGAATAGTTATGAACCCTATCTTCTAAGTTGTACATATTTAAATTAGGACTGCTAGCACGGATTATTATTCTCTTTACACAGTAATCTGAGTGCCCCCTGCCCTTGTTTAAAATATATATATATATATATATATATATATATATATATATATATATATATACATACTGTATACACACACATTTGAACCCTTTCTAGTTGAATACCTGAAAATATCCCCTTAAGGACTGGGAATTTCAGACTAAAACTTCCCCAAAAAAGAGCATGTTTAGCATTGTTGCCATCACTACATTTTAACAGAAATAGAGCCTTGTTTTTTTTTTTTTTAGTTACCTATTAAAACTATATATTTTTTAGAAGACAACCCAAAGTATTGATCTAGGCCAATTTTTGTATTTAGAAATAGATACAAAGAAGACAGAGTTTTCAAAAACTTTCCTGCGCTGCCTAGTTTTGGTTAGCCTTAACTCCTGAAATATCAACCCCAATTGATATTGAGTACGTTTGTGAAAAAGAGAGTTTAGGAGTATGGGGCGCAAATAAATGCTACAACCTTAAAAGAGTTTTTAAAATGTGTTGCTATATGGTTAGAGAACTAAAATAAAAGATACCTTTTCATATAAAATAAAGTTATCTTTATTGGTACAATAATGAATGAACAAATGTGTGTTTGATCAATTCCTTTCAATCGGTATACGGATATATATATACAATCCTGTACTTATATCTATAGATCTGTCTATAAAAAGTCTGTAAAAAATCTGTAATTTTTTTTTATTTTTTATATAAAAAAAGTTAAAAATACATAAAGATCATAGACTGGATATATCCTGTCTAGGTAGGAGAAGACCCTGACTAAGCGAAGTATATATGTGTTGGGAAAAGTATTCCACAAGTAATCTTAAAACGTGTAGTCGAAATAGATTTGCTAGTATATATGCAATACACCTAGTACATAAAAACCTAGTGTAGTGTAGATAAACAATTCCACTCCCAATTGTATAACACGTCAGTGGAAGTAATTTTTCCTTATCAGTTCCTATTATTTTAAAAACACTATAATAAAAGCGTCTTTCATCGCCTTTAGTATAAAAAATATGTGCTTGTTGGATATATATTGATAATATATTGATAAAACGTAGATATATTAGGTTTAAAGAACTGATAATCAGAATTAGTGCACGTAAAATGCGGTTCACAGTCACTGAATGTATGGTTAATAAATTATTTTGCTGCAAAATACAGTCGGCCGACTGAAAGGTAAAAGACTATTATTTTTCTTCAAATGGTCATCATTATTATAGTTTTATGAGTCTATTCCTTTTTGCTATTGTAATTAATAGCTGTATGCTGGGAATGTTTTTTACGTTGCCCGGGTTGTTTTAAACGTTGCCAGGGCTCCTAGACCGTAGAGCCCTGGCAACGTTTAAAACAACCCGGGCAACATAAAAAACATTCCCAGCATACAGCTATTAATTACAATAGCAAAAAGGAATAGACTCATAAAACTATAATAATATAGCACATATTTTTTATACTAAAGGCGATGAAAGACGCTTTTATTATAGTGTTTTTAAAATAATAGGAACTGATAAGGAAAAATTACTTCCACTGACGTGTTATACAATTGGGAGTGGAATTGTTTATCTACACTACACTAGGTTTTTATGTACTAGGTGTATTGCATATATACTAGCAAATCCATTTCGACTACACGTTTTAAGATTACTTGTGGAATACTTTTCCCAACACATATATACTTCACTTAGTCAGGGTCTTCTCCTACCTAGACAGGATATATCCAGAAAAATTCTTCCAATCTTTTACATTTACATGCAATTTTACTACTCTCCTCTATGATCTTTATGTATTTTTAACTTTTTTTATATAAAAAATAAAAAAAATTACAGATTTTTTACAGACTTTTTATAGACAGATCTATAGATATAAGCACAGGATTGTATATATATATATATATATCCGTATACCGATTGAAAAGAATTGATCAAACACACATTTGTTCATTCATTATTGTACCAATAAAGATAACTTTATTTTATATGAAAAGGTATCTTTTATTTTAGTTCTTTAACCATATAGCAACACATTTTAAAAACTCTTTTAAGGTTGTAGCATTTATTTGCGCCCCATACTCCTAAACTCTCTTTTTCACAATTTTTGTATTTGCAGAGACAAAAAGAAGTGAGGGCACTAGCCAGCTAAAGATATCAAGTCTACTCGTAAAAGTTACAAAATAAAAACAAAATTTATGCTTACCCGATAAATTTCTTTCTTTTGCGATGTACCGAGTCCACGGTTTCATCCATTACTTGTGGGATATTATCCTTCCCTACGGGAAGTGGCAAAGAGAGCACCCACAGCAGAGCTGTCTATATAGCTCCTCCCTTAACTCCACCCCCCAGTCATTCGACCGAAGGCTTAGGAAGAAAAAGGAGAAACTATAAGGTGCAGAGGTGACTGAAGTTTTCAATAAAAAATACTACCTGTCTTGAGTAGACAGGACGGGCTGTGGACTCGGTACATCGCAAAAAAAAATAAATTTATCAGGTAAGTATAAATTTTTGATATACCGAGTCCACGGTTTCATCCATTACTTGTGGGATACCAATATCAAAGCTTTAGGACACGGATGAAGGGAGGGACAAGACAGGAACCTAAACGGAAGGCACCACTGCTGAATAGACAATGAACAATGAAGATGTTTGACGGAAATCTTTGGTTGCTTGTAATTAAAACTTCAAAGCACGAACAACGTCTAAGTTGTGCAACAGACGTTCCTTCTTAGAAGAAGGATTAGGACACAGAGAAGGAACAACAATTTCCTGATTGATATTCCTATTAGAAACAACCTTAGGAAGGAATCCAGGTTTGGTACGCAAAACCACCTTATCCGCATGGAAAACAGGATAAGGTGAGTCGCACTGTAATGCAGATAATTCAGAAACTCTTCGAGCCGAAGAGATAGCTACTAAAAACAGAATTTCCAAGATAGAAGCTTAATATCTATGGAATGCATGGGTTCAAACGGAAGCCCTTGAAGAACCTTAAGAACTAAATTTCAATTCCATCGCGGAGCAACAGGTTTAAACACAGGCTTGATACTAACTAAAGCCTGACAGAACGCCTGGACGTCTGGGACATCTGCCAGACGCTTCTGCAATAGAATAGACAAAGCAGATATCTGTCCCTTTAAGGAACTAGCTGATAACACCTTCTCCAATCCTTCTTGGAGAAAGGACAAAATCCTAGGAATCCTGATCTTACTCCATGAGTAACCCTTGGATTCACACCAATAAAGATATTTACGCCATATCTTATGATAGATTTTCCTGGTGACAGGCTTTCGAGCCTGAATCAAGGTATCTATGACCGACTCAGAGAAACCCCGCTTCGATAAAATCAAGCGTTCAATCTCCAAGCAGTCAGTCGCAGAGAAACTAGATTTGGATGCTTGAATGGACCTTGAATCAGAAGGTCCTGTCTCAGCAGCAGAGTCCATGGTGGAAAGGATGACATGTCCACCAGATCTGCATACCAAGTCCTGCGTGGCCATGCAGGTGCTATCAAAATCACCGAAGCTCTCTCATGTTTGATTCTGGCAATCAAGCGAGGAAGGAGAGGGAATGGTGGAAACACATACGCCAGGTTGAATGACCAGGGTACTGCTAGAGCATCTATCAGTACTGCCTGGGGATCCCTTGACCTGGACTCGTAACAAGGAAGCTTGGCGTTCTGATGAGACGCCATCAGATCCAATTCTGGTGTGCCCCATAGCTGAATCAGTTGAGCAAACCCCTCCGGATGGAGCTCCCACACCCCGGATGAAAAGTCTGATGACTTAGAAAATCCACCTCCCAGTTCTCTACCCCTGGGATATGGATTGCTAATAGATGGCAAGAGTGAGTCTCTGTCCATCAGATTATTTTGGAAACTTCTATCATCGCTAGGGAACTCCTTGTTCCCCCCTGATGATTGATATAAGCTACAGTCGTGATGTTGTCCGACTGAAATCTGATGAATTTGGCCGAAGCCAGCTGAGGCCACGCCTGAAGAGCATTGAATATCGCTCTCAGTTCTAGAATGTTTATCGGAAGGAGGGCCTCCTCCTGAGTCCACAAACCCTGTGCTTTCAGGGAGTTCCAGACTGCACACCAGCCCAGTAGACTGGCGTCTGTGGTCACTATGACCCACGCTGGCCTGCGGAAACACATTCCCCGGGACAGGTGATTCTGTGACAACCACCGAAGAAGAGAATCTCTGGTCTCCTGATCCAGATCTATCTGAGGAGATAAATCTGCATAATCCCCATTCCACTGATTGAGCATGCATAGTTGCAGTGGTCTGAGATGTAAGCGAGCAAACGGAACTATATCCATTGCCGCTACCATTAGTCCGATTTCCTCCATACACTGAGCCACTGACGGCCGAAGAATGGAATGAAGAGCTCGGCAGGTGGAGAATGTTTGATTTCCTGACCTCCGTCAGAAATATTTTCATTTCCACCGAGTCTATCAGTGTCCCTAGGAAGGAAACTCTTGTGAGAGGAGAAAGAGAACTCTTTTTTATGTTCACCTTCCACTCATGAGATCTCAGAAAAGCAAACACGATGTCCGTGTGAGACTTGGCTAGTTGGAAAGTCGACGCTTGAATTAAGATGTTGTCTAGATAAGGCACCACAGCTATGACCCGCGGCCTTAGAACCACTAGAAGGGACCCTAGCACCTTTGTGAAAATTCTGGGAGCCATGGCCAACCCGAAGGGAAGGGCCAAGAACTGGTAATGCCTGTCCAGAAAGGCGAACCTGAGAAACTGGTGATGATCTCTTTGAATAGGGATGTGTAGGTACGCATCCTTTAAGTCCACGGTGGTCATATATTGACCCTCCTGGAACATTGGTAGAATAGTCCGAATGGTCTCCATCTTGAAGGATGGGACTCTGAGGAATTTGTTTAGGATCTTGAGATCTAAGATTGGTCTGAAAGTTCCCTCCTTTTTGGGAAACACAAACAGGTTGGAGTAAAACCCTTGCCCTTGTTCCGCTTTCAGAATCACTCCCATGGTATGTAGGTCTTCTACACAGCATAAGAACGCCTCTCTTTTTGTCTGGTTTGCAGACAATTGAGAAAGATGAAATCTCCCCCTTGGGGGAGAATCTTTGAAGTCCAGAAGGTATCCCTGGAAAACGATTTCTAAGGCCCAGGAATCCTGAACATCTCTTGCCCAAGCCTGAGCAAAGACAGAGAGTCTGCCCCTACTAGATCCGGTCCCGGATCGGGGTCTACCCCTTCATGCTGTCTTGGTGGCAGCAGCAGGCTTCTTGGCCTGTTTACCCTTATTCCAAGCCTGGTTAGGTCTCCAGACTGACTTGGATTGAGCAAAATTCCCCTCTTGCTTTGCAGCAGGGGAAGAGGAAGCGGGACCACCCTTGAAGATTCGAAAGGAACAAAAATTATTTAGTTTGATCCTCATTTTATTTGTCTTATCTTGTGGGAGGGCATGGCCTTTCCCTCCAGTGATGTCTGAAATGATCTCTTTCAGTTCAGGCCCGAATAGGGTCTTACCTTTGAAAGGGATAGTCAAAAGCTTAGATTTTGATGACACATCGGCCAACCAGGACTTAAGCCATAACGCTCTATGCGCTAAAATGGCAAAACCTGAATTCCTTGCCGCTAATTTAGCCAGTTGAAAAGCGGCATCTGTAATGAAAGAATTAGCTAGCTTAAGAGCCTTAATTCTATCCAGAATATCATCTAATGGGGTCTCCACCTGAAGAGCCTCTTCCAGAGCCTCGAACCAAAAGGCAGCTGCAGTGGTTACAGGAACAATGCACGCTATAGGCTGGAGAAGAAAACCCTGATGAACAAAAATTTTCTTTAGGAGCCCCTCTAATTTTTTATCCATAGGATCTTTGAAAGCACAACTGTCCTCAATAGGTATAGTTGTACGCTTGGCCAGAGTAGAAATAGCCCCCTCCACCTTAGGGACCGTCTGCCACGAGTCCCACATGGTGTCGGATATGGGAAACATTTTCTTAAAAGTAGGAGGGGGAGCGAACGGAATACCTGTCTATCCCACTCCTTAGTAACAATGTCCGAAATCCTCTTAGGGACCGGAAAAACATCAGTGTAGACAGGAATCTCTAGGTATTTGTCCATTTTACACAATTTCTCTGGTACAACAATAGGGTCTCAATCATCCAGAGTCGCTAACACCTCCCTGAGCAACAAGCGGAGGTGTTCTAGCTTAAATATAAAGGCCGTCATATCAAAGTCTGTCTGAGGGAACATCTTTCCTGAGTCAGAAATCTCACCCTCAGACAGCAAATCCCTCACCCCTACTTCAGAACATTGTGAGGGTACATCGGATACGGCTACTAAAGCATCAGAGGGCTCAGCATTTGTTCTTAACCCAGAGCTACTGCGGTTAGAATTCATAACTGCGGTCATGTCTTGCAAGGTGAAAGAATTAGACGCACTAGAGGTACTTAGCGTCACTTGTGCGGGCGTTACTGGTTGTGACACTTGGGGAGAACTAGATGGCATAACCTGATTTCTTTCTGTCTGAGAATCATCTAGCGCCACACTTTTATAAGTCAAAATATGCTGTTTGCAATTTATAGACATATCAGTACATGTGGGACACATTCTAAGAGGGGGTTCCACAATGGCTTCTAAACATATTGAACAAGGAGTTTCCTCAATGTCAGACATGTTGAACAGGCTAGTAATGAGACGAGCAAGCTTGGAAAACACTTTATTCAATGAAAAAACAACATTTTTTAAAAAACGGTACTGTGCCTTTAAGAGAAAAAAAGCATACACGTTCTGCAAAACTGCTTAAAAATGCATCAAACTTTCCAAATTTTTTACAGCAGATTCAACAAGCTTTAGTAAGATTGCCCCACAAGTAAATGAAACATTTAACCCCTTAACATGGAAACCGGAATGACAAAGTGCCAAGAAACCGAAAAAACTCTGTCAGCACCTTGCCACAGCTCTGCTGTGGCTCCTACCTGCCCTTAGGGATTGGAATTGTGGGGTAAAAGCTTTGTTTTGGCCCAAAAGATGTATCAGGACCCTCCGGTATTGTAGCTTGCTGCTTGACAAGGAAAAACAACTGCACATCTGAGGCGCAAAATTAGGCCCCTCCCACCTCACTCGATGTTTCTGGGGGCTTCAAAAAACACACTAAAGTGTTTCAACTAGCCATGTGGGTTCTAAAACTCCAAATATGCCAAGTGAACCCTCAAAAAATTGTCCCTCAAAAACATTATCCATAGCACTCTCAGTACACACAAACGTTTGCTTATTTATCTCAGAATTAAGTGTCAACCGGGAATTCAATTAGCCCTTTATGCAAGCTAGTAATACCACTATAAGTCTATGATTACAGCTTACCCTTCCCCTCATGGGGATACTGTCAGCCTTTCTGAAATATCACAGTCTCTCCAGAAAAAATGACTGAACATACCTCATTGCTGCATAGCATGAAAACTGTTCCTCACACTGAAGTTTTCCTGTACTCCTCAGCCTCTGTGGGAACAGCAGTGGATCTTAGTTACAAATGCTAAGATCATTATCCTTCAGGCAGAAATCTTCATCCATTTTCTGCCTGAGAGTAACTAGTACACACCGGTACCATTTAAAAATAACAAACTCTTGCTTGAAGAAAATAAAAACTGACAGTTTATCACCTCTTTCACTTTACCCTTCCTCTTGCTTAGAGCCGGCAAAGAGAATGACTGGGGGTGGAGTTAAGGGAGGAGCTATATAGACAGCTCTGCTGTGGGTGCTCTCTATGCCACTTCCTGTAGGGAAGGATAATATCCCACAAGTAATGGATGAAACCGTGGACTCGGTACATCTTGCAAAAGAAATATAATATTTATTAAAAGCTAAATAGCCAATATCTCAGTATCTTCATAAAAAGAGGGACGTCTCCCTTAAATATTTGATTTGATTATACAATTAATCAATTGCAATATAAACATTTTTTATAGTATCAAGTACACATAAGTTAACAAGTATCAACTGCACAGATGCTACTCAGTTGTTATTAGTTTTCAATAGAGGTTCATAAGTGACAACAAATATCTCTGCGTGAGACCAGTCTTACTTTTGCCGTTTAGCATATACCACCAAAGGATCGTGTGCTATATATTAGATTATGAAGTTCTCAGAAAGCAGCAGGTCCCCACAGCGATAAGTTGAAGGATGGCAAAAAATATACCTCCAAGACAAAAACTCGATTCCTCTTAGACACAGAATTTGACACAGTCTTTGTGAAATGATCCCTCAGCGGATCTTGTAATCTGGTCTTCACCCCGCGTCACCAATGGCGTCTGATGTCATGGATCGTATTGTTGCTGCAGATAAAGTTTACCTGCTTGCTGATTACAAACTGTGATGTTACAGTGGTACACCTTCGCTCCTGCACTTAGTGCCTTGCACGCAGGAAAGTACTTGGCTGTTACTTAAGTATAGTAGATGAAAAAAAATGTTAAACAAATTAACCTGGGTTAAAAAACAGTTCTGAAGTTAGAGGTTAAAATTGGAAGGAGTTGTTTATTGTAAGGAGTTTGATATCATTTGATCTAGCGCACTAATATACTCTACATACCATTTTTGTATTTTCCATGCCACCATTTCTCCGCCAAATACCATCAAATAATTTTTTTCTTTTAACTTTTCAAACTTTAGGATTCTCACTGAAATTATTTACAAACAGTTTGTGCAATCATGGCACAAATGGTTGTAAAAGCTTCTCTGGGATCCTCTTTGTTCAAAAATAGCAGACATATGTGGCTTTGCCATTGCTTTTTGGTTATAAGAAGGCCGTTAATTGCAGCTGCGCACCACACTTTTATTATTCCCAGCAGTGAATTTTAGCTTTAGTGTAGAGATTAACCTTCCACCTGACACTCCCTAATCCCTACCTGATCCTTCTCAAACAGCTCTCTTTTCTCTCCCTCACCCTCCACTGGTCAGTCCCATCAGGGCCGGACTGGGACCAAAAATAGGCCGGGGCATTTTAAGGCAAAGCAGCCCACTCCCCCCCCCCCCCAATTTCTTATTTAACGGTATACTATTGTGAATAGGTTGGTATGAAAAAAAGGAAAATATAAAAAACAATATAAAGTGATCATTTGTAAACACAAGACATATTCAATAAACTATCCATTTCAAGCTCAGAGACTTGGCGGTGGTGTGTGTTGTGTTTGTATAGACTTAATAGGTGTTAGAGACCATACTGACTCTCTGAGATGGTGTGGGGTTTGAAAATTGGTTAACAGGCCCTCAAAGCATATGTGCGTATGCTGCTAAAGACCAGTTATAACGTTTACTAGAAGCATTTTTGCTAATGACATTATATTGCAAAATGCTGCTATTTAAAATTGAAATGCACCTGTGCACATATAAATGTTGACCTTTCTATCCCTTTAAGGCAAGGATGGGGAACCTTGGCCCTCCAGATGTTTCAGAACTACCTTTCCCATGATGCTCAACTGGACTTCAGAGTGCCTAAACATCATGGGTAATGTAGTTCTGAAACATCAGGAGTTCCAAGATTCCCCATCCCTGCTTTAAGGCAACTTTGGATAAAGCAGTTACTTTTCTATCATGATTATTGCATACAATAAAGTGCAAGCACTGCAGGCTTCCATCTACATATAAGGTAGAAACAGTCATCTTTATAAAAAAAAAAAGCAAAAGAGTAAAATGACACCTTTCCATGTGGGTGAAATAATCATTCCTATCACTTAAAGGGACAGTGTACATCAGATTTTTTATTGGTTAAAGAGATAGATTATCCCTTTATTACCCATTCCCCAGATTTGCATAACCAACAGTTATATTAAAGGGACAGTCAAGTTCTATAATAAACTTTCATGATTTAAACAGGGCATGTAATTTTAAACAACTTTCCAATTTACTTTTATCACCAATTGTGCTTTGTTCTTTTGGTATTCTTAGTTGAAAGCTAAACCTGGGTAGGCTCATATGCGAATTTCTTAGACAAGTCCAGGTTTAAGAAGTGTATAAGAAGATCTTTAAAGAATGGCTAGTTACAATTTCATTTTGGGACAAAGACATTCTGTGAACATTTTAAAAACATGGCTGTCTGTAAATTGCAAACAGTTAACCCAATTTTACAGGTTACAATGCAAAATAGGACTGAAATGTCTAAGCAGTTAACTTCAACACATACATATTTCTTCCAAAAAACCATTTCAGCTTTGTTAACATTTAAATATGGGATATCACCAAATCCCACATAACATATACCATTGGCAAATCAGTCTTAAATCCTACACTAGTGCAGATGATATAACAACTATACACTGGTTAATGCAGAAACAATTTAAACTTTAGTGTTGTTTAGTGATATTCCTGTATGTATTTATTAAACATTTTAAATAGTAAAAGGACATATTGGTGCTGCTGTGGCAATTTACATCCCAATTTTACATCTCCAGCCCTAAGAGAACATATAGACATTTATAAAACAAAAAAATCCAAATTCTAAATAAAACAACAAACTGACATTTCATTCACTGGCCATTAAAATAAAGGAGGGGAAATATGCAATGGATGCACTAAATTTGATGTTTTCTTGCTTGTTTGTTTTTTGTTCTATTGATCACATAATACACTAGTATAAAACATTTACTACACATAGAAAAAGAAAAGAGGGGAAATGGACAGTCAAGTGGGGAAGGAGATAGGGATTATAAAACATAATTTATGTAAGAACTTACCTGATAAATTCATTTCTTTCATATTAGCAAGAGTCCATGAGCTAGTGACGTATGGGATATACATTCCTACCAGGAGGAATTGGAATAATTGTGCTTTATACAAAAAAATCATAACCACCACAAAAAAGGGTGGGCCTCATGGACTCTTGCTAATATGAAAGAAATGAATTTATCAGGTAAGTTCTTACATAAATTATGTTTTCTTTCATGTAATTAGCAAGAGTCCATGAGCTAGTGACGTATGGGATAATGACTACCCAAGATGTGGATCTTTCCACGCAAGAGTCACTAGAGAGGGAGGGATAAAATAAAGACAGCCAATTCCTGCTGAAAATAATCCACACCCAAAATAAAGTTTAAATGAAAACATAAGCAGAAGATTCAAACTGAAACAGCTGCCTGAAGTACTTTTCTACCAAAAACTGCTTCAGAAGAAGAAAACACATCAAAATGGTAGAATTTAGTAAAAGTATGCAAAGAAGACCAAGTTGCTGCTTTGCAAATTTGATCAACCGAACCTTCATTCCTAAACGCCCAGGAAGTAGAAACTGACCTAGTAGAATGAGCTGTAATCCTCTGAGGCGGAGTTATACCCGACTCAACATAGGCAAGATGAATTAAAGATTTCAACCAAGATGCCAAAGAAATGGCAGAAGCTTTCTGGCCTTTTCAAAAACCGGAAAAGATGACAAATAGACTAGAAGTCTTTCGGAAAGTCTTAGTAGCTTCAACATAATATTTCAAAGCTCTAACAACATCCAAAGAATGCAATGATTTCTCCTTAGAATTCTTAGGATTAGGGCATAATGAAGGAACTACAATTTCTCTACTAATGTTGTTGGAATTCACAACCTTAGGTAAAAATTCAAAAGAAGTTCGCAACACTGCCTTATCCTGATGAAAAATCAGAAAAGGAGACTCACAAGAAAGAGCAGACAATTCAGAGACTCTTCTGGCAGAAGAGATGGCCGAAAGAAACAAAACTTTCCAAGAAAGTAATTTAATGTCCAATGAATGCATAGGTTCAAACGGAGGAGCTTGAAGAGCCCCCAGAACCAAATTCAAACTCCAAGGAGGAGAAATTGACTTAATGACAGGTTTAATATGAACCAAGGCTTGTACAAAACAATGAATATCAGGAAGATTAGCAATCTTTCTGTGAAAAAGAACAGAAAGAGCAGAGATTTGACCTTTCAAGGAACTTGCGGACAAACCTTTATCTAAACCATCCTGAAGAAACTGTAAAATTCTCGGAATTCTAAAAGAATGCCAGGAAAAATGATGAGAAAGACACCAAGAAATATAAGTCTTCCAGACTCTATAATATATCTCTCTAGATACAGATTTACGAGCCTGTAACATAGTATTAATCACAGAGTCAGAGAAACCTCTTTGACCAAGAATCAAGCGTTCAATCTCCATACCTTTAAATTTAAGGATTTGAGATCCTGATGGAAAAAAGGACCTTGCGACAGAAGGTCTGGTCTTAACGGAAGAGTCCATGGTTGGCAAGAGGCCATCCGGACAGGATCCGCATACCAAAACCTGTGAGGCCATGCTGGAGCTACCAGCAGAACAAACGAGCATTCCTTCAGAATCTTGGAGATTGCTCTTGGAAGAAGAACTAGAGGCGGAAAGATATAGGCAGGATGATACATCCAAGGAAGTGATAATGCATCCACTGCCTCCGCCTGAGGATCCCGGGATCTGGACAGATACCTGGGAAGTTTCTTGTTTAGATGAGAAGCCATCAGATCTATTTCTGGAAGTTCCCATATTTGAACAATCTGAAGAAATACCTCTGGGTGAAGAGACCATTCGCCCGGATGTAACGTTTGGCGACTGAGATAATCCGCTTCCCAATTGTCTATTCCTGGAATATGAACCGCAGAGATTAGACAGGAGCTGGATTCCGCCCAAACCAGAATTCGAGATACTTCCTTCATAGCCAGAGGACTGTGAGTCCCTCCTTGATGATTGATGTATGCCACAGTTGTGACATTGTCTGTCTGAAAACAAATGAACGATTCTCTCTTCAGAAGAGGCCAAGACTGAAGAACTCTGAAAATTGCACGGAGTTCCAAAATATTGATCGGTAATCTCACCTCCTGAGATTCCCAAACCCCTTGTGCTGTCAGAGACCCCCACACAGCTCCCCAGCCTGTAAGACTTGCATCTGTTGAAATTACAGTCCAGGTCGGAAGAACAAAAGAAGCCCCCTGAACTAAACGATGGTGATCTGTCCACCACGTCAGAGAGTGTCGTACAATCGGTTTTAAAGATATTAATTGAGATATCTTTGTGTAATCCCTGCACCACTGGTTCAGCATACAGAGCTGAAGAGGCCGCATGTGAAAACGAGCAAAGGGGATCGCGTCCGATGCCGCAGTCATAAGACCTAGAATTTCCATGCATAAGGCTACCGATGGGAAAGATTGTGACTGAAGGTTTCGACAAGCTGATATCAACTTTAGATGTCTCATGTCTATCAAAGATAGAGTCATGGATACTGAATCTATCTGAAAACCTAAAAAGGTTACCTAAGTCTGAGGAATCAATGAACTTTTTGGTAAATTGATCCTCCAACCATGATGTTGAAGAAACAACCCAAGTCGATTCGAATGAGATTCTGCTAAATATGAAGACTGAGCAAGTACCAAGATATCGTCCAAATAAGGAATACCACAATACCCTGTTCTCTGATTACAGACAGAAGGGCACCGAGAACCTTTGTAAAAAATTATTGGAGCTGTAGCTAGGCCAAACGGCAGAGCCACAAACTGGTAATGCTTATCTAGGAAAGAGAATCTCAGAAACTGATAGTGATCTGGATGAATCGGAATATGCAGATATGCATCCTGTAAATCTATAGTAGACATATAATGCCCTTGTTGAACAAAAGGATAGTCCTTACAGTTACCATTTTGAATGTTAGTATCCTTACATAACGATTCAATATTTTTAGATCCAGAATTGGTCTGAAGGAATTTTCCTTCTTTGGTACAATGAAGAGATTTGAATAAAACCCCAGTCCCTGTTCCAGAACTGGAACTGGCAAAATTACTCCAGTCAACTCTAGATCTGAAACACATTTCAGAAATGCTTGAGCCTTCGCTGGGTTTACTGGGACACGGGAAAGAAAAAATCTCTTTGCAGGAGGCCTTATCTTGAAGCCAATTCTGTACCCTTCTGAAACAATGTTCTGAATCCAAAGATTGTGAACGGAATTGATCCAAATTTTCTTAGAAAAAACGTAATCTGCCCCCTACCAGCTGAGCTGGAATGAGGGCCGCACCTTCATGTGGACTTAGGAGCTGGCTTTGATTTTCTAAAAGGCTTGGATTTATTCCAGACTGGAGATGGTTTCCAAACTGATACTGCTCCTGAGGATGAAGGATCAGGTTTTTGTTCCTTGTTGTGACAAAAGGAATGAAAACAATCATTACCCTGGAAAGAAAGGGAAAGCAGAGTAGACTTAGAAGACATAACAGCATTCCAAGTCTTAAGCCATAAAGCTCTTCTAGCTAAAATAGCTAGAGACATATACCTGACATCAACTCTAATGATATCAAAGATGGCATTACAAATAAAATTATTAGCATGTTGAAGAATAAAAATGCTATGAGAATTATGATCTGTTACTTGTTGCGCTAAAGCTTCTAACCAAAAGATGAAGCTGCAGCAACATCCGCTAAAGATATAGCAGGTCTAAGAAGATTACCTGAACACAAGTAAGCTTTTCTTAGAAAGGATTCAATTTTCCTATCTAAAGGATCCTTAAGGAAGTACCATCTGCCGTAGGAATAGTACGCTTAACAAGAGTAGAGACAGCCCCATCAATTTTAGGGATTTTGTCCCAAAACTCTAATCTGTCAGATGGCACAGGATATAATTGCTTAAAACGTTTAGAAGGAGTAAATGAATTACCCAAATTATTCCATTCCCTGGAAATTACTTCAGAAATAGCACTAGGGACAGGAAAAACTTCTGGAATAACTACAGGATATTTAAAAACCTTATCTAAACGTTTAGATTTAGTATCAAGAGGACCAGAATCCTCAATTTCTAATGCAATTAGGACTTCTTCAAGTAAAGAACGAATACATTTCATTTTAAATAAATATGAAGATTTATCAGCATCAATCTCTGAGACAGAATCCTCTGAACCAGAAGAACCATTATCAGAATCAGAATGATGATGTTCATTTAAAAATTCATCTGAAAAATTTGAAGTTTTAAAAGACTTTTTACATTTACTAGAAGGAGGAATAACAGACATAGCCTTCTTAATGGATTTAAAAACAAAATCTCTTATGTTATCAGGAACACTCTGAGTATTAGATGTTGACAGAACAGCAACAGGTAATGTAACAGTACTTAAAGGAAATATTATCTGCATAAACAGTTTGTCATGACAAAACAGTACAAACAACAGCTGGAGGAACAGATACCATAAGTTTACAGTAGATACACTTAGCTTTGGTAGCTCCAGCCCCAGGCAGGGATATTCCAGAAGTATCTTCTGACTCAGCTTCAACGTGGGACATCTTGCAATATGTAATAGAAAAAACAACATATAAAGCAAAATTGATCAAATTCCTTAAATGACAGTTTCAGGAATGGGAAAAAAATGCCAGTGAATAAGCTTCTAGCAACCAGAAGCAAAAAATCAATGAGACTTAAATAATGTGGAGACAAAAGTGACGCCCATATTTTTTCGCGCCAAAAAAGACGCCCACATTATTTGGCGCCTAAATGCTTTTGGCGCCAAAAATGACGCCACATCCGGAAAGCTGAAACTTTTGGCGCAAAAGAACGTCAAAAATGACGCAACTTCCGGCGACACGTATGACGCCGGAAACAGAAAATAATTTTTGCGCCAAAAAAGTCCGCGCCAAGAATGACGCAATAAAATGAAGCATTTTCAGCCCCGCGAGCCTAATAGCCCACAGGGAAAGTCAAATTTTTAAGGTAAGAAAAAAATGAATTATTCATATGCATTATCCCAAATATGAAACTGACTGTCTGAAATAAGGAATGTTGAACATCCTGAGTCAAGGCAAATAAATGTTTGAATACATATATTTAGAACTTTATATAAAAAGTGCCCAACCATAGCTTAGAGTGTCACAGAAAATAAGACTTACTTACCCCAGGACACTCATCTACATGTAGTAGAAAGCCAAACCAGTACTGAAACGAGAATCAGTAGAGGAAATGGTATATATAAGAGTATATCGTCAATCTGAAAAGGGAGGTAAGAGATGAATCTCTACGACCGATAACAGAGAACCTATGAAATAGACCCCGTAGAAGGAGATCACTGCATTCAAATAGGCAATACTCTCCTCACATCCCTCTGACATTCACTGCACGCTGAGAGGAAAACCGGGCTCCAACCTGCTGCGGAGCGCATATCAACGTAGAATCTAGCACAAACTTACTTCACCACCTCCATAGGAGGCAAAGTTTGTAAAACTGATTTGTGGGTGTGGTGAGGGGTGTATTTATAGGCATTTTGAGGTTTGGGAAACTTTGCCCCTCCTGGTAGGAATGTATATCCCATACGTCACTAGCTCATGGACTCTTGCTAATTACATGAAAGAAATAGTATTGCTTACTATGCTTTTTAAATGTACCTTGACTTTGCTGAAATTTCTGTGGTGGGGGGGGGGGGGGCAGCCAAGAGGTTAAATCCAATAAGAGCAGAAGGGGAAGGGAAGTTGGGGCTGAACCTTTAGAAGCTAAATAACAATTTGAGTATGTTTGAATTTATGCTCATTGCTAATTGGGGGAGAGAGTGACACTATCCTACACAGACAGCACCAGCCAACCCTGCAGGAAAAGGGATGCCAGGAACCTCCACTCACATCATTTAGCCCACTTACCAGACAGAGCAGCAGAAGGGAAGTCATTCCACATGTCTGGTAACAGCAGTGCTGCAGGACACAACATGAGCTCCAGTAACACGGAGCTGCCTGAGGTTGGGGGCGGGTCCCAGTGCTCCACTATCAGAAGCCAGCAGAATGCAGATCTCTTGCAGAGAGCACAGGGGCTGTTCAGGGAGACAATGCTGAGTGCAGGGCCGGTGCTAGGATTTTTGACCACACAGGCGAGGATAAATTTTGCGCCCCCCCCATCAAAAATGTGGGGGCAGCCACAAGTATGTGTATATATATATATATATACACACACACCAATGCGTGTGTGTGTGTGTGTATATATATATATATATATATATTGTATATTAGGCTATCCTGATACCCTGCTCCTGGTACTGTAATTGCAGGGATATGGGACACTATATAAGTATATATATATATATATATATATATATATATATTTATGTATATATATATATATATATAGATACATATATATATACACATATATACATACACACACACACATATATATATATATATACACACACGCATATATATATATATATATATATATATATATATATATATATATATATACTGTACATGCACACACACCTTACAACCCCACAGTGCTGCAGCTAACACACAGGGTATATTACCTGTGTGTGTGTATGATTAAACAGCAAATAAGTTATGGAAATTTTTTATTTAATTATAACCTTATCAGTATCACATTTGTTTCAAATTCAAAATAGCCTAGCCTGACAATAATAACGGCTGCCTGCTTCCTTTTCACAGGGCTAGCTAGCCCTTTCATTACCGGTGCCATGTGGTTTATTTTCTATGACACACTCACAGGCACAACATACTCCACCATGTAATATGGCCACACAGGCCACCTGAAGAGCAGCCAGCACCCAGGCCAGCACCTATACATTAAAGGATTTGTGTTTCCTGACTGAGTCCTGTCTGTGTGACACTCACTGACTCACTCACACTGTCACAGATTAAATGATCCTTTAATGATGTAGGTGACTGTGCTGGGATCTGGCTGCTTGCTCAGCCTTCAGTCAACCGACAACAGTTAAGAACAAAATGGCAATCATGGCATGGCATATTTTATATTTATCAGGAACTGGGCAGCCCTGGGCCCCCACCCCACCATTCATTCAATTTGACCATTTCCTACCACCTAGTTCCTAGTATAGACTATAGTACTAGCAAATTATGCCCGCTCCAGCCGGACCCCCCCTCCTCAGAGCCCCCCCCCATTCCTAAATGCCTCCAGTCTCTTTTTTGGATCCCTCCTCAGAGACCCCCAAGGCAAGCCACCAGCCCAGCGACCACCACAGTGCCACGCATCACCTACCTGCTTCTCTGAGTCTTCACTCGTCGTCTGCAAGACTGCAGCAGCAGCGGACAGCGTGCGGGCTTGTCTCAGAAACTGTCACCACCTCACTCACGTGGCTGAGGGTCGGGAGATTTTGATGATGCTGCTGCAGCCAGACTGTGAGCTGCTGTGGAGATGTCAGGCGGCCGCGGCTCATCCCGCACGATTTCTCCCGCTCCCTCTCAGTCTGAGTGACGTCACTAGGTCTAGGTAGACAGCCACTGGCAGCGGCAGAGCAGGAAGCGCAGCAGCTGCGCAAGGCAATTAAGCTCCGCCTCATCGCCTCCAGTCCACTGTCCTCCTCTGCTCGGACCGCTACAAACACTCTATGACTCTGAGACTGAGTTTGTCTCTCGACAGTCATATACAGTCTGTGACAATCCATTAATGTAACTGTAAATAAAATACATTTAGTTGCATAATCATTGCTGCACACATCACGCAAGTTCATTCAAAATATATATTTTTTTTTTTAGCATAGTAGGCACTTGGCGCCCCCCTGCTGATGCGCAGTAAGGCGGCTGCCTATGCTGCCTAATACAAAACGCCGGCCCTGGCTGAGTGCAGCATGATACTTCTGCCTGTACTGTGCTCTCTGCTTCTTTGTGCTTCAGGGGATTTCCCCTACCTCAGTCACAATGATGACCAGCACCAGCGTATCCCCCTGCTGTAAGGCAGAATAATCATGAAGCTGCCTCTATGCTATCCCTGATTTTGTCATACAATCAGCTGCCCCAGCACACCCCTCTTTAGCATATTATACTATGGAACACTTTAACTAAACATAATATCTGTTTACAGTGGAAACAGATATTATTTTTAGTTAAAGAGCTCCATTGCATAATTCCACATGTACCACAAGCACAACTTACCTACTCCTTAACCAGTAGCCTGTAAGCGTGAATGTGGCGCTAGCTGACAGAGGGCAGGGCTTGTGCGTGGTTACAGGGGCTCCATGTGAAGTTAGTAGCTCAGCCTCACAGTACACTAGATTACAACAGTGCTAGTACTACAGCCTACAGTATGCCCAGCAGCTGCACTGGCACCTTTACATGATGTCACACTTTCACAATAACATTTTGGAGCTAGCCACAGCACTTGTGAGTGGGAGCGGGCCAATACCAGATAGGGGCGGGGCTTAGGCCAGGTGGGGGCGGGGCTAAGGCACCCAGCGGCCCACCGGGCATTTGCCCGCAATGCCCTATGGCCAGTCCGGGCCTGAGTCCCATCCTAAGTACTGACAGTCTGCCATTATACAGTTTTAGACCTTTTCTTTTTTATTTATTATTATTTTCTTCAGTGTAGGATTACTCCCTTACTTTCCCACCTCACCGATCCCCCCAAAAAAGCTCTCTAAGTCTCCCCCTTCTAACTAATTTCCACCATCTTAGGTACTGGTAGCTGTCTGCCAGTACCCAGTTTTTTTTTACAATTTTTCTTTTCTGTTAATAAAAAAACCCAACACATTTGTTTCTGTAGTGTAGCTGCCCCCTCTCATTTACCCCCTTCCCCTCCAAGATAATTTTCCTACCGTCTATACACCCCTTAACTCTAGGATCCCCTCTCCCCTCCCTGCTGCTCTCAGCATTTAGTTTTTCTGCAGTGTAGTGATCTCACTCATTCACGCTCCCTACCGCCCTTACCCCTGCAGTCGATAGGTACTGTTAGCAAGAACACGGCAGAGAGAAGCCCAGGACAGCAGCATTGTACAGGGTATGCCACAGGTCCATAAGGGTTTAACGAACAGCACCGTACATGGGGTTAAGAAAAATCCTTTTTCTTATATTTTAATATTTTATAATGTGTATAACTATGTATTTACTGTAAATATTTTAGATTCCAAAGTTCTTCACATAGGAGAAAATGTTCTATATATAATTATCTGTGTCTATGTACTTACCTGCTGCAGACTCTCATCCCTCTGTATATATGTACTTACCTGCTGCAGACCCACAACCCTCTGTGTATATGTACTTTTTCATTTTCACACAAACAATATTCTATGTATATGTACGTATCTGTTGCAAACTCAAATCCCTCTGTATATATGTACAGATTCACATCACTATTTCTGGAAGAACTTACCTGCAGTAGATTCACAGCCTTATGTGTATATGTACATACCTCCTGCAGACTCACAACCCTCTGTGAATATGTACTTACCTAGTGCACTCACAACCTAAATTGTATATGTACTTGCTGCAGACTGACAACCATCTGTGTATATGTACTTTTTCTTTTGCACACTCACAACACTCTATGGCATATATTTATCAACCCGTCAACTATGCTGCATTCGCCGGCACCAATACGCTCGCCTAAGATCGCCTAACATCGCTAAAGCAGACCTGAATAAATTCTCCAAAGTTACCAAAAAAGCAATGAGCAGCGGACCGTTAACTAACAGTCATCGATCTCGCTGCTCTTCGGCTTTTTCCCAGCTTTATTGGTACCCTGTCACTAAACACCCACACTATACTATATTGTTTTACCCATAAACCGCCGCTCCCGGACTCCGCCACCACATACATTATACTTATTAACCCCTAATCTGCCCCCTTACACCGCCGCCACCTACATTATACTTATTAACCCCTAATCTGCCCCCCTACACCGCCGCCACCTATATTATACTTATTAACTCCTAATCTCCCCCCCTACAGCGCCGCCACCTACATTATGTTATTAACCCCTAATCTGCCCCCCTACACCGCCGCCACCACCTACATTATACTTATTAACCCCTAATCTCCCCCCCTACACTGCCGCCACCTACATTATGTTATTAACCCCTAATCTGCCCCCCCCTACACCGCCGCCACCTACCTACATTTATTAACCCCTAATCTGCCATCCCCAATGTCGCCGCCACTATATTAAATGTATTAAGCCCTAAACCTAACCCTAACACCCCCTAACTTAAATATAATTTAAATAAATATAAATAAATATTACTATCATTAAATAAATTATTCCTATTTAAAACTAAATACTTACCTATAAAATAAACCCTAAGATAGCTACAATATAACTAAAATTTACATTGTAGCTATCTTAGGGTTTATTTTTATTTCACAGGCAAGTTAGTATTTATTTTAACTAGTTACAATAGTTATTAAATAGTTATTAACTATTTAATAACTACCTAGCTAAAATATATACACCTGTAAAATAAAACCTAACCTAAGTTACAATTACACCTAACACTACACTATAATTAAATAAATTAACTAATTTAACAACAATTAAATAAAATTAAATAAAATTATCTAAAGTACAAAAAAAACACTAAATTACAGAAAAAATAAAATAATTACAAGTTTTTTAAACTAATTACACCTAATCTAATCCCCCTAACAAAATAAAAAATCCCCCCAAAATAAAAAAAGCCCTACCCTACACTAAATTACAAATAGCCCTTAAAAGGGCCTTTTGCGGGGCTCCAAAGTAATCAGCTCTTTTACCTGCAAAAAAAATTACAAATCCCCCCAACATTAAAACCCACCACCCACACAACCAACCCTACTCTAAAACCCACCCAATACCCCCTTAATAAAACCTAACACTAACCCCTTGAAGATTACCTTCCCGGGAGAAGTGTTCACCCAACCGGGCCGAAGTCCTCAACGAAACCGGCAGAAGTGGTGCTCCAGACGGGCAGAAGTCTTCATCCAGACGGCATCTTCTATCTTCATTCATCCGGCGCGGAGCGGCTCCATCTTCAAGACGTCCGACGTCTTCTTGAACAATGACGGTTCCTTTAAGTGATGTCATCCAAGATGGCGTCCCATCAATTCCAATTGGCTGATAGAATTCTATCAGCCAATCGAAATTAAGGTAGGAAAAATCCTATTGGCTGATGTAATCAGCCAATAGGATTGAAGTTCAAACCTATTGGCTGATCCAATCGGCCAATAGGATTGAGCTCGCATTCTATTGGCTGATTGGAACAGCCAATAGAATGCGAGCTCAATCCTATTGGCTGATTGCCTCAGCCGATAGGATTTTCCTACCTTAATTCCGATTGGCTGATAGAATTCTATTAGTTGAGGATGGATCTCCGGTCTTCAAAGCTGTAAGTGGATCTTTGGGGGTTAGTGTTAGGTTTTTTAAGGGTTTATTGCGTGGGTTTTATTCTTAGGTTAGGGTTTGGGCACTTGAAAAAGAGCTAAATGCCATTTTAAGGGCAATGCCCATCTAAATGCCCTTTTCAGGGCAATGGGGAGCTTAGATTTTTTTTAGTTAGGATTTTATTTGGGGGGTTGGTTGTGTGGGTGGTGGGTTTTACTGTTGGGGGGTTGTTTGTATTGTTTTTTTTACAGGTAAAAGAGCGGATTTCTTTGGGGCAATGCCCCACAAAAGGCCCTTTTAAGGGCTATTGGTAGTTTAGTTTAGGCTAGGGGATGTTCTCTTTGCCACTTCCTGTAGGGAAGGATACTATACCACAAGTAATGGATGAAACTGTGGACTCGGTACCTCTTGCAAAAGAAATATAATATTTATTAAAAGCTAAATAGCCAATATCTCATTATCTTCATAAAAAGAGGGATGTCTCCCTTAAATATTTGTTTTGATTATACAATGAATCAATTGCAATATAAACATTTTTTATAGTATCAAGTACACATAAGTTAACAAGTATCAACTGCACAGATACTACTCAGTTGTTATTAGTTTTCAATAGAGGTTCATAAGTGACAACAAATATCTCTGCGTGAGACCAGCCTTTTGCTGTTTAGCATATACCACCAAAGGATCGTGTGCTATATATTAGATTATGAAGTTCTCAGAAAGCAGCAGGTCCCCACAGAGATAAGTTGAAGGATGGCAAAAAATATACCTCCAAGACAAAAACAACTCGATTCTTCTTAGACACAGTATTTGACACAGTCTTTGTGAAATGATCTCTCAGCGGATCTTGTAATTTTGTCTTCACCACGCGTGACCAATGGCGTCTGATGTCATGCATCGTATTGTTGCTGCAGATAAAGTTTACCTGCTTGCTGATTACAAACTGTGATGTTACAGCGGTACACCTTCGCTCCTGCACTTAGTGCCTTGCACGCAGGAAAGGACTTGGCTGTTACTTAGTAGATGAAAAAAATGTTAAACAAATTAACCTGGGTTAAAAAACAGTTCTGAAGTTAGAGGTTAAAATTGGAAGGAGTTGTTTATTGTAAGGAGTTTGATATCATTTGATCTAGCGCACTACTATACTCTACATACAATTTTTGTATTTTCCATGCCACCATTTCTCCGCCAAATACCATCAAATAACATTTTTTTTTTACTTTTCAAACTTTAGGATTCTCACTGAAATTATTTACAAACAGTTTGTGCAATCATGGCACAAATGGTTGTAAAAGCTTCTCTGGGATCCTCTTTGTTCAAAAATAGCAGACATATGTGGCTTTGCCATTGCTTTTTGGTTATAAGAAGGCCGCTAATTGCAGCTGCGCACCACACTTTTATTATTCCCAGCAGTGAATTTTAGCTTTAGGGCTCCATGTACTAAGCAGTCAGCGAGCTACCCGCAACAAATCTCGCGTCAAAACTCGCAAACTGATATGTACAAAGCCGTCAACTATGTTAAAACTTGCATCTTTAAAATTGTGAGCGTACTTATCCGCCAAACCTCACTACCTCTCCATTTTTCACTGTAATTAGACACATTTGACCACCAACTCGCCAAAAACGAATGTACTAAAAAATCTATTTGTCCGCTCGCGTCAATTTCCGCCCCCACCTCGTTATTTTTGCCTCGCCACCTTTTAGGTGGCGGGCAAGGTACAAAACAATAGGAAAGTCACTCTAGACACCAGTCTAGACATATATAAAAGGCAGTAATATCAGCATTGTACTTACATTGTTCATTTCAGCAGCTATGGAGAGAATTCTGTATTTGTTTATTCTCCGTGTGATGCAAATCTGGGCTAGAAGACAGAATACTGGAAATGACGCTAATCGAATGGTTAGAAGAAGGAGAGTTCGTGTCCCCCATGTATTCCTTCCACGGGTTGGTTTGCACAGCCTTTCTGACCGAGAGATCATACAAAGATTCCGGCTTGATCGTGAATCCATATTACACCTGTATCGAGAGATTGAAGATCATTTGGAGCCGATGACGGCTCGTTCACAAGCTATTCCGGGACTTCTGAAACTATTAGCTGCATTGCATTTTATGGCAACAGGCTCCTTTCAGGCAGTTTCTAGCGTCATTATTGGAATGAGTCAATCTGCTTTTTCACGCCACTTATCCAAAGTCATTGGGGCTATGATGGTTATTTTTCATCGATATGTTTGTTTGCCATCTACCCCTGAAGAATGGCAATCTATAAAGTCAAATTTCTATAGGATGGCTGGGATGCCCAATGTCCTAGGTGCCATAGACTGTACCCATGTTGCTGTAGGACCACTTCAAGCTCGTGAGGAGATCTATAGGAATAGAAAGCATTTCCATTCCTTGAATGTCCAGATGGTCTGTGACCCCAACATGAGGATTATCAGTGTCCGTTCTAACTTTCCTGGCTCCTGTCATGATTCTTACATCTTAAGGCAGACTGGCTTATACCGGAAGTTTGAGGACGGAAATATGCCTGAAGGATGGCTTCTAGGTAAGCATAACTGGCGTCTAATTTGTCTCTCATTTCAATGTACAAAAATTGCGCCCAATTTGTCGACTGTAATCTGTATATTTTAAATTTGTATTGTATAGTTCTCAATCTTTATAATTATTCTTATATTAATATTTATATTTATTATATCTTCTATTAGGAGATGGAGGGTACTCATGTACAGAATGGCTGATGACTCCCTATAACAACCCACAGACTAGAAGTCAAGTACGTTTCAATGAAGCTCACCGATCTACCAGGGGGGTTATTGAGAGGACTTTCGGTCTTTTGAAAATGCGGTTTCAATGTCTTGATCGTTCTGGTGGTGCTATGCAGTATGCACCTGAGAGAGTTGCAAAAATTATATTGGTTTGCTGCATACTGCACAATATAGCAATAAAAAGAGGCTGTCCATTAGAAGATGAAGATACCATAGATGCTGATGATTTACCAGAAGAAATAGGTGTAGAACAAGCTAATAGGCGTGGTATGGCAACAAGGGACATGGTTTCAGAACAATATTTTGAAGATTAAAGTTTCAGTTGATCAATAAAAAACTTTCTTTATTAACTTGTCTTCTACTTTTTTTTAAGAATTAAGGTTATTAAAAATCACTCATGATAAACAGTTAAATACATAACAGTTGTTGCTCTTCAATTATCAAAGGTTTCAAATAAATAAAGTTTATAATCAAAGTTATTACAGACAATATATTATAGGTAATACAGTGTCTTTGTGACATCACACTAGTGTCTACAGCTGCTCTCACTCTTTTACATAATGTGATTAATGTAATGTAATCCCTCCATAGCTGATGCTAATTCATTGTATTGTGTCATTGAATTGCAGCTGTAACAAGCGACAGTATATTCCAAAGTGCTTTATGTTTTCAGATAGGATTTTTGAGTTAAAAAAGACTTGCTAATTTGCTTTGTTTTATTCTAATCTCAATTTTTAACAGCTACTAGGTTGTCCCATATTCCAATTAAAAATACCTTAAGGGCTTACTCTTAACACTTATTTTCTTATCCTTAATAATATCTATTTCCATTCAAGATTTGTTAAAAGAATAGTGGCATATAGAAAATAATGGAAAATAAATTATTTTATTACAAAATGACAATCTTGAAACATTATACATTAAATATTATTAATAACAATTGTAAACCAAAGTAAATTTTAATAGATATCAATACATCTGAAACAAAGAAAATGTTTAGAAAAAAAATAACAATTGTAAACCAAAGTAAATTTTAATACATATCAACACATCTGAAACAAAGAAAATGTTTAGAAACAAAATATCATTTGTAATAACTATAAACATCGATTCAATTTAAAAACCTTCATAAAATACATTAATCTACATATACATTATACATATCTAGATCAATGCGCTAATGATTGACATAACGATTAATCACGTCATCGTCAAACATGTCGCGTCCTGAACCTTTTGGTGCTGGAGAATTGGTGATATTAGTTTATGCCATGGATAAATATTTCCCTAAACGGATTGGTGGTGTGAGGGGAGTGAGACAGGAATGCAGAGACAAAATTATATACGAGATGCTGAGAAGAATGCATCGTATTTCAAAAATTAAAAGAACAAGACGACAGTGTCTTAGAAAATATAGTGATTTGAAGAGAAGAGAACCGAAGTACTATAAATCTATTCGAAGATTGATAAGGACATGTAAGTTCCAAAATTATATATGAAATTATTTTTTATAATATAAAATAAGGATGGTATTTTTGAACTGCGTCATCATTGACGAATCAAGGACAATATTATTTTCTGAGTGTTACTTTAACTATATTAGTATATACAATTGCAACAAGTTACAAAAGTAAGCATGCAGAACTGAGTTAGTAGATTAAAATGTAACCATATTACTATATACACTTAAAAGGTTAGAAAAGTTAGCATACAAAACAGAGTTAGTAGAGTAAAATATAACTATATTAGTATATACCATTGAAACATCTTCTAAAAGTAAGCATGCAGAACTGAGTTAGTAGAATAAAATATAAATATATTACTATATACCATTGAAACATGTTAGAAAAGTAAGCATGCAGAACTGAATAAGTATAGTAAAATGTAATTGCCATTTTAACCAACTTTACAATGTACTCCTATCATCAAATTTATTTTCATTCTCTTTGTTTCTTTATTGGAAAAGCAATAATTTCAGTTTAGATGCAGGCACATTGCGTGTGAAAACATTATTGTGTTCTTCTTTTCTTATTGGTTGGTAAATCCATGCACCAATAAAACATAATTTATGCTTACCTGATAAATTTATTTCTCTTGTAGTGTATCCAGTCCACGGATCATCCATTACTTGTGGGATATTCTCCTTCCCAACAGGAAGTTGCAAGAGGATCACCCACAGCAGAGCTGCTATATAGCTCCTCCCCTCACTGTCATATCCAGTCATTCGACCGAAACAAGACGAGAAAGGAGAAACCATAGGGTGCAGTGGTGACTGTAGTTTAATTAAAATTTAGACCTGCCTTAAAAGGACAGGGCGGGCCGTGGACTGGATACACTACAAGAGAAATAAATTTATCAGGTAAGCATAAATTATGTTTTCTCTTGTTAAGTGTATCCAGTCCACGGATCATCCATTACTTGTGGGATACCAATACCAAAGCTAAAGTACACGGATGATGGGAGGGACAAGGCAGGAACTTAAACGGAAGGAACCACTACCTGTAGAACCTTTCTCCCAAAAACAGCCTCCGAAGAAGCAAAAGTGTCAAATTTGTAAAATTTTGAAAAGGTGTGAAGCGAAGACCAAGTCGCAGCCTTGCAAATCTGTTCAACAGAGGCCTCATTTTTAAAGGCCCAGGTGGAAGCCACAGCTCTAGTAGAATGAGCTGTAATCCTTTCAGGGGGCTGCTGTCCAGCAGTCTCATAGGCTAAGCGTATTATGCTCCGAAGCCAAAAGGAGTGAGAGGTTGCCGAAGCTTTTTGACCTCTCCTCTGTCCAGAGTAAATGACAAACAGGGCAGATGTTTGACGAAAATCTTTAGTAGCCTGTAAGTAGAACTTCAAGGCACAGACTACGTCCAGATTATGTAAAAGACGTTCCTTCTTTGAAGAAGGATTAGGACACAATGATGGAACAACAATCTCTTGATTGATATTCCTGTTAGAAACCACCTTAGGTAAAAACCCAGGTTTGGTACGCAGAACTACCTTGTCTGAATGAAAAATCAGATAAGGAGAATCACAATGTAAGGCAGATAACTCAGAGAATCTTCGAGCCGAGGAAATAGCCATCAAAAACAGAACTTTCCAAGATAAAAGTTAATATCAATGGAATGAAGGGGTTCAAACGGAACTCCCTGAAGAACTTTAAGAACCAAGTTTAAGCTCCACGGGGGAGCAACAGTTTTAAACACAGGCTTAATCCTAACCAAAGCCTGACAAAATGCCTGGACGTCTGGAACTTCTGCCAGACGCTTGTGCAAAAGAATAGACAGAGCAGAGATCTGCCCTTTTAAAGAACTAGCTGATAAGCCTTTGTCCAAACCCTCTTGGAGAAAGGACAATATCCTAGGAATCCTAACCTTACTCCATGAGTAACTCTTGGATTCACACCAATAAAGGTATTTACGCCATATCTTATGGTAGATTTTCCTGGTGACAGGCTTCCGAGCCTGTATTAAGGTATCAATGACTGACTCGGAGAAGCCACGCCTTGATAGAATCAAGCATTCAATCTCCATGCAGTCAGTCTCAGAGAAATTAGATTTGGATGATTGAAAGGACCTTGTATTAGAAGGTCCTGCCTCAGAGGCAGAGTCCATGGTGGAAGAGATGACATGTCCACTAGGTCTGCATACCAGGTCCTGCGTGGCCACGCAGGCGCTATCAGAATCACTGATGCTCTCTCCTGTTTGATTTTGGCAATCAGTCGAGGGAGCAGAGGAAACGGTGGAAACACATAGGCCAGGTTGAAGAACCAAGGAGCTGCTAGAGCATCTATCAGCGTTGCTCCCGGGTCCCTAGACCTGGATCCGTAACAAGGAAGCTTGGCGTTCTGGCGAGACGCCATGAGATCCAGTTCTGGTTTGCCCCAACGAAGGACCAGTTGAGCAAACACCTCCGGATGGAGTTCCCACTCCCCCAGATGTAAAGTCTGACGACTTAGAAAATCCGCCTCCCAGTTCTCTACGCCTGGGATGTGGATCGCTGACAGGTGGCAAGAGTGAGACTCTGCCCAGTGAATTATCTTTGAGACTTCTAACATTGCTAGGGAACTCCTGGTTCCCCCTTGATGGTTGATGTAAGCAACAGTCGTGATGTTGTCCGACTGAAATCTGATGAACCTCAGTGTTGCTAACTGAGGCCAAGCTAGAAGAGCCTGGAATATTGCTCTTAACTCCAGAATATTTATTGGGAGGAGTTTCTCCTCCTGAGTCCACGATCCCTGAGCCTTCAGGGAGTTCCAGACTGCGCCCCAACCTAGAAGGCTAGCATCTGTTGTTACAATCGTCCAATCTGCCCTGCGAAAGGTCATACCCTTGGACAGATGGACCAGAGAAAGCCACCAAAGAAGAGAATCTCTGGTCTCTTGATCCAGATTTAGTAGAGGGGACAAATCTGAGTAATCCCCATTCAACTGACTTAGCATGCATAATTGCAGCGGTCTGAGATGCAGGCGCGCAAATGGCACTATGTCCATTGCCGCTACCATTAAGCCGATTACTTCCATGCACTGAGCCACTGATGGGCGTGGAATGGAATGAAGGACACGGCAAGCATTTAGAAGTTTTGATAACCTGGACTCCGTCAGGTAAATTTTCATCTCTACAGAATCTATAAGAGTCCCCAGGAAGGAGACTCTTGTGAGTGGTGATAGAGAACTCTTTTCCACGTTCACTTTCCACCCATGCGACCTCAGAAATGCCAGAACTATCTCTGTATGAGACTTGGCAATTTGAAAGCTTGACGCCTGTATCAGGATGTCGTCTAGATACGGAGCCACCGCTATGCCTCGCGGTCTTAGAACCGCCAGAAGTGAGCCCAGAACCTTTGTAAAAATTCTCGGGGCAGTAGCTAACCCGAAGGGAAGAGCTACAAATTGGTAATGCCTGTCTAGAAAGGCAGACCTTAGGAACCGATGATGATCTTTGTGAATCGGTATGTGAAGGTAAGCATCCTTTAAGTCCACTGTGGTCATGTATTGACCCTCTTGGATCATGGGTAGGATGGTCCGAATAGTTTCCATTTTGAATGATGGAACTCTGAGGAATTTGTTTAAGATTTTTAGATCCAAGATTGGTCTGAAGGTTCCCTCTTTCTTGGGAACCACAAACAGATTTGAATAAAAGCCCTGTCCTTGTTCCGTCCGCGGAACTGGATGGATCACTCCCATTACTAGGAGGTTCTGCACACAGCTTAGGAATGCCTCTTTCTTTATCAGGTTTTCTGATAACCTTGAAAGATGAAATCTCCCTTGTGGAGGAGAAGCTTTGAAGTCCAGAAGATATCCCTGAGATATGATCTCCAACGCCCAGGGATCCTGAACATCTCTTGCCCACGCCTGGGCGAAGAGAGAAAGTCTGCCCCCCACTAGATCCGTTTCCGGATAGGGGGCCGTTCCTTCATGCTGTCTTGGGGGCAGCAGCAGGCTTTCTGGTCTGCTTGCCCTTGTTCCAGGACTGGTTAGGTTTCCAGGCCTGTCTGGAATGAGCAACAGTTCCCTCTTGTTTTGAAGCGGAGGAAGTTGATGCTGCTCCTGCCTTGAAAATTCGAAAGGCACGAAAATTAGACTGTTTGGCCTTTGATTTGGTCCTGTCCTGAGGAAGGGTATGACCCTTACCTCCAGTAATGTCAGCAATAATTTCTTTCAAGCCAGGCCCGAATAAGGTCTGCCCCTTGAAAGGAATGTTAAGTAATTTAGACTTAGAAGTCACGTCAGCTGACCAGGATTTAAGCCATAGCGCCTGGATGGCGAATCCGGAATTCTTAGCCGTTAGTTTAGTCAAATGAACAATGGCATCAGAAACAAATGAGTTAGCTAGCTTAAGCGATCTAAGCTTGTCAATAATTTCATCCAATGGACCTGTATGAATGGCCTCTTCCAGGGCCTCAAACCAGAATGCCGCCGCAGCAGTGACAGGCGCAATGCATGCAAGGGGCTGTAAAATAAAACCTTGTTGAATAAACATTTTCTTAAGGTAACCCTCCAATTTTTTATCCATTGGATCTGAAAAAGCACAACTGTCCTCAACCGGGATAGTGGTACGCTTTGCTAAAGTAGAAACTGCTCCCTCCACCTTAGGGACCGTCTGCCATAAGTCCAGAGTAGTGGCGTCTATTGGGAACATTTTTCTAAATATAGGAGGTGGGGAAAAGGGCACACCGGGTCTATCCCACTCCTTGCTAATAATTTCTGTAAGCCTTTTAGGTATAGGGAAAACATCAGTACACACCGGCACCGCATAGTATCTATCCAGCCTACACAATTTCTCTGGAATTGCAACTGTGTTACAGTCATTCAGAGCAGCTAATATCTCCCCAAGCAATACACGGAGGTTCTCAAGCTTAAATTTAAAATTAGAAATCTCTGAATCAGGTTTCCCCGAGTCAGAGACGTCACCCACAGAATGAAGCTCACCGTCCTCATGTTCTGCATACTGTGACGCAGTATCAGACATGGCTCTTACAGCACCTGCGCGCTCTGCATCTCTCCTAATCCCAGAGCTATCGCGCTTGCCTCTGAAATCAGGCAATCTAGATAATACCTCTGACAGGGTATTATTCATGATTGCAGCCATGTCCTGCAAGGTAATCGCTATGGGCGTCCCTGATGTACTTGGCGCCATACTAGCGTGCGTCCCCTGAGCGGGAGGCAAAGGTTCTGACACGTGGGGAGAGTTAGTCGGCATAACTTCCCCCTCGACAGAATCCTCTGGTGATAATTCTTTTATAGATAAAGACTGATCTTTATTATTTAAAGTGAAATCAATACATTTAGTACACAATCTCCTATAGGGCTCCACCATGGCTTTCAAACATAATGAACAAGTAGATTCATCTGTGTCAGACATGTTTAAACAGACTAGCAATGAAACTAGCAAGCTTGGAAAACACTTTAAAACAAGTTTACAAGCAATATAAGAAACGCTACTGCGCCTTTAAGAAACACAAAATTTGCCCAAATTTGAAATAACAGTGAAAAAAAGCAGTTACACTAACGAAATTTTCACAGTGTATGTAATAAGTTAGCAGAGCATTGCACCCACTTGCAAATGGATGATTAACCCCTTAATACCAAAAACGGAATAACAAATGACAAAAACGTTTTTTAAACAGTCACAACAACTGCCACAGCTCTACTGTGGCTTTTTACCTCCCTCAATACGACTTTTGAAGCCTTTTGAGCCCTCCAGAGAAGTCCTGGATCATGCAGGAAGAAGCTGGATGTCTGTGTCTGTATTTTTTGCTATGCAAAAAAATGCCAAAATAGGCCCCTCCCACTCATATTACAACAGTGGGAAGCCTCATGGAACTGTTTCTAGGCAGAATTCAAGCCAGCCATGTGGAAAAAACTAGGCCCCAATAAGTTTTATCACCAAACATATGTTAAAAACGATTAAACATGCCAGCAAACGTTTTAAAATACATTTTTATAAGAGTATGTATCTCTATTAATAAGCCTGATACCAGTCGCTATCACTGCATTTAAGGCTTTACTTACATTACTTCGGTATCAGCAGCATTTTCTAGCAAATTCCATCCCTAGAAAAATATTTTAACTGCACATACCTTTTTTGCAGGAAAACCTGCACGCCATTCCCCCTCTGAAGTACCTCACTCCTCAGAATATGTGAGAACAGCAAATGGATCTTAGTTACTTCTGCTAAGATCATAGGAAACGCAGGCAGATTCTTCTTCTAAATACTGCCTGAGATAAACAGTACACTCCGGTACCATTTAAAAATAACAAACTTTTGATTGAAGAAATAAACTAAGTATAAAACACCACAGTCCTCTCACGACCTCCATCTATGTTGAGGGTTGCAAGAGAATGACTGGATATGACAGTGAGGGGAGGAGCTATATAGCAGCTCTGCTGTGGGTGATCCTCTTGCAACTTCCTGTTGGGAAGGAGAATATCCCACAAGTAATGGATGATCCGTGGACTGAATACACTTAACAAGAGAAAGAAGTGTTTTACATTGTATAGAACCAAAAACGTAGGTGGTTTTTTTTTTATATAAAAAAAATATTAGAGAATGAAGCAAATTTAAAATTGAAGTGAATTATACATTTTTTTTTAAAATGGCATGTTCTATTACAATCCCAATTGAAAAAAAATTGGTTCAGTGTCCAATTATTGTAATTGTAGTTTTAAGCATAATTTTTATGTTTTGAAAATAAAAAATTACTTGGATTAATTACATTTATTTTTTAAATTCAATTTTTTTTTTATAGATATGAAAAGTAGGAGAATGAAGTGTGAACAGCCACCACGCTACCTCAGGTCAATGTTGGTGCAAACACCCAGAAGTGAAGCTCTTTCTCCACCTTTGCCAATAACACTATTGGATATTGAATTATCTCCCAAACCATATGAAGTTTTTCATAAAAACACACAGACAGGTAATGAGTTATTATTTAAGTTTTAAATAATATATTTTAGGTTTTGGATTTAATAGTATTCTATCTTTATCTTTGTAATTACATTCATAGATATTACCATGGAAGACATGGAAAATAGTATGGAAATGGAAGATTTTCAAAATCCTGATAGTGTGCCAATATTTGAAGCCTTGAGTTCAGATGATACTCAACCAAGGATAGAAGTTTTAACAACAATGATGGTAGATAAAGGTATGTTTCATATTTAGTAATCTTAAATCTAAGAAAATCTAAGTTTTAACTAATACATATTGTATATTTCTACTAGGAGTTGGCTCAGATGAAAGCTTTAAAGGAGTGGACATAAGTGTAGAAGCCAATATAGTAGATAACAGCGTATCAGGAGGTAATATTTGTGATTAAATAAACCATATTATACATTGCATATGTATATGTAAATGGAATTAAAATTTTCTTTGCCTTTATTTTTCTACAGATTTATTTTCAACATCAACTACTGAAACTGAAGACAAAAGTACTCAGAGTTGTCTTGAAGATCATGTTAAACAAAAATTTTCTAAAATTAGGGCAACTTTGGGAATGTTAATGGAGCAAGTAGATTTTTTATACAATAAATATGTTATTTGATTTAATTTTTTGTTTTGTCATGATGATTGTCAGAAGAATGACAATTAATAAATGAGAAAAACTTTTTTGGAGAAGAATCAATAGTGATTTTGAATTTATGTAAATAAATAATAAAAAAAAATTTGTCTTTATTAAACAATAACATTTTAAACTTAAAGAACACAAATAATAACTAATTAAAAAATATATCGAAGAAAACAATTAACATAAAATAAAACTTTAGTGACTAAGGTGTTATAAATAATAAATGAAATGTTCACTGCAGACGTGGCCTCTTTGGGTCTGTTGTACCCTCCCTTTCACTGACAATAGACAACAGAGATTGTAATGTCCTTTCACTGATGGATAAAGCTCTGTTAATTTGCAGGTTTTTCTCTTCATCCATCCGTCTCTGCCACTGGAACATTTCTCTTTGCAGCTGTAATTTCTGCCTTTCAATGTCATTCCTTTGCATTTCCAGTTCAAAACATTTTTCTGACAGAGCTGCCCAGCGGTCAATATTAGTGTTAATAATATTTTGCATATCTCTGTGGTCCTCTCTGTATTGCCTTGCAAGGGTCAACATTTCCCTTAATCCCACATCGGCCAATAGTCCTTCTGCCGGTGTATTATCAATATTTACACCACCTGTTTCAAGTGCAATTGGTTGTGCCTGTGTTTCAACAGGTTCCTCCAGGTTTTCCGGTGTGTGTATTTCATCCGGTTGTGCATCTCCAAATTCTTCAAGAATATCTGGAGTCTCGCTTCCATCATGCCCTCCTGGTGGTTCATCTTGAATGGGATTTTCCACTATTGGCTGGAACTATTGAGATTGATAGTGATCTCCCTTGATGAGTTTTCTTCTTCTAGATCAAGACATAACAAATTGTTAGTAAATAAAAATAAAATTTTCTAAAATCACTTGCATAAATAGAGACAACAGTCATACACAAATTTAAGTTATATTATATATATATATATATATATATATATATATATACACATATGTGATACATACCATCAAATAGTGGAGATGAATGTCCAGTCAATCTCTGAAAAAGACGTCCCAAATCACCTATAAAAAAATAAATAAAATAAAAACGTTTTTTTAGTCAATGTAACCATATATTCAAACGCTATTACATTCAGTGAAATTTCTATTAGTAAAATTATTAATTAAAATGTACTTTGCAATTAACTGGACACTGAACAAAAAAATAATATTTTTGAGAATAAGATATATAGCATGGAATTTCAATCAACTTTCTAATGTAATACTATAATCAATTCTCAAAAGAAAATAATGATAAAATTTAAACCCATTAGAAAGTTGCTTACAATTGCGTGCATATTCTACATGAATCCTCATTTAAAATAATTTGTACAGTGTCCCTTTCATGAAAATCTAAGATCATTGCTATTTGTCCTTCAAATTCCATTCCATCTGTAAAAGATCTCGAACTCGATTATGTCAATAATGACATTTTACATTTTTTTTCTCCAAAAAATAAATAAATATATTTGATAGATAAAAGAGATAAAACACACAACATTGAAATTATTCATTAAATTTGTAAATTGCTTACCAGTTGCTCTGCCAACACCAGTTTCTGGAGTGCTGGTCCTTACATCAGGAAGTGTGTCCGCCTATGAAGTAGTGTGTGTAACATTAGATGTGGAGCGTATGAATTGGCCATGTGAAAAACTGGCCGAAGGTCTGGAACCAGCAGAAGACGAAGTAGAACAAGTCTGCTTGTGTTGTTGGTGTTGCTTTAAAAAAAAAAAAAAAAAAAAATACTTTATTTTTATTTCTAGTTTAAACTGAAAGCTAAAAGTGTTAATAATAATATAATCACAGCAGTGAATGAAGGCTCAATCATTAAAGGGAAATGCCACCCACATTTTTTCTTTTATGATTTAGAAAGAGAATGCAATTATAAACATCTTTCTAATTTACTTATATCATCTAATTTGTTTTATTCTCTTGATATTCTTTGATGAAAAGCATATCTAGATATGATCACTAGCTGCTGATTGGTTGCTGCACAAAGAAGCCTCATGTGATTGGCTCACCATGTGCATTGCTTTTTCTTCAACTAAGAATATCTAGAAAATGAAGCAAAATAAACAATGGAAGTAAATTGTAATGTTGTTTAACTTTCTATTCTCTATCTGAATCATGAAAGAAAGATTTTGGGTTTAGTGGCCCTTTAAAGGGACATGAACAAATAAAATTTCCTTTTGAAATCTCATAAGAAAATGCTTTTTCAAAAATATTTAATTGTATAATGTTTTTGGCTTCATTGGATTGATATACTTTGACGAAAAGCAAATCTATACAGGCAAAGTAAATGATCATTGGTTGATGCACATAGATGGGTCATATGACTGCGTCAACTATGTGCATAGCTATGTCTGAAAAAAGTATATGCTTAGAAAGCGGAGAACAATTATATATTCTAATTTTGAAAGATGTTAAAAATAATATTCTATACTCAAATAACGCTACATGGAAGTCAATAGAGCAGAGATTTAAGAAGGCATGTGATCTGGGGTCAGTCTCATGATTAATGTCGAACATACCATGTTACACAACATCTATATTTTTGTAATAGTTTCAAAATACATTATTTCTATTGTCATTATCTCTTTAAGGAGTTTCTATGCAATACTGGTTTGTAAATGAACACATGGGTGTTATCTTTAGGGATCACTATATTTATAATCAACAAATGTATATTTCCGTTATAGCTATAAAAAAAAGGCAGTATAACAACCCTATTATTGTACAATCCCTTATACATATATGCGACATAAATGATTACAGTATTTGGGGCCTAAATGGCCTTTATAGATTCAGATACAGAAGCGTAAGAAGTCAGATCATGTTATTTTTAAGAAATATATATTGGAGACAATGAGCTATCATAATTTAACAAACATTTTTGCATCAATTATGTTGTACATTTACCTCTTAAATCACTGTCACAATCATCCGTTATGCCAGTGATGATCTCTGGTCCCAGACGCTGAACAAGCTTCTGCTCATAATCATTGAGGTCTGCCACATATGCTGGTCCACCTCCGGTAGCACGTGCCGAATTTTTTTCTCTGGCCAATTTAGCTTTGGCGAAACGTTTAATGTCATTGTAACGCTTCTTCAGCTGATCGACATCCTTTTTTCCTGGACCCTGGGCACTAACAGCACCGCTGATCCTTTGCCAGATCTGCTTCCTCCTAGAAAAATTTGTCTGTTTGACACGACATCCAAACAAATAATCATAAGAGTCAATAATCATGTCAATCAAAACGACGTTTGGCTGATGAGAAAAGTGAGGATTCTTGGATTTTGAAGCGGTTTCAGATCCAGATGAAGCCATATCGAATTTGTAAATAAAGATCACAAAAAATAACGCTCTGTAATCACTCTCCAAAAATTTTGGAACAATAATAAAGTTGTTTAGAAAAGTTGTACATTTCTAGGAACAAAATTCTATTCCCGCGACTACTATGACGTTCGTGACACCTTGCATGTCACGTGTTAACAATTGGCCAGACAATTCAACTGAAAGTTAAGTACACCAGCTTAGTCGCGGCGAGTGAGGTGTCAAATTTATCAATATTCCGCCACTGCTCGCAGCGGGATAGACGTGTCTATTTATTGTGGGATTATTAGTACATAGCAACAGCGGACACCATTTCGCCCGCGGCGAGTAACGGCGAGTTTAGCCGCGTCTACAATGACGGATGAATTGACGGCTTAGTACATGGAGCCCTAAGTGTAGAGATTAACCTTCCACCTGAATCTTCCTACCCCCTAATCCCTACCTGATCCTTCTCAAACAGCTCTCTTTTCTCTCCCTCACCCTCCACTGGTCAGCCCCATCCTAAGTACTGACAGTCTGCCATTATACAGTTTTAGACCTTTTCTTTTTTATTTATTATTATTTTCTTCAGTGTAGGATTACTCCCTTACTTTCCCACCTCACTGATTCCCCCAAAAAGCTCTCTAAGTCTCCCCCTTCTAACTAATTTCCACCATCTTAAGTACTAGTAGCTGTCTGCCAGTACCCAGTTTTATTTACAATTTTTCTTTTCTGTTAATAAAAAAACCCAACACATTTGTTTCTGTAGTGTAGCTGCCCCCTCTCATTTACCCCCTCCCCCTCCAAGATAATTTTCCTACCGTCTATACACCCCTTAACTCTAGGATCCCCTCTCCCCTCCCTGCTGCTCTCAGCATTTAGTTTTTCTGCAGTGTAGTGATCTCACTCATTCACGCCCCCTACCGCCCTTTCCCCTCCAGTTGATAGGTACTGTTAGCGAGAACACGGCAGAGAGAGGCCCAGGACAGCAGCATCGTACAGGGTATGCCACAGGTCCATAAGGGTTTAATGAACAGCACCGTTCATTAATCCTTTTTCTTATATTTTAATATTTTATAATGTGTATAACTATGTATTTACTGTAAATATTTTAGATTCCAAAGTTCTTCACATAGGAGAAAATGTTCTATATATAATTATCTGTGTCTATGTACTTACCTGCTGCAGACTCTCATCCCTCTGTATATATGTACTTACCTGCTGCAGACCCACAACCCTCTGTGTATATGTACTTTTTCATTTGCACAAAAAACAATATTCTATGTATATGTACTTATCTGTTGCAGACTCAAATCCCTCTGTATATATGTACTTACCAACAACAGATTCACATCACTATTTCTGGAAGAACTTACCTGCAGTAGATTCACAGCCTTATGTGTATATGTACATACCTCCTGCAGACTCACAACCCTCTGTGAATATGTACTTACCTAGTGCACTCACAACCTAAATTGTATATGTACTTGCTGCAGACTGACAACCATCTGTGTATATGTACTTTTTCTATTGCACACTCACAACACTCGATGGCATCTATTTATCAACCCGTCAACTATGCTGCATTCGCCGGCACCAATACGCTCGCCTAAGATCGCCTAACATCGCTGAAGCGGACCTGAATACGTTCTCCAAAGTTACCAAAAAAGCGATGAGCAGTGGACTGTTAACTAACAGTCATCGATCTCGCTGCTCTTTGGCTTTTTCCCAGCTTTATTGGTACCCTGTCACTAAACACCCACACTATACTATACTGTTTTACCCATAAACCGCCGCTCCCGGACCCCGCCACCACCTACATTATACTTATTAACGCCTAATCTGCCCCCCTACACCGCCGCCACCTACATTATACTTATTAACCCCTAATCTCCCCCCTACAGCGCCGCCACCTACATTATGTTATTAACCCCTAATCTGCCCCCCTACACCGCCACCACCTACCTACATTTATTAACCCCTAATCTGCCGTCCCCAACGTCGCTGCCACTATATTAAATTTATTAAGCCCTAACACCCCCTAATTTAAATATAATTTATATAAATATAAATAAATATTCCTATCATTAAATAAATTATTCCTATTTAAAATAAACCCTAAGATAGCTACAATATAACTAATAGTTACATTGTAGCTATCTTAGGGTTTATTTTTATTTCACAGGTATTTATTTTAACTAGTTACAATAGTTATTAAATAGTTATTAACTATTTAATAACTACCTAGCTAAAATAAATACACCTGTAAAATAAAACCTAACCGAAGTTACAATTACACCTAACACTACACTATAATTAAATAAATTAACTACTTTAACAACAATTAAATAAAATTAAATAAAATTATCTAAAGTACAAAAAAAAAACAACAACACTAAATTACAGAAAAAAATAAAATAATTACAAGTTTTTTTAAACTAATTACACCTAATCTAATCCCCCTAACAAAATAAAAAAGCCCCCCCCCCAAATAAAAAAGCCCTACCCTACACTAAATCACAAATAGCCCTTAAAAGGGCCTTTTGCGGGGCATTGCCCCAAAGTAATCAGCTCTTTTACCTGTAAAAAAAATTACAAATCCCCCCCAACATTAAAACCCACCACCCACACAACCAACCCTACTCTAAAACCCACCCAATACCCCCTTAATAAAACCTAACACTAACCCCTTGAAGATTACCTTCCCGGGAGAAGTGTTCACCCAACCGGGCTGAAGTCCTCAACGAAGCCGGCAGAAATGGTGCTCCAGGCGGGCAGAAGTCTTCATCCAGACGGCATCTTCTATCTTCATCCATCCGGCTCGGAGCGGCTCCATCTTCAAGAGCATCCTCTTCATCCGACGTCTTCTTGAACAATGACGGTTCCTTTAAGTGACGTCATCCAAGATGTCGTCCCTTCAATTCCGATTGGCTGATAGAATTCTATCAGCCAATCGAAATTAAGGTAGGAAAAATCCTATTGGCTGATGTAATCAGCCAATAGGATTTAAGTTCAATCCTATTGGCTGATCCAATCGGCCAATAGGATTGAGCTTGCATTCTATTGGCTGATTGGAACAGCCAATAGAATGCAAGCTCAATCCTATTGGCTGATTGCCTCAGCCAATAGGATTTTTCCTACCTTAATTCCGATTCTATTCGTTGAGGATGGATCTCCGGTCTTCAAAACTGTAAGTGGATCTTTGGGGGTTAGTGTTAGGTTTTTTAAGGGTTTATTGGGTGGGTTTTATTTTCAGGTTAGGGTTTGGGCACTTGAAAAAGAGCTAAATGCCCTTTTAAGGGCAATGCCCATCCAAATGCCCTTTTCAGGGCAATGGAGAGCTTAGATTTTTTTAGTTAGGATTTTATTTGGGGCGTTGGTTGTGTGGGTGGTGGGTTTTACTGTTGGGGGGTTGTTTGTATTTTTTTTTACAGGTAAAAAAGAGTGGATTTCTTTGGGGCAATGCCCCACAAAAGGCCCTTTTAAGGGCTATTGGTAGTTTAGTTTAGGCTAGGGTTTTTTTTATTTTGTGGGGGCTTTTTTATTTTGATAGGGCTATTAGATTAGGTGTAATTAGTTTAAATATCTGATAATTTGTTTTTTATTTTGTGTAATTTAGTGTTAGTTTTTTTTGTAATTTAGGTAATTGTATTTAATTTAGGTAATTTATTTAATTGTAGTGTAAGGTTAGGTTTTATTGTAAGGCAGGTTAGGTTTTATTTTACAGGTAAATTTGTATTTATTTTAGCTAGGTAGTTAGTTAATAACTATTTACTAACTAGTCTACCTAGTTAAAATAAATACAAACTTGCCTGTGAAATAAAAAATAAAACCTAAGCTAGCTACAATGTAACTATTAGTTATATTGTAACTATCTTAGGGTTTATTTTATAGGTATTTAGTTTTAAATAGTAATTATTTAGTTATTAATAGTAGGTTTATTTAGATTTATTTTAATTATATGTAAGTTAGGGGGTGTTAGGGTTAGGGCTAGACTTAAGTTTAGGGGTTAATAAATTTAGTATAGTGGCGGCAGATTAGGGGTTAATAAATGTAGGTAGGTGGCGGCGATGTTAGGGGCGGCAGATTAGGGGTTAATAATATTTAACTAGTGTTTGCGAGTCGGGAGTGCGGCGGTTTAGGGGTTAATATGTTTATTATAATGGCGGCGATGTCTGGAGTGGCAGATTAGGGGTTAATAACATTATGTAGGTGTCGGCGATGTCGGGGGCAGCAGATTAGGGGTTAATAAGTGTAAGATTAGGGGTGTTTAGACTTCGGGTTCATGTTAGGGTGTAAGGTGTAAACATAATTTTTCTTTCCCCATAGAAATCAATGGGACTGTGTTACGGAGCTTTACGCTGCTTTATTGCAGGTGTTAGGCTTTTTTTCATCCGGCTCTCCCCATTGATGTCTATGGGGAAATCATGCACGAGCACGTAAAACCAGGTTACCGCAGCTTTCAACAGCGCTGGCATTGGAGTGCGGTATGGAGCACAATTTTGCTCTACGCTCACTTTTTGCCTGTTAACGCCGGGTTTTTGTAAACCTGTAATACCAGCGCTGTAGGGAAGTAAGCAGTGACAATAACTTGCAAGTTATTACCGCACCCCTCATAACGCAAAACTCGTAATCTAGCCAAAAGTGACTTCTTGATATTTTTAGCCCGTCTAAAAGTGAATGATGGTCTATTTGGAATCAAGGATCTTAATTGTTCATCCACACGGAGAACATGCCAATGTTTATTTACAATTTTTTAAATCTGATCACTATCGGCTGAGTAAGTGGACACACATCATAGGGTTTTGTCTTTCTTTTTAGCCTTAGGGGTGAGTAATTCTTTCCTGTCTCTGGTTATTGCCTTATTGTAAGCTCTGGCAAGAGAGATTTTAGAGTAACCTTTTCAGGAGTCTGGTTCTTAGATCTAATGCTGCTGTCTTAAAAATATCTACAGTGCTACAATTTCTCCTAGGATGCAAATATTCCCCCACTGGTAACCCTGTGACCATGGATGGGTAATGGTGGCTATTAGCTTAAAGTATATTATTCGTAGCCGTCGCTTTTCTATAAGCGTCTGTCACCAAGTGGTTTTCAACTTTACAGATAGAAAGGTCGAGGAATTCCACTTTATCTTTACTAATGGTAGAAGTGAGATATAACCCAAAGGGGTTCACGTTAAGTACTTTAATGAAATCCAGCAGTAAATACTGAGGGCCATTCCACACAAAAAAATATATCTATATATCTGGACCAGTGGGATATATGAGTGGTATAGTGTTTAAATGACTCATGAAACACTACAGTCTCTTCCCACCAGCCCAGATATATATTTGAGTATGTGGGGGCACAAGAAGTACCCATAGCTGTCCCACATACCTGCAAGTAAAACCTGTTATCAAAAACAAAAGTTGTGAGTCAATACAAACTCTAACGGCTAGATTTAGAGTTCTGCTGCCAAAGGGGTGCGTTAGCTACGCGTGCTTTTTTCCCCCCGCACCTTTTAAATACCGCTGGTATTTAGAGTTCACAGAATGGCTGCGTTTTCAGTGCGTTAGGCTCCAAAAAGGGAGCGTAGAGCATAATTTAACACCACTGCAACTCTAAATTCCAGCGGTGCTTACGGACGCGGCCAGCTTCAAAAACGTGCTCGTGCACGATTCCCCCATAGAAAACAATGGGGCCATTTGAGCTGAAAAAAAACCTATCACCTGCAAAAAAGCAGCGTTCAGCTCCTAACGCAGCCCCATTGTTTTCTATGGGGAAACACTTCCTACGTCTGCACCTAACACTCTAACATGTACCCCGAGTCTAAACACCCCTAACCTTACACTTATTAACCCCTATTCTGCCGCCCCCGCTATCGCTGACACCTGCATATTTTTTTTAACCCCTAATCTGCTGCTCCGTAAACCGCCGCTACCTACATTATCCCTATGTACCCCTAATCTGCTGCCCCAACACCGCCGACCCCTATATTATATTTATTAACCCCTAATCTGCCCCCCACAACGTCGCCTCCACCTACCTACAATAATTAACCCCTAATCTGCCGACCGAACCGCACCACTACTATAATAAATGTATTAACCCCAATCCGCCTCACTCCCGCCTCAATAACCCTATAATAAATAGTATTAACCCCTAATCTGCCCTCCCTAACATCGCCGACACCTAACTTCAAACATTAACCCCTAATCTCCCGACCGGAGCTCACCGCTATTCTAATAAAATTTTTAACCCCTAAAGCTAAGTCTAACCCTAACACCCCCCTAAGTTAAATATAATTTAAATCTAACAAAATAAATTAACTATTATTAAATAACTTATTCCTATTTAAAGCTAAATACTTACCTGTAAAATAAACCCTAATATAGCTACAATATAAATTATAATTATATTGTAGCTATTTTAGGATTAATATTTATTTTACAGGCAACTTTGTAATTATATTAACCAGGTACAATAGCTATTAAATAGTTAATAACTATTTAATAGTTACCTAGTTAAAATAATTACAAAATTACCTGTAAAATAAATCCTAACCTAAGTTACAATTAAACCTAACACTACACTATCAATAAATTAATTAAATAAAATACCTACAGTTATCTACAATTAAACCTAACACTACACTATCAATAAATTAATTAAATGCAATACCTACAAATAAATACAATTAAATAAACTAACTAAAGTACAAAAAATAAAAAAGAACTAAGTTACAAAAAATAAAAAAATATTTACAAACATTAGAAAAATATTACAACAATTTTAAACTAATTACACCTACTCTAAGCCCCCTAATAAAATAACAAAGACCCCCAAAATAAAAAATGCCCTACCCTATTCTAAATTAAAAAAGTTCAAAGCTCTTTTACCTTACCAGCCCTTAAAAGGACCTTTTGTGGGGCATGCCCCAAATAATTCAGCTCTTTTGCCTGTAAAAAAAAAACCATACAATACCCCCCCAACATTACAACCCACCACCCACATACCCCTAATCTAACCCAAACCCCCCTTAAATAAGCCTAACACTAAGCCCCTGAAGATCTCCCTACCTTGTCTTCACCTCACCAGGTTCAGCGATCGGTCCAGAAGAGGTTCCGAAGTCTTGATCCAAGCGGCGGCTGAAGAACTCCATCATCGGGCTGAAGTCGGAAGTCCATCATCGGGATGAAGTCTTCTATCAAGCCGCATCTTCAATCTTCTTTCTTCCGGAGCGGAGCCATCTTCTTCCCAGCCGACACGGATCCAACCTCTTCAAGCAACGTCTACTCGCCGAATGACGGTTCCTTTAAATGATGTCATCCAAGATGGCATCCCTCGAATTCCGATTGGCTGATAGGATTCTATCAGCCAATCGGAATTAAGGTAGGAATATTCTGACTGGCTGATGGAATCAGCCAATCAGAATCAAGTTCAATCCGATTGGCTGATCCAATCAGCCAATCAGATTGAGCTTGCATTCTATTGGCTGATCGGAACAGCCAATAGAATGCGAGCTCAATCTGATTGGCTGATTGGATCAGCCAATCGGATTGAACTTGAATCTGATTGGCTGATTCCATCAGCCAATCAGAATATTCCTACCTTAATTCCGATTGGCTGATAGAATCCTATCAGCCAATCAGAATTCGAGGGACGCCATCTTGGATGACGTCATTTAAAGGAACCTTCATTCGGCGAGTAGGCGTCGCTTGAAGAGGTTGGATCCGTGTCGGCTGGGAAGAAGATGGCTCCGCTCCGCTCTGGAAGAAAGAAGATTGAAGATGTGGCTTGATAGAAGACTTCATCCCGATGATGGACTTCCGACTTCAGCCCGTTGATGGAGTTCTTCAGCCGCTGCTTGGATCAAGACTTCGGACCCTCTTCTGGACCGTTCGCTGAACCCGGTGAGGTGAAGACAAGGTAGGGAGATCTTCAGGGGCTTAGTGTTAGGTTTATTTAAGGGGGGTTTGGGTTAGATTAGGGGTATGTGGGTGGTGGGTTGTAATGTTGGGGGGGTATTGTATGTTTTTTTTTACAGGCAAAAGAGCTGAATTATTTGGGGCATGCCCCACAAAAGGTCCTTTTAAGGGCTGGTAAGGTAAAAGAGCTTTGAACTTTTTTAATTTAGAATAGGGTAGGGCATTTTTTTTATTTTGGGGGTCTTTGTTATTTTATTAGGGGGCTTAGAGTAGGTGTAATTAGTTTAAAATTGTTGTAATATTTTTCTAATGTTTGTAAATATTTTTTTATTTTTGGTAACTTAGTTCTTTTTTATTTTTTGCACTTTAGTTAGTTTATTTAATTGTAGTTATTTGTAGGTATTGTATTTAATTAAGTGTTAGGTTTAATTGTAGATAATTGTAGGTATTTTATTTAATTAATTTATTGATAGTGTAGTGTTAGGTTTAATTGTAGATGATTGTAGGTATTTTATTTAATTTATTTATTGCTAGTGTAGTGTTAGGTTTAATTGTTACTTAGGTTAGGATTTATTTTACAGGTAATTTTGTAATTATTTTAACTAGGTAACTATTAAATAGTTATGAACTACTTAATAGCTATTGTACCTGGTTAAAATAATTACAAAGTTGCCTGTAAAATAAATATTAATCATAAAATAGCTACAATATAATTATAATTTATATTGTAGCTATATTAGGGTTTATTTTACAGGTAAGTATTTAGTTTTAAATAGGATTAATTTATTTAATAATAGTTAATTTATTTCGTTAGATAAAAATTATATTTAACTTAGGGGGGTGTTAGTGTTAGACTTAGCTTTAGGGGTTAAAAAATATATTAGAATAGCGGTGAGCTCCGGTCGGCAGATTAGGGGTTAATGTTTGAAGTTAGGGAGGGCAGATTAGGGGTTAATACTATTTATTATAGGGTTATTGAGGCGGGAGTGAGGCTGATTAGGGGTTAATACATTTATTATAGTAGCGGTGCGGTTCGGTCGGCAGATTAGGGGTTAATAAGTGTAGGTAAGGTAGCGGCGACGTTGGGGGGGGGCAGATTAGGGGTTAATAAATATTAAGTAGGTGTCGGCGATGTTAGGGGCAGCAGATTAGGGGTACATAGGGATAATGTAGCTGGCGGCGGTGTACGGAGCGGCAGATTAGGGGTTAAAAAAATTTAATAGAGTGGCGGTGGTGTGGGGGGGCCTCGGTTTAGGGGTACATAGATAGTTTATGGGTGTTAGTGTACTTTAGAGCACAGTAGTTAAGAGATTTATAAACCGGCGTTAGCCCAGAAAGCTCTAACTACTGACTTTTTTCTGCGGCTGGAGTTTTGTCGTTAGATTTCTAACGCTCACTTCAGCCACGACTCTAAATACCGGCGTTAGAAAGATCCCATTGAAAAGATAGGATACGTAAATGGCGTAGGGGGATCTGCGGTATGGAAAAGTCGCGGCTGTAAAGTGAGCGTTAGACCCTTTCCTGACTGACTCCAAATACCAGAGGGCGTTAAAAACCAGCGTTAGGACCCTCTAACGCTGGTTTTGACGGCTACCGCCCAACTCTAAATCTAGCCGTAAGAGTTTAATTAGAAATTCCTTCAATTCACTGGATATATTAGATTCTTTAAATAGAAAGTGAGAAATGGCTTTACAGCCCCAGTGAGTTTGTATGCTAGTGTAGAGTGACTCTACATCGCATGTAACAAGGATCGTCTCTAAATTTGTCTCAACTTTCTTGCACTTTGTTAAAATATGCATAGTATCCCTTGTGTAGGATGGAAGGGACTCAACTATATATCTGAGTCTCGCATCTACGTATTTACTTGCTTTCTCAGTTAGGGAGCCTATGCCTGACACTATAGGTCTCCCCGGTGGTATGGAAAGACTTTTATGTACTTTCGGCAGCAAGTAAAATGTGGCGACCCACGGTTGTGTAACTTGTAAAAAACAAAACTCCTTGAGATCTCATTATCCAGAGCATCATTTATTAGTTTATTATATTTACTCAAAAATATCTCAGTGGGGTTACTTAGAAGATTTTTATAGTTATTAGTATTAAGAAGTTGTCTTTTGGCCCCTTCTTGTTACATAACATCTTCTATCTTCATCCATCCAGTGCGGAGCGGCTCCATCTTGAAGACATCCGGCGAGGAGCATCCTCTTCTTTCCGACTAACAAAGAAGGACGGTTCCTTTATGTGACGTCATCCAATATGGCGTCCCTTGAATTCCGATTGGCTGATAGAATTCTATCAGCCAATCGGAATTAAAGGTGAAAAAATCCTATTGGCTGATGCAATCATGAGATCTAAAACTTCCATGCACAAAGCTACTGAAGGGAATGATTGAAACTGAAGGTTCTGACAAGCTGAAACCAATTTTAATTGTCTCTTGTCTGTTAGAGACAGAGTCATGGACACTGAATCTATCTGGAAACCTAAAAAGGTGACCCTTGTCTGAGGAATCAAATAACTTTTTGGTAAATTGATCCTCCAACCATATTTTCAAAGAAACAACACTAGTTGATTCATGTGAGATTCTGCAGAACGTAAAGACTGAGCTAATACCAAGATATATAAGGAAATACCGCAATACCCTCTGATTACAGAGAGTAGGGCACCGAGAACCTTTGAAAAGATTCTTGGAGCTGTCGCTTGGCCAAAAGGAAGAGCAACAAATTGGTAATGCTTGTCTAGAAAAGAGAATCTCAGGAACTGCTAGTGATCTGGACGAATCAGAATATGAAGATATGAATCCTGTAAGTCTATTGTGGACATATAATGCCCTTGCTGAACAAAAGGCAGAATAGTCCTTATAGTCACCATTTTGAAAGTTGGTACTCTTACATAACGATCTTTCTTTGGGACAATGAATAGATTTGAATAAAACCCCAGACCCTGTTCCTGAAACGGAACTGGCATGATTACCCCTGATAACTCCAGGTCTGAAACACACTTCAGGAAAGCCTGAGCCTTTTCTGGGTTCGCTGGAATACGTGTGAGAAAAAATCTTCTCACAGGCAGTCTTACTCTGAAACCTATCCTGTACCCCTGAGAGACAATACTCTGAATCCAATGATTTTGGACTGAATTGATCCAAACATCTTTGAAAAACTTTAATCTGCCCCCTACCAACTGAGCTGGAATGAGGGCCGCACCCCCATGCGGACTTGGGGGCTGGTTTTGATCTCTTAAATGGCTTGGATTTATTCCAAATTGAGGAAGGCTTCCAATTGGAAACAGATTCCTTTGGGGAAGGATTAGATTTCTGTTCCTTATTAAGTCAAAAGGAACAAAAACCGTTAGAAGCTTTAAATTTACCATTAGACTTTTTATCCTGTGGCAAAAAGGCTCCCTTCCCCCCAGTGACAGTTGAAATTATTGAATCCAACGGAGAACCAAATAATTTATTACCTTGGAAGGAAAGAGATGGCAATCTTGACTTAGAAGTCATGTCAGCATTCCAAGATTTAAGCCATAAAGCTCTTCTAGCTAAAATAGCTAAAGACATATATCTAACATCAATTTTGATGATATCAAAAATGGCATCACAAATGAAATTATTAGCATGTTGAATTAATTTAACAATGCTAGACACATTATGATCCGATACTTGTTGCGCTAAAGTTTCCAACCAAAAAGTTGAAGCATCAGCCAAAGAAATTGCAGGCCCAAGAAGATGACCTGAATATAAATAAGCCTTCCTTAGATAAGATTCAAGTTTCCTATCTAAAGGATCTTTAAAAGAAGTACTATCTTCTGTAGGAATAGTAGTACATTTAGCAAGAGTAGCGATAGCCACATCAACTTTAGGGATCTTATCCCAAAACTCCAATCTATCAGTTGGCAAAGGATACAATTTTTTAAACCTTGAAGAAGGAATAAAAGAAGTACCAGGCCTATTCCATTCCTTTGAAATAATATCTGAAATAGCATCAGGAACTGGAAAAACCTCTGGAATAACCACAGGAGGTTTATAAACAGAATTTAAATGTTTACTAGTTTTAATAGCAAGAGGACTAGTTTCCTCAATATCCAATGTAATCAACACTTCTTTTAATAAAAGAACGAATATACTCCATTTTAAATAAATAAGAGGATTTGTCAGTGTCAATATCTGAGGCAGTATCTTCTGAATTAGATAGATCCTTATCAGAGAAAAATAAATCAGTATGTTGCCGGTCATTTGAAATTTCATCAACTCTATGAGAAGTTTTAAAAGACCTTTTACATTTATTAGAAGGCCGGATGGCAGACAAAGCCTTCTGAATAGAATCAGCAATAAAATCTTTTAGATTCACAGGTATATCTTGTACATTAGATGTTGAAGGAACAGCAACAGGCAATGTATTATTACTGATGGACACATTTTCTGCATGTAAAAGGTTATCATGACAACTATTACAAACCACAGCTGGAGATATAATCTCCACAAGTTTACAACAAATGCACTTAGCTTTGGTAGAACTGTTATCAGGCAGCAGGGTTCCAACAGTGATTTCTGAGCCAGGATTAGATTGAGATATCTTGCAAATGTAAGAGAAAAATACAACATATAAAGCAAAATTATCAATTTCCTTATATGGCAGTTTCAGGAATGGGAAAAAAAATGCAAACAGCATAGCCCTCTGATAGAGAAAAAAGGCAAGAGGCATATATGAATGGGGTTTTAAATAATGAAAATATTTGGCGCTAAGTATGACGCACAACACAAACAGAAAAATATTTTTTGGTGCTAACAACATCTGGAAATGACACACTCGCGTCATTGAAGACGCAACCTTGTGAAAGAACTCAGCATCAACTAAGACGTCGGAAGTGACGACTTTGCGTCATCGAACGTAACTTCGTGCCAAAGAAAATCTTGCGCCAAAAATTATGCAATATACTTTGGCATTTTGCGCCCTCACGAGCCTAATTCTGCCCGCAAATTTAAAAAGACAGTCAATTAACTATACCCCAGGTAAGAAATAAATTTTTCCTAAACAATGCATTTCCCACATATGAAACTGACAGTCTGCAAAAGGAAATATACTGAAAACCTGAATTATGGCAAATATAAGTACAATACATATATTTAGAACTTTATATAAATGCATAAAGTGCCAAACCATAGCTGAGAGTGTCTTAAGTAATGAAAACATACTTACCAAAAGATACCCATCCACATATAGCAGATAGCCAAACCAGTACTGAAACGGTTATCAGTAGAGGTCATGGAATATGAGAGTATATCGTCGATCTGAAAAGGGAGGTAGGAGATTAATCTTTACGACCGATAACAGAGAACCTATGAAATAGATCTCCCGTGAGGAAAACCATTGCATTCAATATTTGATACTCCCTTCACATCCCTCTGACATTCACTGTACTCTGAGACGAATTGGGATTCAAAATGCTGAGAAGCACATGTCAACGTAGAAATCTTAGCACAAACTTACTTCACCCCCTCCATAGGAGGCAAAGTTTGTAAAACTGAATTGTGGGTGTGGTGAGGGGTGTATTTATAGGCATTTTGAGGTTTGGGAAACTTTGCCCCTCCTGGTAGGATTGTATATCCCATACGTCACTAGCTCATGGACTCTTGCCAATTACATGAAAGGAACAGCTTTACCTTGATGGTTTTCAAAACCTTGTGATATATTTTCCTTGCAGCAGGCTTACGAGCCTGTATCATAGTGTTAATTACAGAGTCAGAGAAACCTCTATGACTAAGGACTAAGCTTTCAATTTCCATGCCTTTAAATTTAGAGATTTAAGATCCTGGATTGAAAAAAGGGCCTTGAGACAGAAGGTCTGGTCTTAGAGGAAGTGACCAAGGTTGGCAACTGGACATTCGGATCTATCTGGAAACCTAAAAAAGGTGACCTTTGTCTGAGGAATCAAGAAACTCTCTGGTAAATTGATCCTTCAAACATGTCTTTGAAGAAACAGCAGAAATTGTTTTATCTGAGATTCTGCTAAATGAAAAGATTGAGCTAGTACCAAGATATCGTCCAAATAAGGAAACACGCAATACCCTGCTCTCTGATTACAGATAGAAGGGCACCTAGAACTATTTAGAATATTCTTGGTGCTATTGCAAGGCCAAATGGAAGAGCGCCAAATTGGTAATGCTTGTTTAGAAAAGAGAATCTCAGAAAACTATAGTGATCTGGATGAATCGGATTGTGAAGGTAAGCATCCTGTAAGTCTATTGTGGACATGAAGTGACCTTGCTGAACAAAAGGCAGAATAGTCCTTATAGTCAACATCTTGAAAGTTGAGACTCTTACAAAACGATTTAAAATTTTCAGATCCACAATTGGTCTGAAATAATTTTACTTCTTTGGTACAATGAATAGATTTGAATAAAAACCCCAATCCTTGTTCTTGCTGTGGAACTGGGATAATTACCCCTGAGAGTTCTAGATCTGAAACACATTTCAGAAAGGCTTGAGCTTTTACTGGGTTTTTTGGTACATGGGTAAGAAAGAATCTTCCCAAAGGAGGTCTTTTTCTGAATCCTATTCGATACCCCTGAGAAATTATATTCTAAATCCACTGATTTTGGACAGAGTATGTCCAAACTTTTTGAAATAGTTTTAGTCTGCCCCCTTCCAGTAGAACTGTCTTGAGGTTCGCACCTTCATGTAGGTTTAGGGGCAGGATTTGGTTTATTATAAGGCTTGGATATATTCCAATTCGGAGATGGTCTCGAATTAGAGCCAGAGGCCTTAGGGGGAAAAAAGGTTTTCTGTTCTCTATTCTGATGAAAGGAAGGAAAATGATTGAGAGCTTTACATTTACCCTTAGATTTCTTGACACCATGTCAACATTCCAAGATTTAAGCCATAAAGCTCTTCTAGTTAGAATGGCTAAAGACATGGATTTGACATTGATCTTCATAACATCCACTATAGCATCACAAATAAAATGATTTGTTTGTTGAAGTAAAACAATAATGTTTGATAATTCCGAATCTGAAGACAACTGCTGTGCTAAACTGTCCAACCAAAATGTAGAAGCAGCAGCAACATCAGCAATAGATATAACTGGTCTAAGAATATAGCCAGTGTGTAAATATGCCCATCTTTGATCTTTTCAAGCCTCCTGTCTAAAGGATCCTTAAAATAAGTACTGTCTTCCATAGGAATAGTAGTACGTTTGACAAGAGTAAACATTGCCCCATCAACTTTAGGAACTGTTTCCCAAAGTTTATAAATTGGTTACAGGTAAAGGATACAATTTCTAAAACCTAGAAGAAGGGTAAAAAGAGGTACCAGGCTTAGACTATTCTTTAGCAATCACATTAGAGATAGCGTCAGGAATAGGAAATACTTTAGGAGTAACAACAGTAGTCTTACATACAAAATTTAGATGATTACTAGCTTTATCATCAGGAGGTTTAGACTCCTCAATAGCCAAATGAAATAAAACTTCCTTTAAGAGAGAACGACTATAATTTATCTTTAATAAAAAAAGATTTGTCTATATCTGTCTCTGACGTGGCATCCTCTGAAACAGAGGAAACCTCATCAGTAGAGGATACGTCAGTATGCTGAAGGTCAGAACTTAATTCACTAGGTTTAGGAACATGTTGCAAAACCCTTTTACTTTTATTTGAAGGCAAAATAGCAGTCATTGCCTTCTTAATAGCTGCAGCAATAAAACCTTACATTTCTGCAGTAATGCTATGTACATTAGACTAAAATGGAATAACAGTTGGTGTATTTGTACTAATAGATATATTATCAGCATTTAACAATTTGTCAAAACAAGAGCCCCATAATTGAGCTGAAGAATTTAGATCAGCTTTATTACAACAAACACACTTAGTTTTGGTAGATATGTGTTCAGGCAGCTCAAATCCTATGGTAACATCAGAGGCAGGTTCAGTTTGAGACATAATTTCAAAAAACTAAATTTGAAAAAAATAAATTAATTATGCATATTTATATCCATGCTCCTATATATGATATATATATATATATATGATATATATATATATATATATATATATATATATATATATATATATATATATATATATATATATATATATATAAAACAGAATTTATGTTTACCTGATAAATTTCTTTCTCCTACGGTGTGTCCGGTCCACGGCTTCATCCTTACTTGTGGGATATTCTCATTCCCTACAGGAAATGGCAAAGAGAGCACACAGCAAAAGCTGTCCATATAGCCCCCCCCTCTGGCTCCGCCCCCCAGTCATTCGACCGACGGTTAGGAGAAAAACATAATTTATGCTTACCTGATAAATTTATTTCTCTTGTAGTGTGTTCAGTCCACGGGTCATCCATTACTTATGGGATATATTCTCCTTCCCAACAGGAAGTTGCAAGAGGATCACCCAAGCAGAGCTGCTATATAGCTCCTTCCCTCACATGTCATATCCAGTCATTCGACCGAAACAAGACGAGAAAGGAGAAACTATAGGGTGCAGTGGTGACTGGAGTTTTAATTTAAATTTAGAACTGCCTCAAAAAGACAGGGCGGGCCGTGGACTGAACACACTACAAGAGAAATAAATTTATCAGGTAAGCATAAATTATGTTTTCTCTTGTTAAGTGTGTTCAGTCCACGGGTCATCCATTACTTATGGGATACCAATACCAAAGCTAAAGTACACGGATGATGGGAGGGACAAGGCAGGAACATTAAACAGAAGGAACCACTGCCTGTAGAACCTTTCTCCCAAAAACAGCCTCCGAAGAAGCAAAAGTGTCAAATTTGTAAAATTTTGAAAAGGTATGAAGTAAAGACCAAGTTGCAGCCTTGCAAATCTGTTCAACAGAGGACTCATTCTTAAAGGCCCAGGTGGAAACCACAGCTCTAGTGGAATGAGCTGTAATTCTTTCAGGGGGCTGCTGTCCAGCAGTCTCATAGGCTAAACGAATTATGCTACGAAGCCAAAAAGAGAGAGAGGTGGCCGAAGCCTTTTGACCTCTCCTCTGTCCAGAATAAACGACAAACAGAGAAGAAGTTTGCCGAAAATCTTTAGTTGCCTGTAAGTAGAACTTCAGGGCACAGACTACATCCAGATTATGCAAAAGACGTTCCTTCTATGAAGAAGGATTAGGACATAATGATGGAACAACAATCTCTTGATTGATATTCCTGTTAGAAACTACCTTAGGTAAAAACCCAGGTTTAGTACGCAGAACTACCTTGTCTGAATGAAAAATCAGATAAGGAGATTCACAATGTAAGGCAGATAACTCAGAGACTCTTCGAGTCGAGGAAATAGCCATCAAAAACAGAACTTTCCAAGATAAAAGTTTAATATCAATGGAATGAAGGGGTTCAAACGGAACACCTTGAAGAACTTTAAGAACTAAGTTTAAGCTCCACGGCGGAGCAATAGTCTTAAACACAGGCTTAATCCTAGCTAAAGCCTGACAAAAAGCCTGAACGTCTGGAACTTCTGCCAGGCGTTTGTGTAAAAGAATAGACAGAGCAGAAATCTGTCCCTTTAACGAACTAGCAGATAAACCCTTTTCTAAACCCTCTTGTAGAAAAGACAATATCCTAGGAATCCTGACCTTACTCCATGAGTAACTCTTGGATTCACACCAATATAAATATTTACGCCATATCTTATGGTAAATTTTTCTGGTAACTGGTTTCCGAGCCTGTATTAATGTATCAATAACCGACTCCGAGAAACCACGCTTTGATAGAATCAGGCGTTCAATCTCCATGCAGTCAGCCTCAGAGAAATGAGGCTTGGATGGTTGAAAGGACCTTGAATTAGAAGGTCCTGCCTCAGAGGTAGAGACCATGGTGGACAGGACGACATGTCCACTAGGTCTGCATACCAGGTCCTGCGTGGCCACGCAGGCGCTATCAAAATCACCGATGCTCTCTCCTGTTTGATCCTGGCAATCAATCGAGGCAGCAACGGAAACGGAGGAAACACATAAGCCATCTTGAAACCCCAAGGGGCTGCTAGAGCATCTATCAGCACCGCTCCCGGGTCCCTGGATCTGGATCCGTAACAAGGAAGCTTGGCGTTCTGGCGAGACGCCATGAGATCCAGTTCTGGTTTGCCCCAACGATGAATCAGTTGAGCAAAGACCTCCGGATGAAGTTCCCACTCCCCCGAATGAAAAGTCTGGCGACTTAGAAAGTCCGCCTCCCAGTTCTCCACGCCTGGGATGTGGATCGCTGACAGGTGGCAAGAGTGAGACTCTGCCCAGCAAATTATCTTGGAGACTTCTAACATCGCTAGGGAACTCCTGGTTCCCCCTTGATGGTTGATGTAAGCCACAGTCGTGATGTTGTTCGACTGAAATCTGATGAACCTCAGTGTTGCTAACTGAGGCCAAGCTAGAAGAGCATTGAATATTGCTCTTAATTCCAGAATATTTATTGGGAGGCTAGCAAGCTTGGAAATTACTTTCGGAAAATTTTCAAGCAAAGTAAAAACGCTGCTGCGCTTTTAAAAACACCAAAAAAAAACAATTACAGTTGAAATAACAATGAACTAATTCAGTTATAGCAACCAAATCTTTACATTAAATGTATGAAATTAGCAGAGGATTGCACCCACTAGCAAAATGATGATTAACCCCTTAATACCCAAAAAAACGGATAATCAATTTAACAGTTAACATTTTTATCACAGTCAAACACACTGTCACAGGTCTGCTGTGACTGATTACCTCCCTCAAATATAAATTTTGAAGACCCCTGAGCTCTCTGGAGACGTCCTGGATCAAGGAGGAAGAAACAGGAAGACTATGATTGAATTTTAACTGCGCAACAAGGCGCTAACAAAAGCCCCTCCCACTCATATTACAACAGTGGGAGACCAGCTATAATGGTTTCTATGCAGAAAAATACGTTAGCCATGTGGAAAAAATCATGCCCCAAGAGATTTATCACCAAAGTACCTCACAAAACGATTAACATGCCAGTAAACATTTTAAAAAACAACATTTCAGATGTTGTGTAAAGTTATCACTAAGCCTGCTACCAGTCGCTTCTACTGCAGTTAAGGCTCATACATTATTTCAGTATTAACAGTATTTTTTCAGTCAAATTCTATTCCCTAGAAAATAACTCTACTGTGCATACATTTACCAGCCTGATACCAGTCGCTACTACTGCATTTTAGGCTGTACTTACATCATATGGGTATCGGCAGTGTTTTCTTAGTCAATTCCATTCCTAGAAAATATTTTACTGCACATACCTCATTTGCAGGGGACCCCGCATGCTATTCCCTTTTCTGAAGTTACCCCACTCCTCAGAATGTGCGAGAACAGCCAGTGGATCTTAGTTACGTCTGCTAAGATCATAGAAAACGCAGGCAGATTCTTCTTCTAAATACTGCCTGAGAGAAAAAACAGCACACTCCGGTGCCATTTAAAATAACAAACTTTTGATTGAAGAATAATTAAGTAAAAAACTCCAACTCCTCTCACAACCTCCTTCTTTTTTGAGACTTGCAAGAGAATGACTGGATATGACATGTGAGGGGAGGAGCTATATAGCAGCTCTGCTTGGGTGATCCTCTTGCAACTTCCTGTTGGGAAGGAGAATATATCCCATAAGTAATGGATGACCCGTGGACTGAACACACTTAACAAGAGAAAAGGAGAAACTATAAGGTGCCATGGTGACTGTAGTGTGGACCGGACACACCGTAGGAGAAAGAAATTTATCAGGTAAACATAAATTCTGTTTTCTCCTACATTGGTGTGTCCGGTCCACGGCTTCATCCTTACTTGTGGGAACCAATACCAAAGCTTTAGGACACGGATGAAGGGAGGGAACAAGTCAGGTAACCTAAACGGAAGGCACCACAGCTTGCAAAACCTTTCTCCCAAAAACAGCCTCCGAAGAAGCATAAGTATCGAATTTGTAAAATTTGGCAAAAGTATGCAGAGAAGACCAAGTCGCTGCCTTACAGATCTGTTCAACAGAAGCCTCGTTCTTGAAGGCCCATGTGGAAGCCACAGCTCTAGTAGAGTGAGCTGTAATTCGTTCAGGAGGCTGCCATCCGGCAGTCTCATAAGCCAATCGGATGATGCTTTTCAGCCAAAAGGAAAGAGAGGTAGCAGTAGCTTTTTGCCCTCTCCTCTTACCAGAATAAACGACAAACAAGGATGATGTCTGTCTGAAATCCTTTGTTGCTTCTAAATAGAATTTTAAAGCACGGACCACATCTAGGTTGTGTAACAAACGTTCCTTCTTCGAAACTGGATTCGGACACAGAGAAGGAACAACTATTTCCTGGTTAATATTCCTGTTGGAAACCACTTTTGAAAGAAAACCAGGCTTGGTACGTAAAACTACCTTATCTGTATGGAATACCAGATAGGGTGAAGTACACTGCAAAGCAGACAATTAAGAAACTCTTCTAGCAGAAGAAATAGCAACCAAAAACAGAACTTTCCAAGATAGTAACTTAATATCTATGGAATGTAAGGGTTCAAACGGAACCCCTTGAAGAACTGAAAGAACTAAGTTTAGACTCCATGCAGGAGTCATAGGTCTGTAGACAGGCTTGATTCTGACCAAAGCCTTTACAAACGCCTGTACATCTGGCACGGCTGCCAGACGTTTGTGCAACAAAACAGACAGAGCAGATATCTGTCCATTTAGAGAACTAGCTGACAAACCTTTATCCAAACCCTCTTGGAGAAAGGAAAGTAACCTAGGAATTTTAATTTTACTCCAAGAGAATCCCTTGGATTCGCACCAACAGATATATTTTTGCCATATCTTATGGTAAATTTTCCTAGTCACAGGTTTTCTGGCCTGAACCAGAGTATCTATAAACGAATCTGAAAACCCACGCTTAGATAGAATCAAGCGTTCAATTTCCAAGCAGTCAGTTGCAGAGAGACTAGATTTGGATGTTCGAACGGACCTTGTACTAGAAGATCCTGTCTCAAAGGTAGCTTCCATGGTGGAGCCGATGACATATTCACCAGGTCTGCATACCAAGTCCTGCGTGGCCATGCAGGAGCTATTAGAATCACCAAGGCCTTCTCCCGTTTGATCCTGGCTACAAGCCTGGGAAGGAGAGGGAACGGTGGAAACACATAAGCTAGATTGAACGACCAGGGCGCCACCAATGCATCCAGTCGCCTTGGGATCCCTGGATCTGGAACCGTAGCAAGGAACCTTGGAGTTCTGATGAGACGCCATCAGATCCATATCTGGAGTGCCCCATAGTTGAGTTAACTGGGCAAAGACCTCCGGGTGAAGTTCACACTCCCCCGGATGGAAAGTCTGCCGACTCAAATAATCCGCCTCCCAGTTGTCTACTCCTGGGATGTGAATTGCAGATAGATGGCAGGAGTGATCCTCCGCCCATTTGATGATCTTGGATACCTCTCTCATCGCCAAGGAACTCTTTGTTCCCCCCTGATGATTGATGTACGCTACAGTCGTCATGTTGTCCGACTGAAATCTTATGAATCTGGCCTTTGCTAGTTGAGGCCAAGCCAGGAGCGCATTGAATATCGCTCTCAGTTCCAAAATGTTTATCGGGAGAAGAGACTCTTCCCGAGACCATAGACCCTGAGCTTTCAGGGAGTCCCAGACCGCGCCCCAGCCTAAGAGACTGGCGTCGGTCGTGACAATGACCCACTCTGGTCTGCGGAAACTCATTCCCTGAGACAGGTGATCCTGAGTCAACCACCAGAGGAGTGAGTCTCTGGTTACCTGGTCTACTTGAATCTGGGGAGACAAGTCTGCATAATCCCCATTCCACTGTTTGAGCATGCACAGTTGCAATGATCTTAAATGAATTCGAGCAAAAGGAACCACGTCCATTGCTGCAACCATTAGTCCTATTACCTCCATGCACTGAGCTATGGAAGGCTGAGGAATAGATTGAAGAACTCGACAAGCGTTTAGAAGCTTTAACTTTCTGACCTCTGTCAGAAAAATCTTCATTTCCACAGAATCTATTATTGTTCCCAGAAAAGGAACCCTTGTGGACGGGGACAGGGAACTCTTTTCTATGTTCACCTTCCACCCGTGAGACCTGAGAAAGGCTAAAACAATGTCTGTATGAGCCCTTGCTTCGGAAAGGGACGACGCTTGGATTAGAATGTCGTCTAGGTAAGGTGCTACAGCAATGCCCCTCGGCCTTAGGACCGCTAGAAGGGACCCTAGCACCTTTGTGAAAATTCTGGGAGCAGTGGTTAAACCGAATGGAAGAGCCATGAACTGGTAATGTTTGTCCAGAAAGGCGAACCTCAGGAACTGATGATGATCTTTGTGGATAGGAATATGCAGGTACGCATCCTTTAAGTCCACGGTAGTCATATATTGACCCTCCTGGATTGTTGGTAAAATCGTCCGAATGGTTTCCATTTTGAATGATGGAACTCTGAGGAATTTGTTTAGAATTTTTAAATCCAGAATTGGCCTGAAAGTTCCCTCTTTTTTGGGAACTACAAACAGGTTTGAGTAAAAACCCAGACCTTGTTCCGCTGTTGGAACTGGGTGTATCACTCCCATCTTTAATAGGTCTCCTACGCAATGTAAGAATGCCTGTCTCTTTATCTGGTCTGAAGATAAGCGAGACATGTGGAACCTTCCCCTTGGAGGAAGTTCCTTGAACTCTAGAAGATACCCCTGAGAGACTATTTCTAGTGCCCAGGGATCCGGAACATCTCTTGCCCAAGCCTGAGCAAAGAGAGAAAGTCTGCCCCCTACTAGATCCGGTCCCGGATCGGGGGCTACCGCTTCATGCTGTCTTGGTAGCAGCAGCAGGCTTCTTGGCCTGTTTACCCTTGTTCCAGCCTTGCAATGGTTTCCATGCTGGTTTAGGCTGGGAAGCGTTACCCTCTTGTCTAGAGGCTGCAGAGTTAGAAGCCGGTCCGTTCCTGAAATTGCGAAAGGAACGAAAATTAGATTTGTTCTTAGCCTTGAAAGGCCTATCCTGTGGGAGGGCATGGCCCTTTCCCCCAGTGATGTCTGAAATAATCTCCTTCAATTCTGGCCCGAAAAGGGTCTTACCTTTGAAAGGAATATTAAGCAATTTTGTTTTGGACGACACATCCGCCGACCAAGATTTTAGCCAAAGCGCCCTGCGCGCCACTATTGCAAAACCTGAATTTTTCGCCGCTAATTTTGCCAATTGAAAAGCGGCATCCAAAATAAAGGAATTAGCCAACTTTAGTGCGTGAATTCTGTCCATGACTTCATCATATGGAGTTTCTTTTTGGAGCGAATTTTCTAGTTCCTCGAACCAAAAAGACGCCGCCGTGGTGACAGGAATAATGCACAAAATTGGTTGAAGAAGGAAACCTTGCTGAAAAAAATCTTTTTAAGCAATCCTTCCAACTTTTTATCCATAGGATCTTTAGAAGCGCAACTGTCCTCTATAGGAATAGTTGTGTGCTCTGGGACCTCTAAGAATTTGTCCATTTTGCACAACTTCTCTGGAATCACCAAAGAATCACAATCATCAAGAGTAGCTAGCACCTCCTTAAGCAGGGCGCGGAGATGTTCTAGCTTAAATTTAAATGCCACGATATCAGGTTCTGCCTGCTGAGAAATTTTTCCTGAATCAGAAATTTCTCCCTCAGACAGACCCTCCCTCACTGCCAACTCAGATTGATGTGAGGGTATAACAGATAAATTATCGTCAGCGCCTACTTGCTCATCCTCTGTATTTAAAACTGAGCAATCACGCTTTCTGGGAAATGCTGGCAGTTTGGATAAAAGAGCTGCTATAGAATTATCCATTACTGCTGTTAATTGCTGCATAGTAACAAGCATTGGCGCGCTAGATGTACTAGGTATCGCCTGCGCGGGCAAAACTGGTGTTGACACAGAAGGAGAGGATGATGAACTATCCCCACTACCTTCATTTGAAGAATCATCTTGGGCAACCTTATTAAATGTGACAGTACTGTCCTTACTTTGCTTGGACGCCATGGCACAATTTGCACATACATTTAAAGGGGGAACCACCTTGGCTTCCATACACACAGAACATATGCTATCTGAAGGTACAGACATGTTAGACAGATTTAGGCAGGCTATTAATGCAATAAAAACAATTTTAAACAAAACCGTTACTGTCTCTTTAAATAATAAAAAGAGCACACTTTATTTCTGAATGTTCGAAAAACTATGAAAGAAATATCCGATCTTTATGAAATTTACACCCCAGTGTCTAAATGCTTTGAATTGCACACCAAATTTCAAGTCTCTAAACCCTTAAATGAGCAAACCGGAGCTAATAGTTCAATTTACCGGTTTAAACACACTACAGTCCCTGCCACAGACTTTGCTGCAGCTTTTACCTTCCTTAGGGGTTATTCACCACAGAAATAAGCCTTCCTGAGTCCTTTTCTCAGCCACAGGACCCTCTCATGTGAAGCTGCATGCACTGCCTATAGAAAGTAACTGCGCAACTGAGGCGCGAAAATGAGGCCTCCTCCCTCTGCATACCAGAGTGAAGGGGCCTTTCTGACTAGATTAGGCGTCTAAACAACTGCCAGGCGCAAATAAACGTTCCCAAAAGTGTTTCAAAGTTCACAAAACACTCCAAATGTCATATAAATATGATAAAAATAAATCGATTTAGCCCACAATAGTGTCAACCAGCATAGAGCCCAATTTATAAGCCTTAATTCTGTTACTGAGTCTAAGAAAATGGCTTACCGATCCCATAAGGTAAAACTGACAGTCTTCTAGCATTACTGGGTCTTGTTAGAAAAGAGACTGGTCATACCTGAAGCAGATAAGTCTGCAAACTGTTCCCCCCAACTGAAGTTCTCTGGTTTCAACAGTCCTGCGTGGGAACAGCAATGGATTTTAGTTACTGGTGCTAAAATCATACTCCTCTTTTAACAGAAATCTTCATCACTTTCTGTTGTAGAGTAAATAGTACAAACCAGCACTATTTTAAAATAACAAACTCTTGATAGAAGAAATAAAACTACAACTAACACCACATCAAACAAGTGATGGGTTAAAGACCCATCTCAGAATACACTAATAGCACTCTCTTTCTTGCTAAACTAACACCACATACTCTTTACCATCCCCGTGGAGATGCTACTTGTTCAGAGCGGCAAAGAGAATGACTGGGGGGCGGAGCCAGAGGGGGGGCTATATGGACAGCTTTTGCTGTGTGCTCTCTTTGCCATTTCCTGTAGGGAATGAGAATATCCCACAAGTAAGGATGAAGCCGTGGACCGGACACACCAATGTAGAAGAAATATATATATATATATATATATATATATATATATATATATATATATATATATAAGCATTTCAACAAAGTGCAGGCACTCACTGGTCTTAGTTAAAATATCCAAAAATGTATTAAGTCATAATTAAAAGAGTGACATAACGTTTCAGCACGGCATTGTGCCTTTGTCAAATGTCAGCATATATTCACAAAGTATATAACACACTTAATTACAATAAATATACCGAATATCACAAAGAAAAAAATGTGAAATAAATGTGATAACAAAAATCATAAAAGGAAAACCAAATAAAGTTCTGAATCAAGGATATGTCTGTGTCCTCTGGATGAGTTTTTCAGCTTGTTAGCATTCCTCAGTGAGATCCCATAAAAAAGGAAACAGAAAATAGCAACATAGTGTGAATCTGTAACGGCACTTTGAGGAAGTAGTTGTTTTGTAACAAATGACTACTCACATTTGTTGGAGCTTTCGACTAAGCTCAAGGATATGCGCACTCCCACTTTATACTGATGGGAAAACAGTACACTAGGCAAAACTTGGATACAAATTTATTTTAAAATATATAAAAGCGTCACATAAGCTTTGATAACACCACAATGTAAGGGTACAAAAGCAGATATGCTGTAACAAATGCTTCAAATCGCCAAACTTGCAAAGAGGTAAATGGATCAGCAGGAGTGTGACCGCCGAAACCAAAACCTCTTTAGTAGCAAGACAATAGCGCTAAGCCCCCAGGTGTCCTGGCTAGTGTAGAGACGCGATAAAACTCAATATAGAACAGTTCAGTTCCTTACTCAATATAGAACAGTTCAGTTCCAAACTCAATATAGAACAGTTCAGTTCCTAAAAAGTGCCGTTACAGATTCACACTATGTTGCTATTTTCTGTTTCCTTTTTTATGGGATCTCACTGAGGAATGCTAACAAGCTGAAAAACTCATCCAGAGGACACAGACATATCCTTGATTCAGAACTTTATTTGGTTTTCCTTTTATGATTTTTGTTATCACATTAATTTCATATAACACACTTAAAATCATCTAACACAAATGTTAAAAACATACCCCTTATAAAGACAAGCTGAGGATTCAAATTACTGCCACACAGACGCTCGCGTCTTCCCCATTACGGCAATGACGTCACGTAGGCAAAGAACGTGCCTAGCGTGATGACGCATGGCACGGCGTTGCCATAGCGACGTCGGAAAGCCTACAGCGTCAGAGCAGGTCTAAGCCACTGTGCGCCTGCGTGTGACCAGAACCCTTATTGGAAAAGCACGTTGCCTACGGCAACAAACTAAACATAAACAATGCTGGCCAAGGTGGATATGTGAGGTCGGTGCTGATAGCGGCAAAAGATGCAAAAGTGGCAGAGAGTGCATGAGATCGATCAACCGTGCAAACATAACATCCACACTAAGGACTCAAAATAGACCAAGCACAGGTTCATAAATATATATACATCTCACAGACATATAGTTCCGGGTACAGTTAATAATGCACTGTGTCCGATGTCATGTATGCATTCTATCAAAAGACAACAATATCATGATGACGAACTTGAAGAATTGAAAGACCAATAAATCATATTAATTGATCAGTCAATACCCCATTACCAACGACAATGGCAGCAAATAAATAATACACAAACTGCACATATATCCATGTTAAACAATATCATCCAAATTGCAAGAGTTGAACACTGACACACATTTTCACTAAATAAAATAATATAATATAATATAATATATATATAGTGACATCAAGCCTCCCTGGAGTATAGGTAGAAACTTATAAACAGTGAGCTTCACATGGAGGAATTGAATGGGTTACAAAACGAAAGTCACAAGGGTGCAGGTATAATAAAAAGGACTAAAGTCAAGTGACGTATTCAACCCTTTTGGAACCAATGTGTCCAATCTATGTATCCATCTACTCTCCAATTGCAGTAGTCTCTTAGTCCTATCACCCCCTCTTGGCATAGGTGGTACGTGGTCAATCATCATGGACCTTATGCTTGACACTGAGCGTTTGTGTGTTACACAATGGCAAGCTACTGGTTGGTCCGATTCGCCTGATTTTAAAGCTGCACGAATAGCGAACCGGTGGTTGGCCATCCTGTCACGGAACGGAGTAATCGTTTTGCCCACATATACACTGGAGCAAGGACAAACCAGTATATAGATAACATGGTTACTCATGCAACTCAACCGGTTGGTGATCTTATATCTCCTGTTCAAATGTGGATGCTGGAAGGAATTTCCTTTGGACATACTGTTACAGGTGGTAAAATTACCACAGGGAAAACATCCCATTTTGGTTGATTTCAGCCACGACTCCTTGCGGTAATGACTGACAGGGTCAGACTTAACCAGGTAGTCCCTGAGATTCTTGGCTCTGCGATACACCAACCTCGGTGCCGGCATGTTGCAAAAAGGCAATGTGGGATCCGTCTCCACCACCGGCCAGTGCCTACGCACCGCTCCTGTCAACCTCTGATTTCCAGGGGAGTAGGTAGTAACCAGGTTAAGTTGTTCAGGCTTGGTCCCTCCCATAGTAATGTTACTTTTGGTGCCATCAGTGCTAAGAAATTTCTCTTGAGTCTTGGCAACTTCAGCCATAGGATATCCTGTTTCTCAATTTCCTACCCATCTCTTCCATCTGGGTTGATCTCAGTGACAACTCATGATATGATACTTTGGTCAAGGCCGATATTGGCCCTGAGAAGGGTTTAAGACAGACATTTATTGATAATCCACATATGGGTAGCTATCCCTGTCTAGGGTGTTGCAATTGCAACAGTATGATCAAAGGGGAGGTATTTCTACACCCACTAACGGGAAAGAAATATAAGATTTCTGGCTTTCATACATGTAATTCGGAGTTTATTATATATCTAATTAAATGCCCCTGTTCTAAGATCTATGTGGGGGAGTCAACACGTAGGGCCAGAGATCGCATAAATGAACATAAATCTAACATTCGAACAAAGAATCTTGAAGCCCCAGTGTCTAATAATTTTCTTCAGGCTGGCCATTCGGTCTCGCAACTTAGGTTTCAAATTATTGAACATATTAAAAGACCAAGGCGAGGAGGTGATAGAGTTAAGTTTTTGAAGTCCAGAGAAACTTTCTGGATTTACACCCTACAATCTATGGCACCTGTAGGAATGAATAAGGAAATAGACTGGGTGGTTACCCTGTAATATAAGCCAATTTGTAATGCAAGTCTTTCTGATAATTTTATGTCCATACTATGTTGGTAATATGCTAAAATATACTTATACTAGGAAATGTATCTAATTTTGAGAATATGTATTTATAATTGAATATATTTCTAGTTTAAAGTTTTTAGTTTTAAATATGAGTAACATTACATTGTTTTTAATTAAGATTGTATGTTTTTTCAGGTCTCAGATGGTTTAAGAAGAGAGATCTCTCTGCTTAAATCCACTTGAGGGGGTGTGTAGTTTAGGACTATGTTTGAATACACCTGAGTCAGGTAATTGGGCCCCTCCCCTTTTGTTAAGGTTATAAAGTGTGTGTAGGGATGATGCTGTCTAGAACATGACTAAGGTCAGTTTGTGACCGAAACGTTGTATCTTTTTGTCTGCTATGATGTCCCATCAATTAAAGAACTTTCACTGCATTAAGAAGGTGCTGCTGTTTTTCTGCTATTCTTTGAACTCACTGTTATTTCTCAAGACCCGGGTGAGCTGGGAGGTTAAGACACCTTTCTTTTGGTGTACAGGGTGGAAGCTTCTGGCGTCCAATAGTGAGTTATGGTCTGTGGGTTTAGTGTACAAAGATGTACCGAACCGCAGACCGCCAGAATCAACCACCTTGAACACGTTCAGATCCAAAAAATGTATATTCATAGAGTCAAATTCAAGTTTAAACCGTATAGGACACTACATGTGGTTCAAATGTGACACCCACTCACGCAACATCAATTCACTACCCCTCCAAATTAGGAACACGTCATCGATATAGCGTGTATAATATCTCACCTGGGGGTGCTCAAATGGTTTCATGAGTTCACGTTCATACCATGCCAAAAAATGTTAGCGTAAGTGGGTGCCACATTCGAACCCATGGCAGTCCCAGACACCTGTAAATAATAACATTCCTCAAATTTAAAATAGTTTTTCTCCAAACAGAATTTCAACAATGGGCAGAGGAACTCAATCGGGGGTCCACAGTAATGATCATTACCAGTCACCATGGCCCTGACAGCCTCAACCCCACCATTGTGGGGGATCACCATGTAGAGGCTGTCAACGTCCATGGTGACCAGAATGTCATCCTGCTGGAGATCAGTGTACCCTTTCAAAATCCTTAACAGGCTTGGTGAATCCTGTAAGTATGCATCAGTATTCTTCACCATATTCTGAAGATGCGAGTCAATATAGATGGCTATATTTCCCACTCACACCTATAAATCCCTCATTGATTCATTCCTTCAATGCAGCCTTGAGGCTGGTTATTTGAGTGAAAAGGAATATGCATTTATGGTCACTGATTTTCCAATTGTACCTGCATTATACCTTCTTCTGAAGGTTCACAAGACCCTGGTGAACCCCCCTGGCAGACCTATCGTGTCTGCCCGGAGGTCAGTACTTATAAAACATAATTTATGTAAGAACTTACCTGATAAATTCATTTCTTTCATATTAACAAGAGTCCATGAGCTAGTGACGTATGGGATATACATTCCTACCAGGAGGGGCAAAGTTTCCCAAACCTTAAAATGCCTATAAATACACCCCTCACCACACCCACAAATCAGTTTAACGAATAGCCAAGAAGTGGGGTGATAAGAAAAAGTGTGAAGCATATAAAATAAGGAATTGGAATAATTGTGCTTTATACAAAAAAATCATAACCACCACAAAAAAGGGTGGGCCTCATGGACTCTTGTTAATATGAAATAAATGAATTTATCAGGTAAGTTCTTACATAAATTATGTTTTCTTTCATGTAATTAACAAGAGTCCATGAGCTAGTGACGTATGGGATAATGACTACCCAAGATGTGGATCTTTCCACACAAGAGTCACTAGAGAGGGAGGGATAAAATAAAGACAGCCAATTCCTGCTGAAATAATCCACACCCAAAATAAAGTTTAACAAAAAACATAAGCAGAAGATTCAAACTGAAACCGCTGCCTGAAGAACTTTTCTACCAAAAACTGCTTCAGAAGAAGAAAATACATCAAAATGGTAGAATTTAGTAAAAGTATGCAAAGAAGACCAAGTTGCTGCTTTGCAGATCTGGTCAACCGAAGCTTCATTCCTAAACGCCCAGGAAGTAGATACTGACCTAGTAGAATGAGCTGTAATTCTTTGAGGCGGAGTTTTACCCGACTCAACATAGGCAAGATGAATTAAAGATTTCAACCAAGATGCCAAAGAAATGGCAGAAGCTTTCTGGCCTTTCCTAGAACCGGAAAAGATAACAAATAGACTAGAAGTCTTACGGAAAGATTTCGTAGCTTCAACATAATATTTCAAAGCTCTAACAACATCCAAAGAATGCAATGATTTCTCCTTAGAATTCTTAGGATTAGGACATAATGAAGGAACCACAATTTCTCTACTAATGTTGTTGGAATTCACAACTTTAGGTAAAAATTCAAAAGAAGTTCGCAACACCGCCTTATCCTGATGAAAAATCAGAAAAGGAGACTCACACGAAAGAGCAGATAATTCAGAAACTCTTCTAGCAGAAGAGATGGCCAAAAGGAACAAAACTTTCCAAGAAAGTAATTTAATGTCCAATGAATGCATAGGTTCAAACGGAGGAGCTTGAAGAGCTCCCAGAACCAAATTCAAACTCCAAGGAGGAGAAATTGACTTAATGACAGGTTTTATACGAACCAAAGCTTGTACAAAACAATGAATATCAGGAAGAATAGCAATCTTTCTGTGAAAAAGAACAGAAAGAGCAGAGATTTGTCCTTTCAAAGAACTTGCGGACAAACCCTTATCCAAACCATCCTGAAGAAATTGTAAAATTCTCGGTATTCTAAAAGAATGCCAAGAAAAATGATGAGAAAGACACCAAGAAATATAAGTCTTCCAGACTCTATAATATATCTCTCGAGATACAGATTTACGAGCCTGTAACATAGTATTAATCACGGAGTCAGAGAAACCTCTATGACCAAGAATCAAGCGTTCAATCTCCATACCTTTAAATTTAAGGATTTCAGATCCGGATGGAAAAAAGGACCTTGTGACAGAAGGTCTGGTCTTAACGGAAGAGTCCATGGCTGGCAAGATGCCATCCGGACAAGATCCGCATACCAAAACCTGTGAGGCCATGCCGGAGCTATTAGCAGAACAAACGAGCATTCCCTCAGAATCTTGGAGATTACTCTTGGAAGAAGAACTAGAGGCGGAAAGATATAGGCAGGATGATACTTCCAAGGAAGTGATAATGCATCCACTGCCTCCGCCTGAGGATCCCGGGATCTGGACAGATACCTGGGAAGTTTCTTGTTTAGATGAGAGGCCATCAGATCTATCTCTGGGAGCCCCCACAATTGAACAATCTGAAGAAATACCTCTGGGTGAAGAGACCATTCGCCCGGATGCAACGTTTGGCGACTGAGATAATCCGCTTCCCAATTGTCTACACCTGGGATATGAACCGCAGAGATTAGACAGGAGCTGGATTCCGCCCAAACCAAAATTCGAGATACTTCTTTCATAGCCAGAGGACTGTGAGTCCCTCCTTGATGATTGATGTATGCCACAGTTGTGACATTGTCTGTCTGAAAACAAATGAACGATTCTCTCTTCAGAAGAGGCCAAAACTGAAGAGCTCTGAAAATTGCACGGAGTTCCAAAATATTGATCGGTAATCTCACCTCCTGAGATTCCCAAACTCCTTGTGCCGTCAGAGATCCCCACACAGCTCCCCAACCTGTGAGACTTGCATCTGTTGAAATTACAGTCCAGGTTGGAAGAACAAAAGAAGCCCCCTGAATTAAACGATGGTGATCTGTCCACCACGTTAGAGAGTGTCGAACAATCGGTTTTAAAGATATTAATTGAGATATCTTCGTGTAATCCCTGCACCATTGGTTCAGCATACAGAGCTGAAGAGGTCGCATGTGAAAACGAGCAAAGGGGATCGCGTCCGATGCAGCAGTCATAAGACCTAGAATTTCCATGCATAAGGCTACCGAAGGGAATGATTGTGACTGAAGGTTTCGACAAGCTGTAATCAATTTTAGACGTCTCTTGTCTGTTAAAGACAGAGTCATGGACACTGAATCTATCTGGAAACCCAGAAAGGTTACCCTTGTTTGAGGAATCAAAGAACTTTTTGGTAAATTGATCCTCCAACCATGATCTTGAAGAAACAACACAAGTCGATTCGTATGAGACTCTGCTAAATGTAAAGACGGAGCAAGTACCAAGATATCGTCCAAATAAGGAAATACCACAATACCCTGTTCTCTGATTACAGACAGAAGGGCACCGAGAATCTTTGTGAAAATTCTTGGAGCTGTAGCAAGGCCAAACGGTAGAGCCACAAATTGGTAATGCTTGTCTAGAAAAGAGAATCTCAGGAACTGATAATGATCTGGATGAATCGGAATATGCAGATATGCATCCTGTAAATCTATTGTGGACATATAATTCCCTTGCTGAACAAAAGGCAATATAGTCCTTACAGTTACCATCTTGAACGTTGGTATCCTTACATAACGATTCAATAATTTTAGATCCAGAACTGGTCTGAAGGAATTCTCCTTCTTTGGTACAATGAAGAGATTTGAATAAAACCCCATCCCCTGTTCCGGAACTGGAACTGACATAATTACTCCAGCCAACTCTAGATCTGAAACACAATTCAGAAATGCTTGAGCTTTCACTGGATTTACTGGGACATGGGAAAGAAAAAATCTCTTTGCAGGAGGTCTCATCTTGAAACCAATTCTGTACCCTTCTGAAACAATGTTCTGAATCCAAAGATTGTGAACAGATTTGATCCAAATTTCTTTGAAAAAACGTAACCTGCCCCCTACCAGCTGAACTGGAATGAGGGCCGTACCTTCATGTGAACTTAGAAGCAGGCTTTGCCTTTCTAGCAGGCTTGGATTTATTCCAGACTGGAGATGGTTTCCAAACTGAAACTGCTCCTGAGGATGAAGGATCAGGCTTTTGTTCTTTGTTGAAACGAAAGGAACGAAAACGATTGTTAGCCCTGTTTTTACCTTTAGACTTTTTATCCTGTGGTAAAAAAGTTCCTTTCCCACCAGTAACAGTTGAAATAATAGAATCCAACTGAGAACCAAATAATTTGTTTCCCTGGAAAGAAATGGAAAGTAGAGTTGATTTAGAAGCCATATCAGCATTCCAAGTCTTAAGCCATAAAGCTCTTCTGGCTAAGATAGCCAGAGACATAAATCTAACATCAACTCTAATAATATCAAAAATGGCATCACAGATGAAATTATTAGCATGCTGGAGAAGAATAATAATATCATGAGAATCACGATTTGTTACTTGTTGCGCTAGAGTTTCCAACCAAAAAGTTGAAGCTGCAGCAACATCAGCCAATGATATAGCAGGTCTAAGAAAATTACCTGAACATAGATAAGCTTTTCTTAGAAAAGATTCAATTTTTCTATCTAAAGGATCCTTAAACGAGGTACCATCTGACGTAGGAATGGTAGTACGTTTAGCAAGGGTAGAAATAGCCCCATCAACTTTAGGGATTTTGTCCCAAAATTCTAACCTGTCAGGCGGAACAGGATATAATTGCTTAAAACGTTTAGAAGGAGTAAATGAATTACCCAATTTATCCCATACCTTAGCAATTACTGCAGAAATAGCATTAGGAACAGGAAAGACTTCTGGAATAACCGCAGGAGCTTTAAAAACCTTATCCAAACGTATAGAATTAGTATCAAGAGGACTAGAATCCTCTATTTCTAAAGCAATTAGTACTTCTTTAAGTAAAGAGCGAATAAATTCCATCTTAAATAAATATGAAGATTTATCAGCATCAATCTCTGAGACAGAATCCTCTGAACCAGAAGAGTCCAAAGAATCAGAATGATGGTGTTCATTTAAAAATTCATCTGTAGAGAGAGAAGATTTAAAAGACTTTTTACGTTTACTAGAAGGAGAAATAACAGACAAAGCCTTCTTTATGGATTCAGAAACAAAATCTCTTATGTTATCAGGAACATTCTGCACCTTAGATGTTGAGGGAACTGCAACAGGCAATGGTACATCACTAAAGGAAATATTATCTGCTTTAACAAGTTTGTCATGACAATTATTACAAACAACAGCTGGAGGAATAGCTACCAAAAGTTTACAGCAGATACACTTAGCTTTGGTAGATCCAGCAGGCAGTGGTTTTCCTGTAGTATCTTCTGGCTCAGATGCAACGTGAGACATCTTGCAATATGTAAGAGAAAAAACAACATATAAAGCAAAATAGATCAAATTCCTTATAAGACAGTTTCAGGAATGGGAAAAAAATGCCAAACATCAAGCTTCTAGCAACCAGAAGCAAATGAAAAATGAGACTGAAATAATGTGGAGACAAAAGCGACGCCCATATTTTTTGGCGCCAAATAAGACGCCCACATTATTTGGCGCCTAAATGCTTTTGGCGCCAAAAATGACGCCACATCCGGAACGCCGACATTTTTGGCGCAAAATAACGTCAAAAAATGACGCAACTTCCGGCGACACGTATGACGCCGGAAACGGAAAAGAATTTTTGCGCCAAAAAAGTCCGCGCCAAAAATGACGCAATAAAATGAAGCATTTTCAGCCCCCGCGAGCCTAACAGCCCACAGGGAAAAAAGTCAAATTTTTGAGGTAAGACAAAATATGATAATTTAAAGCATAATCCCAAATATGAAACTGACTGTCTGGAAATAAGGAAAGTTGAACATTCTGAGTCAAGGCAAATAAATGTTTGAATACATATATTTAGAACTTTATAAATAAAGTGCCCAACCATAGCTTAGAGTGTCACAGAAAATAAGACTTACTTACCCCAGGACACTCATCTACATGTTTGTAGAAAGCCAAACCAGTACTGAAACGAGAATCAGTAGAGGAAATGGTAAATATAAGAGTATATCGTCGATCTGAAAAGGGAGGTAAGAGATGAATCTCTACGACCGATAACAGAGAACCTTATGAAATAGACCCCGTAGAAGGAGATCACTGCATTCAATAGGCAATACTCTCCTCACATCCCTCTGACATTCACTGCACGCTGAGAGGAAAACCGGGCTCCAACTTGCTGCGGAGCGCATATCAACGTAGAATCTAGCACAAACTTACTTCACCACCTCCCTTGGAGGCAAAGTTTGTAAAACTGATTTGTGGGTGTGGTGAGGGGTGTATTTATAGGCATTTTAAGGTTTGGGAAACTTTGCCCCTCCTGGTAGGAATGTATATCCCATACGTCACTAGCTCATGGACTCTTGTTAATTACATGAAAGAAATATAGCCATCTATATTGACTCGCATCTTCAGAATGTGGTTAAGAATACTGATGCATACTTACAGGATTCACCAAGCCTGTTAAGGATTTTGAAAGGGTACACTGATCTCCAGCAGGATGACATTCTGGTCACCATGGACGTTGACAGCCTCTACATGGTGATCCCCCACACTGGTAGGGTTGAGGCTGTCAGGGCCATGGTGACTGGTAATGATCATTACTGTGGACCCCCGATTGAGTTCCTCTGCCCATTGTTGAAATTCTGTTTGGAGAAAAACTATTTTAAATTTGAGGAATGTTATTATTTACAGGTGGCTGGGACTGCCATGGGTTCGAATGTGGCACCCACTTACGCTAACATTTTTATGGCATGGTATGAACGTGAACTCATGAAACCATTTGAGCACCCCCAGGTGAGATATTATACACGCTATATCGATGACGTGTTCCTAATTTGGAGGGGTAGTGAATTGATGTTGCGTGAGTGGGTGTCACATTTGAACCACATGTAGTGTCCTATATGGTTTAAACTTGAATTTGACTCTATGAATGTACATTTTTTGGATCTGAACGTGTTCAAGGTGGTTGACTCTGGCGGTCTGCGGTTCGGTACATCTTTGTACACTAAACCCACAGACCATAACTCACTATTGGACGCCAGAAGCTTCCACCCTGTACACCAAAAGAAAGGAGTCTTAACCTCCCACCTCACCTGGGTCTTGAGAAATAACAGTGAGTTGTCACTGAGATCAAGCCAGATGGAAGAGATGGGTTGGAAATTGAGAAACAGAGGATATCCTATGGCTGAAGTTGCCAAGACTCAAGAGAAATTACTTAGCACTGATGGCACCAAAAGAAACATTACTATGGGAGGGACCAAGCCTGAACAACTTAACCTGGTTACTACCTACTCCCCTGGAAATGAGAGGTTGACAGGAGCGGTGCGTAGGCACTGGCCGGTGGTGGAGACGGATCCCACATTGCCTTTTTGCAACATGCTGGCACCGAGGTTGGTATATCGCAGAGCCAAGAATCTCAGGGACTACCTGGTTAAGTCTGACCCTGTCAGTCATTACCGCAAGGAGTCGTGGCTGAAATCAACCAAAATGGGATGTTTTCCCTGTGGTAATTGTACCATCTGTAACAGTATGTCCAAAGGAAATTCCTTCCAGCATCCACATTTCAACAGGAGATATAAGATCACCCACTGGTTGAGTTGCATGAGTAACCATGTTATCTATATACTGGTTTTTCCTTGCTCCCCAGGTGTCCTGGCTAGTGTAGAGACGCGATAAAACTCAATATAGAACAGTTCAGTTCCTTACTCAATATAGAACAGTTCAGTTCCAAACTCAATATAGAACAGTTCAGTTCCTAAAAAGTGCCGTTACAGATTCACACTATGTTGCTATTTTCTGTTTCCTTTTTTATGGTATCTCACTGAGGAATGCTAACAAGCTGAAAAACTCATCCAGAGGACACAGACATATCCTTGATTCAGAACTTTATTTGGTTTTCCTTTTATGATTTTTGTTATCACATTTATTTCATATAACACACTTAAAATCATCTAACACAAATGTTAAAAACATACCCCTTATAAAGACAAGCTGAGGATTCAAATTACCGCCACACAGACGCTTGCGTCTTCCCCATTACGGCAATGACGTCACGTAGGCAAAGAACGTGCCTAGCGTGATGACGCATGGCACGGCTTTGCCATAGCAACGTTGGAAAGCCTACAGCGTCAGAGCAGGTCTAAGCCACAGTGCGCCTGCGTGTGACCAGAACCCTTATTGGAAAAGCGCGTTGCCTATGGCAACAAACTAAACATAAACAATGCTGGCCAAGGCCGATATGTGAGATCGGTGCTGATAGCGGCAAAAGATGCAAAAGTGGCAGAGAGTGCATGAGATCGATCAACCGTGCAAACATAACATCCACACTAAGGACTCAAAATAGACCAAGCACAGGTTCATATTATATATATATATATATATATATATATATATATATATATATCTCACAGACATATAGTTCCGGGTAAAGTTAATAATGCACGGTGTCCGATGTCATGTACACATTCTATCAAAAGACAACAATATCATGATGACGAACTTGAAGAATTGAAAGACCAATAAATCATATTAATTGATCAGTCAATACCCCATTACCAACGACAATGGCAGCAAATAAATAATACACAAACTGCACATATATCCATGTTAAACAATTTCATCCAAATTGCAAGAGTTGAACACTGACACACATTTTCACTAAATAAAATAATATAATATAATATATATATATATATATATATATATATATATATAGTGACATCAAGCCTCCCTGGAGTATAGGTAGAAACGTATAAACAGTGAGCTTCACATGGAGGAATTGAATGGGTTACAAAACGAAAGTCACAAGGGTGCAGGTTTAATAAAAAGGACTAAAGTCAAGTGACGTATTCAACCCTTTTGGAACCAATGTGTCCAATCTATGTATCCATCTACTCTCCAATTGCAGTAGTCTCTTAGCCCTATCACCCCCTCTTGGCATAGGTGGTACGTGGTCAATCAACATGGACCTTATGCTTGACACTGAGCGTTTGTGTGTTACACAATGGCAAGCTACTGGTTGGTCCGATCCGCCTGATTTTAAAGCTGCACGAATAGCGAACCGGTGGTTGGCCATCCTGTCACGGAACGGAGTAATCGTTTTGCCCACATATACACTGGAGCAAGGACAAACCAGTATATAGATAACATGGTTACTCATGCAACTCAACCGGTTGGTGATCTTATATCTCCTGTTCAAATGTGGATGCTGGAAGGAATTTCCTTTGGACATACTGTTACAGGTGGTACAATTACCACAGGGAAAACATCCCATTTTGGTTGATTTCAGCCACGACTCCTTGCGGTAATGACTGACAGGGTCAGACTTAACCAGGTAGTCCCTGAGATTCTTGGCTCTGCGATACACCAACCTCGGTGCCGGCATGTTGCAAAAAGGCAATGTGGGATCCGTCTCCACCACCGGCCAGTGCCTACGCACCGCTCCTGTCAACCTCTGATTTCCAGGGGAGTAGGTAGTAACCAGGTTAAGTTGTTCAGGCTTGGTCCCTCCCATAGTAATGTTTCTTTTGGTGCCATCAGTGCTAAGTAATTTCTCTTGAGTCTTGGCAACTTCAGCCATAGGATATCCTCTGTTTCTCAATTTCCAACCCATCTCTTCCATCTGGCTTGATCTCAGTGACAACTCACTGTTATTTCTCAAGACCCAGGTGAGGTGGGAGGTTAAGACTCCTTTCTTTTGGTGTACAGGGTGGAAGCTTCTGGCGTCCAATTACCACAGGGAAAACATCCCATTTTGGTTGATTTCAGCCACGACTCCTTGCGGTAATGACTGACAGGGTCAGACTTAACCAGGTAGTCCCTGAGATTCTTGGCTCTGCGATACACCAACCTCGGTGCCGGCATGTTGCAAAAAGGCAATGTGGGTGCCATCAGTGCTAAGTAATTTCTCTTGAGTCTTGGCAACTTCAGCCATAGGATATCCTGTTTCTCAATTTCCTACCCATCTCTTCCATCTGGGTTGATCTCAGTGACAACTCATGATATGATATTTTGGTCAAGGCCGATATTGGCCCTGAGAAGGGTTTAAGACAGACATTTATTGATAATCCACATATGGGTAGCTATCCCTGTCTAGGGTGTTGCAATTGCAACAGTATGATCAAAGGGGAGGTATTTCTACACCCACTAACGGGAAAGAAATATAAGAAATATAAGATTTCTGGCTTTCATACATGTAATTCGGAGTTTATTATATATCTAATTAAATGCCCCTGTTCTAAGATCTATGTGGGGGAGTCAACACGTAGGGCCAGAGATCGAATAAATGAACATAAATCTAACATTCGAACAAAGAATCTTGAAGCCCCAGTGTCTAATAATTTTCTTCAGGCTGGCCATTCGGTCTCGCAACTTAGGTTTCAAATTATTGAACATATTAAAAGACCAAGGCGAGGATGTGATAGAGTTAAGTTGTTGAAGTCCAGAGAAACTTTCTGGAATTACACCCTACAATCTATGGCACCTGTAGGAATGAATAAGGAAATAGACTGGGGGGTTACCCTGTAATATAAGCCAATTTGTAATGCAAGTCTTTCTGATAATTTTATGTCCATACTATGTTGGTAATATGCTAAAATATACTTATACTAGGAAATGTATCTAATTTTGAGAATATGTATTTATAATTGAATATATTTCTAGTTTAAAGTTTTTAGTTTTAAATATGAGTAACATTACATTGTTTTTAATTAAGAAGAGAGATCTCTCTGCTTAAATCCACTTGAGGGGGTGTGTAGTTTAGGACTATGTTTGAATACACCTGAGTCAGGTAATTGGGCCCCTCCCCTTTTGTTAAGGTTATAAAGTGTGTGTAGGGATGATGCTGTCTAGAACATGACTAAGGTCAGTTTGTGACCGAAACGTATCTTTTTGTCTGCTATGATGTCCCATCAATTAAAGAACTTTCACTGCATTAAGAAGGTGCTGCTGTTTTTCTGCTATTCTTTGAACTCACTGTTATTTCTCAAGACCCGGGTGAGCTGGGAGGTTAAGACACCTTTCTTTTGGTGTACAGGGTGGAAGCTTCTGGCGTCCAATAGTGAGTTATGGTCCGTGGGTTTAGTGTACAAAGATGTACCGAACCGCAGACAGACAGAATCAACCACCTTGAACACGTTCAGATCCAAAAAATGTACATTCATAGAGTCAAATTCAAATTTAAACCGTATAGGACACTACATGTGGTTCAAATGTGACACCCACTCACGCAACATCAATTCACTACCCCTCCAAATTAGGAACACGTCATCAATATAGCGTGTATAATATCTCACCTGGTATCACACCTTACAATCAACCACGGTATTAGATGATATAAAATGCAAACAGTGATGATTATATCATTAGTTATATAGATGTCTCGGAATGCATTAACTACAAATATCTTAAGTTTGTAGTCTGACACTCTGAATTGATATGTGCCAGATGCAATAGTGGTAGACAGACACTGAAGTCTGTATCACTAAGCAGTGGCGAGGAGCATGGTAGAAAATATGAAATAAAGTATTACTGCAGTTTTAACTAAGTATGGATAAGTTACAAGGTTCATATGTTATGATATATATCACCAATAAGAGTATACGACCTGAGGATGTTGTTTTGTATAACCGTTAAGAGCCAGAATGTTACACAGCTTAGAATACCACTAAGATGCCGAGAGCGGTAACGGTTGCGGCCATAGCTGATGACGTGGCAGCGTGAGTAGCAAAGGTAGGTGTCCGCAGACACAGGTTGAGCTGACAGGCTGGAAGTGGAGAGATGCAGCGTACAAGGAAAGTTGTAGCGCCTTGTGAGGAGTAGAACCCAGAGGAACAGCTGACTTCCTGTAAGGAGGGAACCGGATTGGCTCACTTAGACTCTGATACAACGGAGTCCAGAAAAATAATCCAGCGATGTGTAAGTGGAGCTGTGGGCTTTTATAGGCAGTGAGGAGAAATTTAAAGGGACAGATGAAGGGGACAGATAGGATCTGACACCTGGGTATGCTCAAATGGTTTCATGAGTTCACGTTCATACCATGCCATAAAAATGTTAGCGTAAGTGGGTGCCACATTTGAACCCATGGCAGTCCCAGCCACCTGTAAATAACAGAATTTATGCTTACCTGATAAATTACTTTCTCCAACGGTGTGTCCGGTCCACGGCGTCATCCATAACTTGTGGGAATATTCTCTTCCCCAACAGGAAATGGCAAAGAGCACAGCAAAAGCTGTCCATATAGTCCCTCCTAGGCTCCGCCCACCCCAGTCATTCGACCGACGGACAGGAGAAAAAAACAGGAGAAACTATAGGGTACCGTGGTAACTGTAGTTAAAGAAAGAAATTCATCAAACCTGATTAAAAAACCAGGGCGGGCCGTGGACCGGACACACCGTTGGAGAAAGTAATTTATCAGGTAAGCATAAATTCTGTTTTCTCCAACATTGGTGTGTCCGGTCCACGGCGTCATCCATAACTTGTGGGAACCAATACCAAAGCTTTAGGACACGGATGAAGGGAGGGAGCCAATCAGGTTACCTAAACGGAAGGCACCAAGGCTTGCAAAACCTTTCTCCCAAAAATAGCCTCCGAAGAAGCAAAAGTATCAAATGTGTAGAATTTGGCAAAAGTGTGCAGGGAAGACCAAGTCGCTGCCTTACATATCTGATCAACAGAAGCCTCGTTCTTGAAGGCCCATGTGGAAACCACAGCCCTAGTAGAGTGAGCTGTGATTCGTTCGGGAGGCTGCCGTCCGGCAGTCTCGTAAGCCAATCGGATGATGCTTTTCAGCCAAAAGGAAAGAGAGGTAGCAGTAGCTTTTTGACCTCTCCTCTTGCCAGAATAAACGACAAACAGAGAAGACGTTTGTCTGAAAACCTTTGTTGTTTCTAAATAGAACTTTAAAGCACGTACTACATCTAAATTATGTAACAAACGTTCCTTCTTTGAAACTGGATTCGGACACAAAGAAGGCACAACTATTTCCTGGTTAATATTTTTGTTGGAAACAACCTTTGGAAGGAAACCAGGTTTAGTACGCAAAACAACCTTATCTGAATGGAACACCAGATAGGGCGGAATACACTGCAGAGCAGATAACTCAGAAACTCTTCTAGCAGAAGAAATAGCAACCAAAAACAGAACTTTCCAAGATAACATCTTGATATCTATGGAATGTAGAGGTTCAAACGGAACCCCTTGAAGAACTGAAAGAACTAAATTCAGACTCCAGGGAGGAGTCAAAGGTCTGTAAACAGGCTTGATCCTGACCAAAGCCTGAACAAAAGCTTGAACATCTGGCACAGCTGCCAGTCGTTTGTGTAACAAGACAGATAAAGCAGAAATCTGTCCTTTTAGAGAACTCGCTGATAATCCCTTATCCAAACCTTCTTGGAGAAAGGAAAGGATCCTTGGAACTTTAATCTTACTCCATGAGAATCCCTTGGATTCACACCAACAGATATATTTTTTTCCATATTTTATGGTAAATTTTTCTAGTTACAGGTTTTCTGGCTTGAACCAGAGTATCTATCACAGAATCCGAAAACCCACGCTTAGAGAAAATCAAGCGTTCAATTTGGATGTTCGAATGGACCCTGTACTAGAAGATCCTGTCTCAAAGGTAGCTTCCATGGTGGAGCCGATGACATATTCACCAGGTCTGCATACCAAGTCCAGCGTGGCCACGCAGGAGCTATCAAAATCACAGAGTCCCTCTCCTGTTTGATCCTGGCTACCAGCCTGGGAATGAGAGGAAACGGTGGAAACACATAAGCTAGGTTGAAGGTCCAAGGCGCTACTAATGCATCCACTAGAGTTGCCTTGGGATCCCTGGATCTGGACCCGTAGCAAGAAACCTTGAAGTTCTGAGGAGACGCCATTAGATCCATGTCTGGAATGCCCCATAATTGGGTCAACTGGGCAAATATCTCCGGGTGGAGTTCCCACTCCCCCGGATGGAATGTCTGACGACTCAGATAATCCGCCTCCCAGTTTTCCACTCCTGGGATGTGGATCGCAGATAGGTCGCAGGAGTGATCCTCCGCCCATTTTATGATTTTGGTCACTTCTCTCATCGCCAGGGAACTCCTTGTTCCCCCCTGATGGTTGATGTAAGCAACAGTCGTCATGTTGTCTGATTGGAATCTTATGAATCTGGCCTTTGCTAGTTGAGGCCAAGCCCTGAGAGTATTGAATATCGCTCTCAGTTCCAGAATGTTTATCGGGAGAAGAGACTCTTCCCGAGACCATAGACCCTGAGCTTTCAGGGAGTCCCAGACCGCGCCCCAGCCCACTAGACTGGCGTCGGTCGTGACAATGACAAGTCTGTAAAGTCCCCATTCCACTGTTTCAGCATGCACAGTTGTAATGGTCTTAGATGAATTCGCGCAAAAGGAACTATGTCCATTGCTGCAACCATCAAGCCTACTACTTCCATGCACTGAGCTATGGAAGGACTTGGAACAGAGTGAAGAACTTGACAAGCGTTTAGAAGTTTTGACTTTCTGACATCTGTCAGGAAAATCTTCATTTCTAAAGAATCTATTATTGTCCCCAAGAAAGGAACTCTTGTCGACGGAGACAGGGAACTTTTTTCTATGTTCACCTTCCACCCGTGAGATCTGAGAAAGGCCAGAACGATGTCTGTGTGAGCCTTTGCCTTTGACAGAGACGACGCCCTTATCAGAATGTCGTCCAAATAAGGTGCCACTGCAATGCCCCTTGGTCTTAGAACCGCTAGAAGGGACCCGAGTACCCTTGTGAAAATCCTTGGAGCAGTGGCTAGCCCGAATGGGAGAGCCACAAACTGGTAATGTTTGTTCAGAAAGGCGAACCTTAGGAACTGATGATGATCTTTGTGGATAGGAATATGTAGATACGCATCCTTTAGATCCACGGTAGTCATAAATTGACCCTCCTGGATTGTAGGTAAGATCGTTCGAATAGTTTCCATTTTGAACGATGGCACTCTTAGAAATTTGTTTAGAATCTTTAAATCCAGAATTGGTCTGAAGGTTCCCTCTTTTTTGGGAACTACAAACAGATTTGAGTAAAACCCCAGTCCTTGTTCCACAGTTGGAACTGGGTGTATCACTCCCATTTTTAACAGGTCTTCTACACAATGTAAGAATGCCTGTCTCTTTATTTGTTTTGAAGATAAGTGAGACATGTGGAACCTTCCCCTTGGGGGTAGTTCCTTGAATTCCAGAAGATAACCCTGAGAAACTATTTCTAGTGCCCAGGGATCCTGAACATCTCTTGCCCAAGCCTGAGCGAAGAGAGAGAGTCTGCCCCCTACTAGATCCGGTCCCGGATCGGGGGCTACTCCTTCATGCTGTTTTGGTATCAGCAGCAGGCTTCTTGGCCTGCTTACCCTTGTTCCAGCCTTGCATCGGTTTCCAAGCTGGTTTGGTTTGTGAAGCATTGCCCTCTTGTCTAGAGGCTGCAGAGTTGGAGGCCGGTCCGTTCCTGAAATTGCGAAAGGAACGAAAAACATAATTTATGTAAGAACTTACCTGATAAATTCATTTCTTTCATATTAGCAAGAGTCCATGAGCTAGTGACGTATGGGATATACATTCCTACCAGGAGGGGCAAAGTTTCCCAAACCTTAAAATGCCTATAAATACACCCCTCACCACACCCACAATTCAGTTTAATGAATAGCCAAGAAGTGGGGTGATAAAAAAGTGCGAAAGCATATAAAATAAGGAATTGGAATAATTGTGCTTTATACAAAAAAATCATAACCACCACAAAAAAGGGTGGGCCTCATGGACTCTTGCTAATATGAAAGAAATGAATTTATCAGGTAAGTTCTTACATAAATTATGTTTTCTTTCATGTAATTAGCAAGAGTCCATGAGCTAGTGACGTATGGGATAATGACTACCCAAGATGTGGATCTTTCCACACAAGAGTCACTAGAGAGGGAGGGATAAAATAAAGACAGCCAATTCCTGCTGAAAATAATCCACACCCAAAATAAAGTATAATAAAAAACATAAGCAGAAGATTCATACTGAAACTGCTGCCTGAAATACTTTTCTACCGAAAACTGCTTCAGAAGAAGGAATTACATCAAAATGGTAGAATTTAGTAAAAATATGCAAAGAGGACCAAGTTGCAACTTTGCAAATGTGATCAACCGAAACTTCATTCTTAAAGCCCAGGAAGTAGAAACTGACCTGGTAGAATGAGCTGTAATCCTCTGAGGCGGAGTTTTACCTGACTCAACATAGGCAAGATGAATTAAAGATTTCAACCAAGATGCCAAAGAAATGGCAGAAGCTATCTGGCCTTTTCTAGAACCGGAAAAGATAACAAATAGACTAGAAGTCTTTCGGAAAGACTTAGTAGCTTCAACATAATATTTCAAAGCTCTAACAACATCCAAAGAATGCAAAGATTTCTCCTTAGAATTCTTAGGATAAGGACATAATGAAGGAACCACAATTTCTCTACTAATGTTGTTGGAATACACAACTTTAGGTAAAAATTCAGAAGAAGTTCGCAACACCGCCTCATCCTGATGAAAAATCAGAAAAGGAGACTCACAAGAAAGAGCAGATAAATCAGAAACTCTTCTGGCAGAAGAGATGGCCAAAAGGAACAAAACTTTTCCAAGAAAGTAATTTAATGACCAATGAATGCATAGGTTCAAAGGGAGGAGCTTGAAGAGCTCCCAGAACCAAATTCAAACTCCAAGGAGGAGAAATTGACTTAATGACAGGTTTTATACGAACCAAAGCTTGTATAAAACAATAAATATCAGGAAGAATAGCAATCTTTCTGTGAAAAAGAACAGAAAGAGCAGAGATTTGTCCTTTCAAGGAACTTGCAGACAAACCCTTATCTAAACCATCCTGAAGAAACTGTAAAATTCTCGGTATTCTAAAAGAATGCCAAGAAAAAAGATGAGAAAGACACCAAAAAATATAAGTCTTCCAGACTCTAAAATATATCTCTCTAGATACAGAATTACGAGCCTGTAACATAGTATTAATCACAGAGTCAGAGAAACCTCTTTGACCAGGAATCAAGCGTTCAATCTCCATACCTTAAAATTTAAGGATTTGAGATCCTGATGGAAAAAAGGACCTTGCGACGGAAGGTCTGGTCTTAACGGAAGAGTCCACGGCTGGCAAGAGGCCATCCGGACAAGATCCGCATACCAAACCTGTAAGGCCATGCCGGAGCTACCAGCAGAACAACAAGCATTCCTTCAGAATCTTGGAGATTACTCTTGGAAGAAGAACTAGAGGCGGAAAGATATAGACAGGATGATACTTCCAAGGAAGTGATAATGCATCCACTGCCTCCGCCTAAGGATCCCGGGATCTGGACAGATATCTGGGAAGTTTCTTGTTTAGATGAGACGCCATCAGATCTATTTCTGGAAGTTCCCACATTTGAACAACCTGAAGAAATACCTCTGGGTGAAGAACCATTCGCCCGGATGCAACGTTTGGCGACCGAAATAATCCGCTTCCCAATTGTCTACACCTGGGATATGAACCGCAGAGATTAGACAGGAGCTGGAATCCGCCCAAACCAAAAAAATTGAGATACTTCTTTCATAGCCAGAGGACTGTGAGTCGCTCCTTGATGATGTATGCCACAGTTGTGACATTGTCTGTCTGAAAACAAATGAACGATTCTCTCTACAGAAGAGGCCAAAACTGAAGAGCTCTGAAAACTGCACGGAGTTCCAAAATATTTATCGGTAATCTCACCTCCTGAGATTCCCAAACTCCTTGTGCCGACAGAGATCCCCACACAGCTCCCCAACCTGTGAGACTTGTATCTGTTGAAATTACAGTCCAGGTCGGAAGCACAAAAGAAGCCCCCTGAATTAAACGATGGTGATCTGTCCACCACGTTAGAGAGTGTTGAACAATCGGTTTTAAAGATATAAATTGAAATATCTTTGTGTAATCCTTGCACCATTGATTCAGCATACAGAGCTGAAGAGGTCGCATGTGAAAAACATGCAAAGGGGATTGCGTCCAATGCAGCAGTCATAAGACCTAGAATTTCCATGCATATGGTTACCGAAGGAAATGATTGTGACTGAAGGTTTCGACAAGCTGAAAACAATTTAGACGTCTCTTGTCTGTTAAAGACAGAGTCATGGACACTGAATCTATCTGGAAACCCAGAAAGGTTACCCTTGACTGAGGAATCAATGAACTTTTGGTAAATTGATCCTCCAACCATGATCAGGTCTAAGATTACCTAAACATAAGTAAACTTTTCTTAGAAAGGATTCAATTTTCTTATCTAAAGGATCCTTAAATTTAGTACTATCTGCCGTAAGAATAGAAGTACATTTTAGCAGGAATAGAGACAGCCCCAAACCTTAGGGATTTTGTCCCAAAAAACTCTAATCTGTCAGATGGCACAGAATATAATTGCTTAAACGTTTAGAAGGAGCAAAAGAATTACCCAAATTATTCCATTCCCTGGAAATTACTTCAGAAAAAGCATCAGGGAGATTAAACACTTCTGGAATAAATACAGGAGATTTTAAAAAACCCTATTTAAACGTTTAGATTTAGTATCAAGAGGACCAGAATCCTCTATATCTAAAGCAATTAATACGTCTTTAAATAAAGAACGAATAAATTCCATCTTGAACAAATAAAAAGATATAACAGCATCAACTTTTGAGACAGAAACTTCTGAACCAGAAGAACCATTATCAGTATCAGAACGATGATGTTCATTTAAAAATTCATCTGAAAAAAAGAGAAGTTTTAAAAGACTTTTATGTAAACTAGAAGGAGAAATAACAGACATAGCCTTCTAAATGGATTTAAAAAATAAAATCTCTTATGTTTATCAGGAACACTCTGAAAATTAAATGTTGACGGAACAGCAACAGGTAATATAACAGTACTAAAGGAAATTTTATCTGCATTAATAAGTTTGTCATGACATGCAATACAAACAACAGCTGGAGAAACAGGTACCAAAAATTTATAGCAGATACACTTAGCTTGGTAGCTCCAGCCCCGGGTAGTGATTTTCCTCAAGTAACTTCTGACTCAGTTGCAACGTAGAACATCTTGCAATATGTAATAGAAAAAACAACATATAAAGCAAATTGATCAAAATCCTTAAATGACAGTTTCAGGAATGGGAAAAAAATGCCAGTGAACAAGCTTCTAGCAACCAGAAGCAATAAATAATGACACTTAAATAATGTGGAGACAAAAGCGACGCCCATATTTTTTTAGCGCCAAACAAGACGCCCACATTATTTGGCGCCGAAATGCCTTTTGGCGCCAAAAAATGACGCCATATCCGGAACGCCGACATTTTTGGCGCAAAATAACGTCAAAAAAATGACGCAACTTCCGGCGACACGTATGACGCCGGAAACGGAAAAGAATTTTTGCGCCAAAAAAATCTGCGCCAAGAATGACGCAATAAAATGAAGCATTTTCAGCCCCCGCGAGCCTAACAGCCCACAGGGAAAAAAGAGTCAAATTTTTGAAGGTAAGAAAAAATGATTAATTCAAATGCATTATCCCAAATATGAAACTGACTGTCTGAAAAATAAGGAAAGTTGAACATTCTGAGTCAAGGCAAATAAATGTTTGAATACATATATTTAGAACTTATAAAAAAGTGCCCAACCATAGCTTTAGAGTGTCACAGAAAATAAGATTTACTTACCCCAGGACACTCATCTACATGTTTGTAGAAAGCCAAACCAGTACTGAAACGAGAATCAGCAGAGGTAATGGTATATATAAGAGTGTATCGATCTGAAAAGGGAGGTAAGAGATGAATCTCTACGACCGATAACAGAGAACCTATGAAATAGACCCCGTAGAAGGAGATCACTGCATTCACATAGGCAATACTCTCCTCACATCCCTCTGACATTCACTGCACGCTGAGAGGAAAACCGGGCTCCAACTTGCTGCGGAGCGCATATCAACGTAGAATCTAGCACAAACTTACTTCACCACCTCCATCGGAGGCAAAGTTTGTAAAACTGAATTGTGGGTGTGGTGAGGGGTGTATTTATAGGCATTTTAAGGTTTGGGAAACTTTGCCCCTCCTGGTAGGAATGTATATCCCATACGTCACTAGCTCATGGACTCTTGCTAATTACATGAAAGAAATTAGACTTATTCTTGGCCTTGAAAGGCCTATCTTGTGGGAGGGCATGGCCCTTACCCCCAGTGATGTCTGAGATAATCTCTTTCAATTCTGGCCCAAAAAGGGTTTTGCCCATGAAAGGGATATTAAGCAATTTTGTCTTGGAAGATACATCCGCTGACCAAGACTTTAGCCAGAGCGCTCTGCGCGCCACAATTGCAAACCCTGAATTTTTCGCTGCTAATCTAGCTAACTGCAAAGCGGCATCTAAAATAAAGGAATTAGCTAACTTAAGTGCGTGAATTCTGTCCATAACCTCCTCATACGGAGTCTCTCTACTGAGCGACTTTTCTAGTTCCTCGAACCAGAACCACGCTGCTGTAGTGACAGGAATAATGCACGAAATAGGTTGCAGGAGGTAACCTTGCTGTACAAAAATCTTTTTAAGCAAACCCTCCAATTTTTTATCCATAGGATCTTTGAAAGCACAATTATCCTCGATAGGAATAGTAGTGCGCTTGGCTAGTGTAGAAACTGCCCCCTCGACCTTAGGGACTGTCTGCCATAAGTCCTTTCTGGGGTCGACCATAGGAAATAATTTCTTAAATATAGGAGGGGGGACAAAGGGTATACCAGGCTTTTCCCACTCCTTATTCACTATGTCCGCCACCCGCTTGGGTATAGGAAAAGCGTCGGGGTGCACCGGAACCTCTAGGAACTTGTCCATCTTGCACAATTTTTCTGGAATGACCAGGTTGTCACAATCATCCAGAGTAGATAGCACCTCCTTAAGCAGTGCGCGGAGATGCTCTAATTTAAATTTAAATGTCACAACATCAGGTTCTGCCTGTTGAGAAATTCTACCTTTAATCAGAAATTTCCCCATCTGACGAAACCTCCCTCATGGCCACTTCAGATTGGTGTGAGGGCATGACAGAGTAATTATCATCAGCGCCCTCCTGCTCTACAGTGTTTAAAACAGAGCAATCGCGCTTTCTCTGAAATGCAGGCATTTTGGATAAAATATTTGCTATGGAGTTATCCATTACTGCCGTCAATTGTTGCATAGTAACAAGCATTGGCGCGCTAGAAGTACTAGGGGTCGCCTGCGCGGGCATAACTGGTATAGACACAGAAGGAGATGATGTAGAACTATGTCTACTCCCTTCATCAGATGAATCATCTTGGGCAACATTACTATCTGTGGCAGTACTGTCCTTACTTTGTTTGGACGCTATGGCACAATTATCACACAATTTTGAAGGGGGAGACACATTGGCTTCCATACATACAGAACATAGTTTATCTGAAGGCACAGACATGTTAAACAGGCTTAAACTTGTCAATAAAGTACAAAAACCGTTTTAAAATAAAAACGTTACTGTCTCTTTAAATTTTAAACAGGGCACACTTTTTTACTGAATATGTGAAAAACTATGAAGGGATTGTTCAATCTTAACCAAATTTTCACCACAGTGTCTTAAAGCACTCAAAGCATTGCACCCCAAATTTCAGACCTTTAACCCTTAAAATGACAAAACCGGAGCCGTTTATAGTTTTAACCCCTCTACAGTCCCAGCTACAGCCTTTGCTGCGACTTTACCAAACCCAGGGGGGTATACGATACCAAATGAAGCCTTCTAGGGACCTTTCCAACTACTTCCAGACCCATACACATGCAGCTGCATGTCCTGCTCTCAAAAGTAACTGCGTAGTAATGGCGCGAAAAACAGAATTTATGTTTACCTGATAAATTACTTTCTCCAACGGTGTGTCCGGTCCACGGCGTCATCCTTACTTGTGGGATATTCTCTTCCCCAACAGGAAATGGCAAAGAGCCCAGCAAAGCTGGTCACATGATCCCTCCTAGGCTCCGCCTACCCCAGTCATTCGACCGACGTTAAGGAGGAATATTTGCATAGGAGAAACCATATGGTACCGTGGTGACTGTAGTTAAAGAAAATAAATTATCAGACCTGATTAAAAAAACCAGGGCGGGCCGTGGACCGGACACACCGTTGGAGAAAGTAATTTATCAGGTAAACATAAATTCTGTTTTCTCCAACATAGGTGTGTCCGGTCCACGGCGTCATCCTTACTTGTGGGAACCAATACCAAAGCTTTAGGACACGGATGAAGGGAGGGAGCAAATCAGGTCACCTAAATGGAAGGCACCACGGCTTGCAAAACCTTTCTCCCAAAAATAGCCTCAGAAGAAGCAAAAGTATCAAACTTGTAAAATTTGGTAAAAGTGTGCAGTGAAGACCAAGTCGCTGCCCTACATATCTGATCAACAGAAGCCTCGTTCTTGAAGGCCCATGTGGAAGCCACAGCCCTAGTGGAATGAGCTGTGATTCTTTCGGGAGGCTGCCGTCCGGCAGTCTCGTAAGCCAAGCTGATGATGCTTTTAATCCAAAAAGAGAGAGAGGTAGAAGTTGCTTTTTGACCTCTCCTTTTACCGGAATATACAACAAACAAGGAAGATGTTTGTCTGAAATCCTTTGTAGCATCTAAATAGAATTTTAGAGCGCGAACAACATCCAAATTGTGCAACAAACGTTCCTTCTTTGAAACTGGTTTCGGACACAGAGAAGGTACGATAATCTCCTGGTTAATGTTTTTGTTAGAAACAACTTTTTGGAAGAAAACCAGGTTTAGTACGTAAAACCACCTTATCTGCATGGAACACCAGATAAGGAGGAGAACACTGCAGAGCAGATAATTCTGAAACTCTTCTAGCAGAAGAAATTGCAACTAAAAACAAAACTTTCCAAGATAATAACTTAATATCAACGGAATGCAAGGGTTCAAACGGAACCCCCTGAAGAACTGAAAGAACTAAATTGAGACTCCAAGGAGGAGTCAAAGGTTTGTAAACAGGCTTAATTCTAACCAGAGCCTGAACAAAGGCTTGAACATCTGGCACAGCGGCCAGCCTTTTGTGAAGTAACACAGACAAGGCAGAAATCTGTCCCTTCAGGGAACTTGCAGATAATCCTTTTTCCAATCCTTCTTGAAGGAAGGATAGAATCCTAGGAATCTTAACCTTGTCCCAAGGGAATCCTTTAGATTCACACCAACAGATATATTTTTTCCAAATTTTGTGGTAAATCTTTCTAGTTACAGGCTTTCTGGCCTGAACAAGAGTATCGATAACAGAATCTGAGAATCCTCGCTTCGATAAGATCAAGCGTTCAATCTCCAAGCAGTCAGCTGGAGTGAAACCAGATTCGGATGTTCGAACGGACCCTGAACAAGAAGGTCTCGTCTCAAAGGTAGCTTCCAAGGAGGAGCCGATGACATATTCACCAGATCTGCGTACCAAGTCCTGCGTGGCCACGCAGGAGCTATCAAGATCACCGACGCCCTCTCCTGATTGATCCTGGCTACCAGCCTGGGGATGAGAGGAAACGGCGGGAACACATAAGCTAGTTTGAAGGTCCAAGGTGCTACTAGTGCATCCACTAGAGCCGCCTTGGGATCCCTGGATCTGGACCCGTAGCAGGGAACTTTGAAGTTCTGACGAGAGGCCATCAGATCCATGTCTGGAATGCCCCACAGCTGAGTGACTTGGGCAAAGATTTCCGGATGGAGTTCCCACTCCCCCGGATGCAATGTCTGACGACTCAGAAAATCCGCTTCCCAATTTTCCACTCCTGGGATGTGGATAGCAGACAGGTGGCAGGAGTGAGACTCCGCCCATAGAATGATTTTGGTCACTTCTTCCATCGCCAGGGAACTCCTTGTTCCCCCCTGATGGTTGATGTACGCAACAGTTGTCATGTTGTCTGATTGAAACCGTATGAACTTGGCCCTCGCTAGCTGAGGCCAAGCCTTGAGAGCATTGAATATCGCTCTCAGTTCCAGAATATTTATCGGTAGAAGAGATTCTTCCCGAGACCAAAGACCCTGAGCTTTCAGGGATCCCCAGACCGCGCCCCAGCCCATCAGACTGGCGTCGGTCGTGACAATGACCCACTCTGGTCTGCGGAATGTCATCCCTCGTGACAGGTTGTCCAGGGACAGCCACCAACGGAGTGAGTCTCTGGTCCTCTGATTTACTTGTATCTTCGGAGACAAGTCTGTATAGTCCCCATTCCACTGACTGAGCATGCACAGTTGTAATGGTCTTAGATGAATGCGTGCAAAAGGAACAATGTCCATTGCTGCTACCATCAACCCGATCACTTCCATGCACTGAGCTATGGAAGGAAGAGGAACGGAATGAAGTATCCGACAAGAGTCTAGAAGTTTTGTTTTTCTGGCCTCTGTCAGAAAAATCCTCATTTCTAAGGAGTCTATTATTGTTCCCAAGAAGGGAACCCTTGTTGACGGAGATAGAGAACTCTTTTCCACGTTCACTTTCCATCCGTGAGATCTGAGAAAGGCCAGGACAATGTCCGTGTGAGCCTTTGCTTGAGGAAGGGACGACGCTTGAATCAGAATGTCGTCCAAGTAAGGTACTACAGCAATGCCCCTTGGTCTTAGCACAGCTAGAAGGGACCCTAGTACCTTTGTGAAAATCCTTGGAGCAGTGGCTAATCCGAACGGAAGCGCCACGAACTGGTAATGTTTGTCCAGGAATGCGAACCTCAGGAACCGATGATGTTCCTTGTGGATAGGAATATGTAGATACGCATCCTTTAAATCCACCGTGGTCATGAATTGACCTTCCTGGATGGAGGGAAGAATAGTTCGAATGGTTTCCATCTTGAACGATGGAACCTTGAGAAACTTGTTTAAGATCTTGAGATCTAAGATTGGTCTGAACGTTCCCTCTTTTTTGGGAACTATAAACAGATTGGAGTAGAACCCCATCCCTTGTTCTCTTAATGGAACGGGATGAATCACTCCCATTTTTAACAGGTCTTCTACACAATGTAAGAATGCCTGTCTTTTTATGTGGTCTGAAGACAACTGAGACCTGTGGAACCTCCCCCTTGGGGGAAGTCCCTTGAATTCCAGAAGATAACCTTGGGAGACTATTTCTAGCGCCCAAGGATCCAGAACATCTCTTGCCCAAGCCTGAGCGAAGAGAGAGAGTCTGCCCCCCACCAGATCCGGTCCCGGATCGGGGGCCAACATTTCATGCTGTCTTGGTAGCAGTGGCAGGTTTCTTGGCCTGCTTTCCCTTGTTCCAGCCTTGCATTGGTCTCCAAGCTGGCTTGGCTTGAGAAGTATTACCCTCTTGCTTAGAGGACGTAGCACTTTGGGCTGGTCCGTTTCTACGAAAGGGACGAAAATTAGGTTTATTTTTTGCCTTGAAAGGCCGATCCTGAGGAAGGGCGTGGCCCTTACCCCCAGTGATATCCGAGATAATCTCTTTCAAGTCAGGGCCAAACAGCGTTTTCCCCTTGAAAGGAATGTTAAGTAGCTTGTTCTTGGAAGACGCATCAGCCGACCAAGATTTCAACCAAAGCGCTCTGCGCGCCACAATAGCAAACCCAGAATTCTTAGCCGCTAACCTAGCCAATTGCAAAGTGGCGTCTAGGGTGAAAGAATTAGCCAATTTGAGAGCATTGATTCTGTCCATAATCTCCTCATAAGGAGGGGAATCACTGTCGACCGCCTTTATCAGCTCATCGAACCAGAAACATGCGGCTGTAGCGACAGGGACAATGCATGAAATTGGTTGTAGAAGGTAACCCTGCTGAACAAACATCTTTTTAAGCAAACCTTCTAATTTTTTATCCATAGGATCTTTGAAAGCACAACTATCCTCTATGGGTATAGTGGTGCGTTTGTTTAAAGTGGAAACCGCTCCCTCGACCTTGGGGACTGTCTGCCATAAGTCCTTTCTGGGGTCGACCATAGGAAACAATTTTTTAAATATGGGGGGAGGGACGAAAGGAATACCGGGCCTTTCCCATTCTTTATTAACAATGTCCGCCACCCGCTTGGGTATAGGAAAAGCTTCTGGGAGCCCCGGCACCTCTAGGAACTTGTCCATTTTACATAGTTTCTCTGGGATGACCAACTTGTCACAATCATCCAGAGTGGATAATACCTCCTTAAGCAGAATGCGGAGATGTTCCAACTTAAATTTAAATGCAATCACATCAGGTTCAGCTTGTTGAGAAATGTTCCCTGAATCAGTAATTTCTCCCTCAGACAAAACCTCCCTGGCCCCATCAGACTGAGTTAGGGGCCCTTCAGAAATATTAATATCAGCGTCGTCATGCTCTTCAGTATCTAAAACAGAGCAGTCGCGCTTACGCTGATAAGTGTTCATTTTGGCTAAAATGTTTTTGACAGAATTATCCATTACAGCCGTTAATTGTTGCATAGTAAGGAGTATTGGCGCGCTAGATGTACTAGGGGCCTCCTGAGTGGGCAAGACTCGTGTAGACGAAGGAGGGAATGATGCAGTACCATGCTTACTCCCCTCACTTGAGGAATCATCTTGGGCATCATTGTCATTGTCACATAAATCACATTTATTTAAATGAATAGGAATTCTGGCTTCCCCACATTCAGAACACAGTCTATCTGGTAGTTCAGACATGTTAAACAGGCATAAACTTGATAACAAGTACAAAAAACGTTTTAAAATAAAACCGTTACTGTCACTTTAAATTTTAAACTGAACACACTTTATTACTGCAAATGCGAAAAAACATGAAGTAATTGTTCAAAATTCACCAAATTTTCACCACAGTGTCTTAAAGCCTTAAAAGTATTGCACACCAAATTTGGAAGCTTTAACCCTTAAAATAACGGAACCGGAGCCGTTTTGAACTTTAACCCCTTTACAGTCCCTGGTATCTGCTTTGCTGAGACCCAACCAAGCCCCAAGGGGAATACGATACCAAATGACGCCTTCAGAAAGTCTTTTCTAAGTATCAGAGCTCCTCTCACATGCGACTGCATGCCATGCCTCTCAAAAACAAGTGCGCAACACCGGCGCGAAAATGAGGCTCTGCCTATGCTTTGGGAAAGCCCCTAAAGAATAAGGTGTCTAAAACAGTGCCTGCCGATATTATTATATCAAAATACCCAGATAAAATGATTCCTCAAGGCTAACTATGTGTTAATAATCAATCGATTTAGCCCAAAAAAAGTCTACAGTCTTAATAAGCCCTTTTTGAAGCCCTTATTTACAATCGTAATAAACATGGCTTACCGGATCCCAGAGGGAAAATGACAGCTTCCAGCATTACATCGTCTTGTTAGAATGTGTCATACCTCAAGCAGCAAGAGACTGCTCACTGTTCCCCCAACTGAAGTTAATTGCTCTCAACAGTCCTGTGTGGAACAGCCATGGATTTTAGTGACGGTTGCTAAAATCATTTTCCTCATACAAACAGAAATCTTCATCTCTTTTCTGTTTCTGAGTAAATAGTACATACCAGCACTATTTCAAAATAACAAACTCTTGATTGAATAATAAAAACTACAGTTAAACACTAAAAAACTCTAAGCCATCTCCGTGGAGATGTTGCCTGTACAACGGCAAAGAGAATGACTGGGGTAGGCGGAGCCTAGGAGGGATCATGTGACCAGCTTTGCTGGGCTCTTTGCCATTTCCTGTTGGGGAAGAGAATATCCCACAAGTAAGGATGACGCCGTGGACCGGACACACCTATGTTGGAGAAATGAGGCTCTGCCTACTACAAAGAAGGCCCTTCCTGACTGGGAAGGTGTCTAAGCCAGTGCCTGCCGTGAAAATAACTTCCCCAAAGTTATAAAGTGTGAATTTTAACCTCAAGCTGTATAAAATGCCCAAATAAAGCAATCGATCTAGCCCATAAAAGTGTATACCAGTTTTATAGCCCATATTAAGCCCTTTATTCTGTTTGAGACTAAGAAAATGGCTTACCGGTCCCCATGAGGGGAAAAATGACAGCCTTCCAGCATTACACAGTCTTGTTAGAAATATGGCTAGTCATACCTTAAGCAGAGAAGTCTGCTGTTTCCCCCAACTGAAGTTATCTCATCTCAACAGTCCTATGTGGAAACAGCAAACGATTTTAGTTACTGCTGCTAAAATCATATTCCTCTCACAAACAGAACTCTTCATCCTTTTCTGTTTCAGAGTAAATAGTACATACCAGCACTATTTTAAAATAACAAACTCTTGATAGTAGAATAAAAAACTACAACTAAACACCACATACTCTTCACCATCTCCGTGGAGATGTTGCCTGTGCAACGGCAAAGAGAATGACTGGGGTGGGCGGAGCCTAGGAGGATATGGACAGCTTTTGCTGTGCTCTTTGCCATTTCCTGTTGGGGATGAGAATATTCCCACAAGTTATGGATGACGCCGTGGACCGGACACACCAATGTTGGAGAAAATAACATTCCTCAAATTTAAAATTGTTTTTCTCCAAACAGAATTTCAACAATGGGCAGAGGAACTCAATCGGGGGTCCACAGTAATGATCATTACCAGTCACCATGGCCCTGACAGCCTCAACCCCACCAGTGTGGGGGATCACCATGTAGAGGCTGTCAACGTCCATGGTGACCAGAATGTCATCCTGCTGGAGATCAGTGTATCCTTTCAAAATCCTTAACAGGCTTGGTGAATCCTGTAAGTATGCATCAGTATTCTTAACCATATTGTGAAGATGCGAGTCAATATAGATGGCTATATTTCCCACTCACACCTATAAATCCCTCATTGATTCATTCCTTCAATGCAGCCTTGAGGCTGGTTATTTGAGTGAAAAGGAATATGCATTTATGGTCACTGATTTTCCAATTGTACCTGCATTATACCTTCTTCCGAAGGTTCACAAGACCCTGGTGAACCCCCCTGGCAGACCTATCGTGTCTGCCCGGGGGTCAGTACTTATAAATATAGCCATCTATATTGACTCGCATCTTCAGAATGTGGTTAAGAATACTGATGCATACTTACAGGATTCACCAAGCCTGTTAAGGATTTTGAAAGGGTACACTGATCTCCAGCAGGATGACATTCTGGTCACCATGGACGTTGACAGCCTCTACATGGTGATCCCCCACACTGGTAGGGTTGAGGCTGTCAGGGCCATGGTGACTGGTAATGATCATTACTGTGGACCCCCGATTGAGTTCCTCTGCACATTGTTGAAATTCTGTTTGGAGAAAAACTATTTTAAATTTGAGGAATGTTATTATTTACAGGTGGCTGGGACTGCCATGGGTTCGAATGTGGCACCCACTTACGCTAACATTTTTATGGCATGGTATGAACGTGAACTCATGAAACCATTTGAGCACCCCCAGGTGAGATATTATACACGCTATATCGATGACGTGTTCCTAATTTGGAGGGGTAGTGAATTGATGTTGCGTGAGTGGGTGTCACATTTGAACCACATGTAGTGTCCTATATGGTTTAAACTTGAATTTGACTCTATGAATGTACATTTTTTGGATCTGAACGTGTTTAAGGTGGTTGACTCTGGCGGTCTGCGGTTCGGTACATCTTTGTACACTAAACCCACAGACCATAACTCACTATTGGACGCCAGAAGCTTCCACCCTGTACACCAAAAGAAAGGTGTCTTAACCTCCCAGCTCACCCGGGTCTTGAGAAATAACAGTGAGTTGTCACTGAGATCAACCCAGATGGAAGAGATGGGTTGGAAATTGAGAAACAGAGGATATCCTATGGCTGAAGTTGCCAAGACTCAAGAGAAATTACTTAGCACTGATGGCACCAAAAGAAACATTACTATGGGAGGGACCAAGCCTGAACAACTTAACCTGGTTACTACCTACTCCCCTGGAAATCAGAGGTTGACAGGAGCGGTGCGTAGGCACTGGCCGGTGGTGGAGACGGATCCCACATTGCCTTTTTGCAACATGCTGGCACCGAGGTTGGTGTATCGCAGAGCCAAGAATCTCAGGGACTACCTGGTTAAGTCTGACCCTGTCAGTCATTACCGCAAGGAGTCGTGGCTGAAATCAACCAAAATGGGATGTTTTCCCTGTGGTAATTGTACCATCTGTAACAGTATGTCCAAAGGAAATTCCTTCCAGCATCCACATTTCAACAGGAGATATAAGATCACCCACTGGTTGAGTTGCATGAGTAACCATGTTATCTATATACTGGTTTGTCCTTGCTCCAGTGTATATGTGGGCAAAACGATTACTCCGTTCCGTGACAGGATGGCCAACCACCGGTTCGCTATTCGTGCAGCTTTAAAATCAGGCGAATCGGACCAACCAGTAGCTCGCCATTGTGTAACACACAAACACTCAGTGTCAAGCATAAGGTCCATGTTGATTGACCACGTACCACCTATGCCAAGAGGGGGTGATAGGGCTAAGAGACTACTGCAATTGGAGAGTAGATGGATACATAGACTGGACACATTGGTTCCAAAAGGGTTGAATACGTCACTTGACTTTAGTCCTTTTTATTAAACCTGCACCCTTGTGACTTTCGTTTTGTAACCCATTCAATTCCTCCATGTGAAGCTCACTGTTTATAAGTTTCTACCTATACTCCAGGGAGGCTTGATGTCACTATATATATATATTATTTTATTTAGTGAAAAACATAATTTATGTAAGAACTTACCTGATAAATTCATTTCTTTCATATTAGCAAGAGTCCATGAGCTAGTGACGTATGGGATATACATTCCTACCAGGAGGGGCAAAGTTTCCCAAACCTCAAAATGCCTACAAATACACCCCTCACCACACCCACAAATCAGTTTAACGAATAGCCAAGAAGTGGGGTGATAAGAAAAAAGTGCGAAAGCATATAAAATAAGGAATTGGAATAATTGTGCTTTATACAAAAAAATCATAACCACAACAAAAAAGGGCGGGCCTCATGGACTCTTGCTAATATGAAAGAAATGAATTTATCAGGTAAGTTCTTACATAAATTATGTTTTCTTTCATGTAATTAGCAAGAGTCCATGAGCTAGTGACGTATGGGATAATGACTACCCAAGATGTGGATCTTTCCACGCAAGAGTCACTAGAGAGGGAGGGATAAAATAAAGACAGCCAATTCCTGCTGAAAATAATCCACACCCAAAATAAAGTTTAATGAAAAACATAAACAGAAGATTCAAACTGAAACCGCTGCCTGAAGTACTTTTCTACCAAAAACTGCTTCAGAAGAAGAAAATACATCAAAATGGTAGAATTTAGTAAAAGTATGCAAAGAGGACCAAGTTGCTGCTTTGCAAATCTGATCAACCGAAGCTTCATTCCTAAACACCCAGGAAGTAGAAACTGACCTAGTAGAATGAGCTGTAATCCTTTGAGGCGGAGTTTTACCCGACTCGACATAGGCATGATGAATTAAAGATTTCAACCAAGATGCCAAAGAAATGGCAGAAGCTTTCTGGCCTTTTCTAGAACCGGAAAATATAACAAATAGACTAGAAGTCTTTCGGAAAGACTTAGTAGCTTCAACATAATATTTCAAAGCTCTAACAACATCCAAAGAATGCAACGATTTCTCCTTAGAATTCTTAGGATTAGGACATAATGAGGGAACCACAATTTCTCTACTAATGTTGTTGGAATTCACAACCTTAGGTAAAAATTCAAAAGAAGTTCGCAACACCGCCTTATCCTGATGAAAAATCAGAAAAGGAGACTCACAAGAAAGAGCAGATAATTCAGAGACTCTTCTGGCAGAAGAGATCGCCAAAAGGAACAAAACTTTCCAAGAAAGTATTTTAATGTCCAATGAATGCATGGGTTCAAAAGGAGGAGCTTGAAGAGCCCCCAGAACCAAATTCAAACTCCAAGGAGGAGAAATTGACTTAATGACAGGTTTTATACGAACCAAAGCTTGTACAAAACAATGAATATCAGGAAGATTAGCAATCTTTCTGTGAAAAAGAACATTTGTCCTTTCAAAGAACTTGCGGATAAACCTTTATCTAAACCATCCTGAAGAAACTGTAAAATTCTCGGAATTCTAAAAGAATGCCAAGAAAAATGATGAGAAAGACACCAAGAAATATAAGTCTTCCAGACTCTATAATATATCTCTCTAGATACAGATTTACGAGCCTGTAACATAGTATTAATCACAGAGTCAGAGAAACCTCTTTGACCAAGAATCAAGCGTTCAATCTCCATACCTTTAAATTTAAGGATTTGAGATCCTGATGGAAAAAAGGACCTTGCGACAGAAGGTCTGGTCTTAGCGGAAGAGTCCACGGATGGCAAGAGGCCATCCGGACAAGATCCGCATACCAAAACCTGTGAGGCCATGCCGGAGCTACCAGCAGAACAAACGAGCATTCCTTCAGAATCTTGGAGATTACTCTTGGAAGAAGAACTAGAGGCGGAAAGATATAGGCAGGATGATACTTCCAAGGAAGTGATAATGCATCCACTGCTTCCGCCTGAGGATCCCGGGATCTGGACAGATACCTGGGAAGTTTCTTGTTTAGATGAGACGCCATCAGATCTATTTCTGGAAGCTCCCACATTTGAACAATCTGAAGAAATACCTCTGGGTGAAGAGACCATTCGCCCGGATGCAACGTTTGGCGACTGAGATAATCCGCTTCCCAATTGTCTATACCTGGGATATGAACCGCAGAGATTAGACAGGAGCTGGATTCCGCCCAAACCAGAATTCGAGATACTTCCTTCATAGCCAGAGGACTGTGAGTCCCTCCTTGATGATTGATGTATGCCACAGTTGTGAAATTGTCTGTCTGAAAACAAATGAACGATTCTCTCTTCAGAAGAGGCCAAGACTGAAGAGCTCTGAAAATTGCACGGAGTTCCAAAATATTGATCGGTAATCTCACCTCCTGAGATTCCCAACCTCCTTGTGCCGTCAGAGATCCCCACACAGCTCCCCAACCTGTAAGACTTGCATCTGTAGAAATTACAGTCCAGGTCGGAAGAACAAAAGAAGCCCCCTGAATTAAACAATGGTGATCTGTCCACCACGTTAGAGAGTGTCGTACAATCGGTTTTAAAGATATTAATTGAGATATCTTTGTGTAATCCCTGCACCATTGATTCAGCATACAGAGCTGAAGAGGTCGCATGTGAAAACGAGCAAAGGGGATCGCGTCCGATGCAGCAGTCATAAGACCTAGAATTTCCATGCATAAGGCTACCGAAGGGAATGATTGTGACTGAAGGTTTCGACAAGCTGAAATCAATTTTAGACGTCTCTTGTCTGTCAAAGACAGAGTCATGGACACTGAATCTATCTGGAAACCCAAAAACGTTACCCTTGTCTGAGGAATCAATGAACTTTTTAGTGAATTGATCCTCCAACCATGATCTTGCAGAAACAATACAAGTCGATTCGTATGAGATTCTGCTAAATGTAAAGACTGAGCAAGTACCAAGAAATCGTCCAAATAAGGAAATACCACAATACCCTGTTCTCTGATTACAGACAGAAGGGCACCGAGAACCTTTGTAAAAATTCTTGGAGCTGTAGCTAGGCCAAACGGCAGAGCCACAAACTGGTAATGCTGGATGAATCGGAATATGCAGATATGCATCCTGTAAATCTATTGTGGACATATAATGCCCTTGCTGAACAAAAGGCAAGATAGTCCTTACAGTTACCATTTTGAACGTTGGTATCCTTACATAACGATTCAATATTTTTAGATCCAGAACTGGTCTGAAGGAATTCTCCTTCTTTGGTACAATGAAGAGATTCGAATAAAACCCCAGCCCCTGTTCCAGAACTGGAACTGGCATAATTACTCCAGCCAACTCTAGATCTGAAACACATTTCAGAAATGCTTGAGCTTTCACTGGATTTACTGGGACACGGGAAAGAAAAAATCTCTCTGCAGGAGGTCTTATCTTGAAACCAATTCTGTACCCTTCTGAAACAATGTTCTGAATCCAAAGATTGTGAACAGAATTGATCCAAATTTCTTTGAAAAAACATAACCTGCCCCCTTACCAGCTGAGCTGGAATGAGGGCCGCACCTTCATGTGGACTTAGAAGCTGGCTTTGCTTTTCTAGAAGGCTTGGATTTATTCCAGACTGGAGATGGTTTCCAAACTGAAACTGCTCCTGAGGATGAAGGATCAGGTTTTTGTTCTTTGTTGAAACGAATGGAACGAAAACGATTATTAGCCCTGTTTTTACCCTTAGATTTTTTATCCTGTGGTAAAAAAGTTCCTTTCCCACCAGTAACAGTTGAGATAATAGAATCCAACTGAGAACCAAATAATTTGTTACCCTGGAAAGAAATGGAAAGTAGAGTCGATTTAGAAGACATATCAGCATTCCAAGTTTTAAGCCATAAAGCTCTTCTAGCTAAAATAGCTAGAGACATAAACCTGACATCAACTCTGATAATATCAAAAATGGCATCACAGATAAAATTATTAGCATGTTGAAGAAGAAGAAGAATATTATGAGAATCATGATCTGTTACTTGTTGCGCTAAAGTTTCCAACCAAAAAGTTGAAGCTGCAGCAACATCAGCCAATGATATAGCAGGTCTAAGAAGATTACCTGAACACAGATAAGCTTTTCTTAGAAAGGATTCAATTTTCCTATCTAAAGGATCCTTAAACGAAGTACCATCTGACGTAGGAATAGTAGTACGTTTAGCAAGGGTAGAAATAGCCCCATCAACTTTAGGGATTTTGTCCCAAAATTCTAATCTGTCAGACGGCACAGGATATAATTGCTTAAAACGTTTAGAAGGAGTAAATGAATTACCCAAATTATTCCATTCTCTGGAAATTACTTCAGAAATAGCACCAGGAACAGGAAAAACTTCTGGAATAACCACAGGAGATTTAAAGACCTTATCTAAACGTTTAGATTTAGTATCAAGAGGACCAGAATCCTCAATTTCTAAAGCAATTAGTACTTCTTTAAGTAAAGAACGAATAAATTCCATTTTAAATAAATATGAAGATTTATCTGCATCAACCTCTGAGACAGAATCCTCTGAACCAGAAGAGTCATTAGAATCAGAATGATGATGTTCATTTAAAAATTCATCTGTATAAAGAGAAGTTTTAAAAGATTTTTTATGTTTACTAGAAGGAGGAATAACAGACATAGCCTTCTTGATGGATTCAGAAACAAAATCTCTTATGTTATCAGGAACATTCTGAACATTAGATGTTGATGGAACTGCAACAGGTAATGGTACATTACTAAAGGAAATATTATCTGCATTAACAAGTTTGTCATGACAATTAATACAAACAACAGCTGGAGGAACAGCTACCAAAAGTTTACAGCAGATACACTTAGCTTTGGTAGTTCCAGCACCAGACAGCGATTTTCCTGAAGTATCTTCTGACTCAGATGCAACGTGAGACATCTTGCAATATGTAAGAGAAAAAACAACATATAAAGCAAAATTGATCAAATTCCTTAAATGACAGTTTCAGGAATGGGAAAAAATGCCAAGAAACAAGCTTCTAGCAACCAGAAGCAAAGAAAAATGAGACTTAAATAATGTGGAGACAAAAGCGACGCCCATATTTTTTTAGCGCCAAATAAGATGCCCACATTATTTGGCGCCTAAATGCTTTTGGCGCCAAAAATGACGCCACGTCCGGAACGCCGACATTTTTGGCGCAAAAGAACGTCAAAAATGACGCAACTTCCGGCGACACGTATGACGCCGGAAACAGAAAAGATTTTTTGCGCCAAAAAAGTCCGCGCCAAGAATGACGCAATAAAATGAAGCATTTTCAGCCCCCGCGAGCCTAACAGCCTACAGGGAAAAAAGTCAATTTTTTAAGGTAAGAAAAATAATTGATTCAAGTGCATTATCCCAAATATGAAACTGACTGTCTGAAAATAAGGAATGTTGAACATCCTGAGTCAAGGCAAATAAATGTTTGAATACATATATTTAGAACTTTATTAAAAAAGTGCCCAACCATAGCTTAGAGTGTCACAGAAAATAAGACTTACTTACCCCAGGACACTCATCTACATGTTTGTAGAAAGCCAAACCAGTACTGAAACGAAAATCAGCAGAGGTAATGGTATATATATATATAAGAGTATATCGTCGATCTGAAAAGGGAGGTAAGAGATGAATCTCTACGACCGATAACAGAGAACCTATGAAATAGACCCCGTAGAAGGAGATCATTGAATTCAAACAGGCAATACTCTCCTCACATCCCTCTGACATTCACTGCACGCTGAGAGGAAAACCGGGCTCCAACCTGCTGCGGAGCGCATATCAACGTAGAATCTAGCACAAACTTACTTCACCACCTCCATAGGAAAATTCGGCAATAAAAGTTCGTGGTTTTAACTATTATGTATATTGCACCTGAGGAAACGGTCAGGAGAGACCGAGAAACGTTGTGCCTATGTACTCCAAATAAAGTCTGTTTACTTTTACAAGACTTTTGCCACGAAGTATCTTTTATTCATTCATTTACTCATCATATTGATCCATCTGTTACATTGTATCCACAAATGTATCTACTATAACAGTGGATAGTACAAGACGAACCGGCTCTGTGAAACTTCTGTTGCTGGATGCTGTTTGCTTTTTGCTATCGCCGCCCTCACACCCCAGAGGAATTCTGAAATCCATCAGTGTGAGTTAGCTGGACGACTCCTAACAGTCCAGAAGGCGTTTGTGACACTTCTCAAGTGTCATACAGCTTGTAAGTACGGTCTTACTTGTTATATTGGCGTGTTATAATCATCTGATTGTGCACTATGGTGGCGCCTTCTTTTTTTATCTTTCACTTCTGCAGAGTTTAACATCTTGGGACACCAACAAGAAATTCGAAGAAGCAGCCTGCCATCTGCTCCAGATTTCAGGATTTGGATTATGGACTAGATAAACTGTCCAATACAATATTCCCACCATCTACAGTATTGGTTTGATTGGGATATTAACCACACTGTTTTTATTTTGCAGTTGTCACTCATGTATTTATTTGCATAGGTGTTTTTAATTTTGATGCACTATATGTTTTTTTCCAATTTATATACAGGTATTTGGCGCACTGATTTTTTATATACAGAAAGAAATGTATCTGTAGATTTATTTTAAAAAGGAAAGTGTAAATGCACAGTGAGAAATAATGAGTCTGGAGTCTGAGTCTGGAGTTCCAGAGTAGCTTTGTCTCCCTAACTACAGCTACATTTTCAAGGGAGTCTGTCTCCGGGTTCTACACCAGTGTGCACACTGCGCAGATATCTGACATGGAGAGCACTCTCAACAGACCTCCCCTCTCACACACAAATGTTCCGGTCAGGAATTTTTATGATACCTAATGCCGACAGCAGCCTGATGTAAACAGTGAATCTTTTCTCATATTATCGATTCACTGTTTACTGTTGCAGTCTCTGCTGCATGTTTGCTCTCTGTCAGACCCCTAGCCCAAACGAGCATTTATGGGTTGCTATTAGATATAGTAAGTCAAGTTTTACAAAAGGCACACAATTGCCTCTCAAATGTTGAAAATAAAGTATAAATTGTGCGATTTTAGTAAAACTTGACATACTATATCTAATAGCAACCCATAAATGCTCGTTTGGGCTAGGGATATGACAGAGAGCAAACATGCAGCAGAGGCTGCAACAGTGAATCGATAATACAAGAAAAGATTCACTGTTTACATGAGGCTGCTGTCGGCATTAGGTGTCATAAAAATTCCTGACCGGAACATTTGTGTGTGAGAGGGGAGGTCTGTTGAGAGTGCTCTCCGTGTCAGATATCTGCGCAGTGTGCACACAGAAAGTCCTGATGTGGTGCAGCTGGTGTAAAACCCAGAGACAGACTCCCTTATGTCGGCTTCTCTGAATATACTGCTCTGTGAGAGGCGGGGTCATGTGACATTGTGCAATGACGTCACTGACCCCTGAATCGTTAATGGCTGCATCGCGATGCATCACTGAATCGATTATTTTCAGCAGCCCTAATATATATAAATATATATATAAATATATATATCAGGCTCGGGAGAATGGGAAACAGAGCGAAAATGTATAAAATAAAGAAAACAAATTCATAAAATGCTGCATGAAAGCTCTCTAACGGCTAGATTTAGAGTTGGGCGGTAGCCGTCAAAACCAGCGTTAGAGGCTCCTAACGCTGGTTTTTACCGCCCGCTGGTATTTGGAATCAGTCAGGAAAGGGTCTAACGCTCACTTTGCAGCCGCGACTTTGCCATACCGCAGATCCCCCTACGCCATTTGCGTATCCTATCTTTTCAATGGGATCTTCCTAACGCCGGTATTTAGAGTCTTGGCTGAAGTGAGCGTTAGAAATCTAACGACAAAACTCCAGCCGCAGAAAAAAGTCAGTAGTTAAGAACTTTCTGGGCTAACGCCGGTTTATAAAGCTCTTAACTACTGTGCTCTAAAGTACACTAACACCCATAAACTACCAATGTACCCCTAAACCGAGGTCCCCCCACATCGCCGCCACTATTACATTTTTTTAACCCCTAATCTGCCGACCGCACACCGCCGCAACCTACGTTATCCCTATGAACCCCTAATCTGCTGCCCCTAACACCGCCGACCCCTATATTATATTTATTAACCCCTAATATGCCGCCCCCAACGTCGCCGCTACCTACCTACACTTATTAACCCCTAATCTGCCGACCGGACCGCACCGCTACTATAATAAATGTATTAACCCCTAATCCGCCTCACTCCCGCCTCAATAACCCTATAATAAATAGTATTAACCCCTAATCTGCTCTCCCTAACATCGCCGACACCTAACTTCAAGTATTAACCCCTAATCTGCCGACCGGAGCTCACCGCTACTCTAATACATTTTTTAACCCCTAAAGCTAATTCTAACCCTAACACCCCCCTAAATATAATTTTATTCTAACGAAATAAATTAACTCTTATTAAATAAATTATTCCTATTTAAATCTAAATACTTACCTGTAAAATAAACCCTAATATAGCTACAATATAAATAATAATTATATTGTAGCTATTTTAGGATTAATATTTATTTTACAGGCAACTTTGTATTTATTTTAACCAGGTACAATAGCTATTAAATAGTTAAGAACTATTTAATAGTTACCTAGTTAAAATAATTACAAAATTACCTGTAAAATAAATCCTAACCTAAGTTACAATTAAACCTAACACTACACTATCAATAAATAAATTAAATAAACTACCTACAATTATCTACAATTAGACCTAACACTACACTATCAATAAATTAATTAAATACAATACCTACAAATAAATACAATTAAATAAACTAACTAAAGTACAAAAAATAAAAAAGAACTAAGTTACAAAAAATAAAAAATATTACAAACATTAGAAAAATATTACAACAATTTTAAACTAATTACACCTACTCTAAGCCCCCTAATAAAATAACAAAGCCCCCCAAAATAAAAAAATGCCCTACCCTATTCTAAAATTAAAATAGAAAAGCTCTTTTACCTTACCAGCCCTGAAAAGGGCCCTTTGCGGGGCATGCCCCAAAGAATTCAGCTCTTTTGCCTTTAAAAAAAAAACATACAATACCCCCCCCCAACATTACAACCCACCACCCACATACCCCTAATCTAACCCAAACCCCCCTTAAATAAACCTAACACTAAGCCCCTGAAGATCTCACTACCTTGTCTTCACCACACACGGTCCCGATCTGTCCAGAAGAGCCTCCGAAATCTTCATCCAAGCCCAAGCGGGGGCTGAAGAGTGACGTCCAACCTCCGGCTGAAGTCTGGATCCAAGCAGCGGCTGAAGAAATCCATCATCGGGCTGAAGTCTTGATCCAAGCGGGCGCTGAAGAAGTCCATCATCGGGATGAAGTCTTCTATGAAGCAGCATCTTCAATCTTCTTTCTTCCGAAGCCATCATCTTCCAGCCGACGCGGATCCATCCTCTTCTACCTACGCCTACTCGCCGAATGACGGTTCCTTTAAATGACGTCATCCAAGATGGCGTCCGTCGAATTCCGATAGGATTCTATCAGCCAATCGAAATTAAGGTAGGAAAATTCTGATTGGCTGATGGAATCAGCCAATCAGATTCAAGTTCAATCCGATTGGCTGATCCGATCAGCCAATCAGATTGAGCTCGCATTCTATTGGCTGTTCCGATCAGCCAATCGGAATTCGACGGACGCCATCTTGGATGACGTCATTTAAAGGAACCGTCATTCGGCGAGTAGGCGTCGGTAGAAGAGGATGGATCCACGTCGGCTGGAAGATGATGGCTCCGGAAGAAAGAAGATTGAAGATGCCGCTTCATAGAAGACTTCATCCTGATGATGGACTTCTTCAGCGCCCGCTTGGATCCAGACTTCAGCCGGAGGTTGGACGTCACTCTTCAGCCCCCGCTTGGGCTTGGATGAAGATTTCGGAGGCTCTTCTGAACAGATCGGGACCCGGTGTGGTGAAGACAAGGTAGGGAGATCTTCAGGGGCTTAGTGTTAGGTTTATTTAAGGGGGGTTTGGGTTAGATTAGGGGTATGTGGGTGGTGGGTTGTAATGTTGGGGGGGTATTGTATGGTTTTTTTTTTACAGGCAAAAAAGCTGAATTCTTTGGGGCATGCCCCGCAAAGGGCCCTTTTCAGGGTTGGTAAGGTAAAAGAGCTTTTCTATTTTAATTTTAGAATAGGGTAGGGATTTTTTTTTATTTTGGGGGGCTTTGTTATTTTATTAGGGGGCTTAGAGTAGGTGTAATTAGTTTAAAATTGTTGTAATATTTTTCTAATGTTTGTAAATATTTTTTTATTTTTTGTAACTTAGTTCTTTTTTATTTTTTGTACTTTAGTTAGTTTATTTAATTGTATTTATTTGTAGGTATTGTATTTATTTAATTTATTGAAAGTGTAGTGTTAGGTTTAATTGTAGATAATTGTAGGTAGTTTATTTATTTATTGATAGTGTAGTGTTAGGTTTAATTGTAACTTAGGTTAGGATTTATTTTACAGGTAATTTTGTAATTATTTTAACTAGGTAACTATTAAATAGTTCTTAACTATTTAATAGCTATTGTACCTGGTTAAAATAAATACAAAGTTGCCTGTAAAATAAATATTAATCCTAAAATAGCTACAATATAATTATTATTTATATATTAGGGTTTATTTTACAGGTAAGTATTTAGATTTAAATAGGAATAATTTATTTAATAAGAGTTAATTTATTTCGTTTGAATAAAATTATATTTAACTTAGGGGGGTGTTAGGGTTAGAATTAGCTTTAGGGGTTAAAAAATGTATTAGAGTAGCGGTGAGCTCCGGTCGGCAGATTAGGGGTTAATACTTGAAGTTAGGTGTCGGCGATGTTAGGGAGAGCAGATTAGGGGTTAATACTATTTATTATAGGGTTATTGAGGCGGGAGTGAGGCGGATTAGGGGTTAATACATTTATTATAGTAGCGGTGCGGTCGGCAGATTAGGGGTTAATAAGTGTAGGTAGGTAGCGGCGACGTTGGGGGCGGCATATTAGGGGTTAATAAATATAATATAGGGGTCGGCGGTGTTAGGGGCAGCAGATTAGGGGTACATAGGGATAACATAGGTTGCGGCGGTGTACGGAGCGGCAGATTAGGGGTTAATAATAATATGCAGGGGTCAGCGATAGCAGGGTCGGCAGATTAGGGGTTAATAAGTGTAAGGTTAGGGGTGTTTAGACTCGGGGTACATGTTAGGGTGTTAGGTGCAGACATAGGAAGTGTTTCCCCATAGGAAACAATGGGGCTGCGTTAGGAGCTGAACGTTGCTTTTTTGCAGGTGTTAGGTTTTTTTTCTGCTCAAACAGCCCCATTGTTTCCTATGGGGAAATCGTGCACGAGCACGTTTTTGAAGCTGGCCGCGTCCGTAAGAACCGCTGGAATTTAGAGTTGCAGTGGCGGTAAATATGCTCTATGCTCCCTTTTTGGAGCCTAACGCAGCCCTTCTGTGAACTCTAAATACCAGCGGTATTTAAAAGGTGCGGGAGAAAAAAAAGCTAACGCACCCCTTTGGCCGCAGAACTCTAAATCTTGCCGTAAGTGTTTTCTGAGAACACTGAATTAGCTAGGGTGAAGCTTATAAAGGCAGATTTTGTTTTTGGCGGGAAAATTTAAATTTTTGGCACCAAATGAAGCAAAATGATGACACGTCACCCTATGACATAAATAGCATTACCACATGCGCAACATGCAAAGCTGTAGTGGCTTTCTAATACACCTATCACTCTAAAAAGCAGGTAAGAATTTTGATTGTATATACAAAAAAACTAAATGTACCTAAATAAAGCCTAAATGGATATTCTATTATAGCTGCATAAAATGCGATTATCAACATTCCATGAGACGAACAGAATACTTAGCATCCTAATTTATGAATAAATTACTAGCTACAAAAAAAAACCTGTATGTTTCACAGCCTCTACCAACCTTGACAAATTTTTAGCCACACATAAAGTTGCTAAAAAAGATCACTGAATTACTGACTCAAGGCATATAACAAATTTAGTTAAAAAGTGCCCAATCCATAGCTGAAAGTGTCTTATACAATAAAAGTATATACTTACCGTGTAAGACACCCATCGACATATATCAGACAGCCAAACCAGTACTGAAACATATCAACAGAGGTAATGAAACAAGAGTATATTGTCGATCTATAAAGGGAGGCAGCAGATGAATCCCTGCGACCAATTTACAGAAAGCCATCATGCAATACTCCCTTCACATCCATCATACAAACACTGCACTTAGAGAGGAGCTGGGCTTCAATATGCTTAGAAGCGACTTTCACAGAAGAAATCAAGGAGGCAAAGTTTTTAAAGCTGAGGTATGAGTGAGGTGGGAGGTTTATTTATAGGCATTTGAGGTTTGGGAAACTCTGCCCCCTTCTGGTAGGAATGTATATCCCATCAGTAACTAGCTTGTGGACTCTCGCCACCTATATGAAAGAAACAATATTTATGCAATATTCATTTTTAATAAAGTCTTATACTGTGTATTTATTGTAATTTTTTTAAATAGATATTCCTATATACCGTATTTGCTTGATTATTAGATTACCCTGATTATAAAAGACGACACCCCAAACTTTCATGTATCAGGGAAAAACGTTTTATATACATATTTTTTTCAGCAATGACATTTGAGCACTTTAGTATAAGCAATCACACTTTCTATTTCAAATCAATATAGACACATGTCCCAATGCTGAGCTGTATGAAACGAAGTGCAATTCTCAAAGTATTGTAAGAAATACCAATATTGTTAAGTTACCACACATACCGGTATATTATCTGATAGCCTACAGACTGTGTGCACTTCTCTTTACATTATATGTTGCCTGTAGGACCCCACCCAGTCATTATCCAGTCTATCATTCCTTTTGCTCTGCACCCTCCATCAGGTAGGCTTTCCCAGGAAACAATAGACTTACAAGGTCAGTGCTTAGCAGGGTGAGCGGTAATGCGCTAAACAGTCTATATGTTTTTGAAAACAGGTAGATAATAGAAGTGCTTTCCCACCCGGTTCCTGGAAACGTTTGCATGTCACTGCAGCTCCTGTGCTGTATGCTCTTCCTGTTCATCCTCCAATATGGCGCCCGATGTATGCTCTTCCTGTTCCTCCTCCAATATGGCGCCCTCTATTCAGCACGTTTTTTTCAGAGGTTTTTTTTTCTGAAAAAAAACCCCAAAATTTATGCTTACCTGATAAATTTATTTCTCTTGTGGTGTATCCAGTCCACGGATTCATCCATTACTTGTGGGATATTTTCATTCCCAACAGGAAGCTGCAAGAGGATCACCCACAGCAGAGATGTCTATATAGCTCCTCCCCTAACTGCCACCTCCAGTCATTCGACCGAAGACAAGCAAGAGAAAGGAGAAACTATAGGGTGCAGTGGTGACTGTAGTTTAAAAATAAAAAACACCTGCCTTAAAATGACAGGGCGGGCCGTGGACTGGATACACCACAAGAGAAATAAATTTATCAGGTAAGCATAAATTTTGTTTTCTCTTGTAAGGTGTATCCAGTCCACGGATTCATCCATTACTTGTGGGATACCAATACCAAAGCTATAGGACACGGATGAAGGGAGGGACAAGGCAGGCGCTTAAATGGAAGGCACCACTGCCTGTAAGAACTTTCTCCCAAAAATAGCCTCCGAAGAAGCAAAAGTATCAAATTTGTAGAATTTAGAAAAAGTATGAAGCGAAGACCAAGTCGCCGCCTTACAAATCTGTTCAACAGAAGCCTCATTCTTAAAAGCCCATGTGGAAGCTACCGCTCTAGTGGAATGAGCTGTAATTCTTTCAGGAGGCTGCTGGCCAGCAGTCTCATAAGCTAGGCGTATTATACTTCTTAGCCAAAAAGAAAGAGAAGTTGCCGAAGCCTTTTGGCCTCTCCTCTGTCCAGAGTAGACCACAAACAAAGCAGATGTTTGACAAAAATCCTTCGTAGCTTGTAAATTAAATTTTAAAGCACGAACCACATCAAGATTGTGTAATAGACGTTCCTTCTTTGAAGAAGGATTAGGACATAGTGAAGGAACAACAATCTCCTGATTGATATTCTTATTAGATACCACCTTAGGAAGAAAACCAGGTTTGGTACGTAACACTACCTTATTTGCATGGAAAATGAGATAAGGGGAATACTATTGTAAAGCAGATAACTCCGAAACTCTTCGAGCCGAGGAGATAGCTACCAAAAACAGAACTTTCCAAGACAAAAGTTTAATATCTATGGAATGCAAAGGTTCAAACGGAACCCCTTGCAGAACCTTAAGAACTAAATTTAAACTCCATGGTGGAGCAACAGGTTTAAACACAGGCTTGATTCTAACTAAAGCCTGACAAAACGCCTGAACATCTGGAGTATCAGCCAGACGCTTGTGCAAAAAGAATAGATAGAGCAGAAATCTGTCCCTTTAAGGAACTAGCTGGCAATCCCTTCTCCAATCCTTGGAGAAAAGATAATATCCTAGGAATCCTGACCTTACTCCATGAGTAACCTTTGGATTCACACCAATGAAGATATCTACACCATATCTTATGATAGATTTTCCTAGTGACCGGCTTTCGAGCCTGAATTAAGGTATCAATGACCGACTCAAAGAAACCACGCTTTGATAAAATCAAGCGTTCAATCTCCAAGCAGTCAGACGCAAAGAAATTAGATGTGGATGGTTGAAAGGACCCTGAAGTAGAAGGTCCTGCCTCAGCAGCAGAGTCCATGGTGGAAGGGATGACATGTCCACCAGATCTGCATACCAAGTCCTGCGTGGCCACGCAGGTGATATCAAAATCACCGAAGCTCTCTCCTGCTTGATCTTGGCAATCAGACGAGGGAGCAGAGGAAACGGTGGAAACACATAAGCCAGGTTGAAGGACCAAGGCGCTGCTAGAGCATCTATCAGCGCTGCCTTGGGATCCCTGGACCTGGATCCGTAACAAGGAAGCTTGGCGTTCTGACGAGACGCCATGAGAACCAGTTCTGGTTTGCCCCAAAGTTGAATCAACTGTGCAAATACCTCCGGATGGAGTTCCCACTCCCCCGGATGAAAAGTCTGTCGACTTAGAAAATCCGCCTCCCAGTTCTCTACTCCTGGGATATGGATAGCTGATAGATGGCAAGAGTGAACCTCTGCCCATAGAATTATTTTTGAAACCTCTAACATTGCTAGGGAACTCCTTGTTCCCCCTTGATGGTTGATGTAGGCTACAGTCATGATATTGTCTGACTGAAATCTGATGAACTTGACCGCAGCAAGCTGAGACCAAGCTTGAAGAGCATTGAATATCGCTCTTAGTTACAGAATGATTATCGGAAGGAGTGCCTCCTCCTGAGTCCACGAGCACTGAGCCTTCAGGGAGTTTCAGACTGCACCCCAGCCCAGAAGGCAGGCATCTGTCGTTACAATTGTCCAATCTGGCCTGCGGAAGGTCATACCCTTGGACAGATGGACCCGAGAAAGCCACCAGAGAAGAGAGTCCCTGATCTCTTGATCCAGATTTAGTAGAGGGGACACATCTGCGTAATCCCCATTCCACTGACTGAGCATGCAAAGTTGCAGCGGTCTGAGAAGTAGGCGGGCAAACGGCACTATGTCCGTTGCCACTACCATTATCAGGTAAATCTTCATTTCTACAGAATCTATCAGAGTTCCTAGGAAGGAAACTCTTGTGAGAGGGGATAGAGAACTCTTTCCTTCGTTCACCTTCCACCCCGTAAAGATTCTTTGTGCCGTAGCTAACCCAAAGGAAAGAGCCATAAACTGGTAATAGCACAGTCCAAAGAATTCAGCAGCACTCACCACTATGTAGAAAATTCCATTTTTATTGGGATATTTCGAAATAGAAAAGACAACGTTTCGGACCTCTAGTCCTTAATCATGTCAAGAGGTCCGAAACGTTGTCTTTTCTATTTCGAAATATCCCAATAAAAATGGAATTTTCTACATAGTGGTGAGTGCTGCTGAATTCTTTGGACTGTGCTATTATTTTAAGGGTTTTGTGTGGTACCCTTACAGCCTGCACCACCTTGTTATCTTAGTGCTGTACCACTATTGGACTGTGCCATAAACTGGTAATGCCTGTCTAGGAAGGCAAACCTGAGAAACCGATGATGATCTCTGTGTATCAGAATGTGAATATAAGCATCATTTAAATCCACGGTAGTCATATATTGACCCTCCTGGATCATAGGTAGGCTGGTTCGAATAGTCTCCATCTTGAAGGACGGGACCCTGAGAAATTTGTTTAGGACCTTGAGATCTAAGATTGGTCTGAAAGTTCCCTCTTTCTTGGGAACTACAAACAGATTTGAATAGAAGCCTTGCCCCTGTTCCTCCTTTGGAACTGGGTGGATCACTCCCATAACTAGTAGGTCTTGAACGCAATGTAAGAATACCTCTCTCTTTATCTGGTTTGCAGATAATTGTGAGAGATGAAATCTCCCTTTTGGGGAAGAAGCTTTGAAATCCAGAAGATATCCCTGGGACACAATTTCTAACGCCCAGGGATCCTGGACATCTCTTGCCCAAGCCTGGGCAAAGAGAGAAAGTCTGCCCCCTACTAGATCCGTTTCCGGATCGGGGGCTGATCCTTCATGCTGTTTTAGAGGCAGCAGCAGGTTTTTTGGCCTGCTTTCCTTTGTTCCAAGCCTGGTTAGGTCTCCAGACCGGCTTGGACTGGGCAAAATTTCCCTCTTGTTTTGTATCAGAGGAAGTTGAAGCTGCGCCACTCTTGAAGTTTCGAAAGGAACGAAAATTAGTCTGTTTGGTCCTTAATTTGTTGGACCTATCCTGAAGAAGGGCGTGACCTTTTCCTCCAGTAATATCAAAAATGATCTCCTTCAGTCCAGGCCCGAATAGGGTCTGCCCCTTGAAGGGAATGTTGAGAAGCTTAGACTTTGAAGTAACGTCAGCTGACCAGGATTTGAGCCATAGCGCCCTACGCGCCTGAATAGCAAAACCTGAGTTTTTAGCCGTTAACATGGTTAAATGAACAACGGCGTCAGAAACAAATGAATTGGCGAGCTTAAGAGCTTTAAGCTTGTCTAGGATATCATCCAACGGGGTTTCTACCTGTAGAGCCTCTTCTAGAGACTCAAACCAGAAGGCCGCAGCAGCAGTGACTGGGGCAATGCATGCAAGGGGCTGAAGAATAAAACCTTGTTGAATAAAAAATTTCTTAAAGGTAACCCTCTAATTTTTTGTCCATTGGATCTAGAAAAGCACAACTGTCCTCGACAGGGATAGTAGTACGCTTTGCTAGGGTAGAGACTGCTCCCTCCACCTTAGGGACCGTTTGCCACAAGTCCCGTGTAGCGGCATCTATAGGAAACATCTTTTTAAAAACAGGAGGGGGAGAGAACGGTACACCTGGTCTATCCCATTCCTTAGTAATAATTTCTGAAAACCTCTTAGGGATTGGAAAAACATCAGTGTAACCAGGTACTGCATAGTATTTATCCAATTTACACAATTTCTCTGGGACTACAATGGCGTCACAGTCATCCAGAGTTGCTAAAACCTCCCTGAGCAACACGCGGAGGTGTTCAAGCTTAAATTTAAATGTAGACATATCAGAATCAGGTTGAAGTGTCTTCCCTGAATCAGAAAAATCACCCACAGATAGAAGCTCTCCTGCTTCGGCTTCTGCACATTGTGAGGGTATATCATACATAGCTACTAAAGCGTCAGAGAGCTCTGTATTTGTTCTAGCCCCATAGCTGTCTCGCTTTCCTTGTAACCCTGGCAGTTTGGATTTTGGCAATCAGTCGAGGGAGCAGAGGAAACGGTGGAAACACAACCAAGGAGCTGCTAGAGCATCTATCAGCGTTGCTCCCGGGTCCCTGGACCTGGATCCGTAACAAGGAAGCTTGGCGTTCTGGCGAGACGCCATGAGATCCAGTTCTGGTTTGCCCCAACGATGGACCAGTTGAGCAAACACCTCCGGATGGAGTTCCCACTCCCCCGGATGAAAAGTCTGATGACTTAGTTCTCTACGTAGACGTAGTTCTCTACGCCTGGGATGTGGATTGCTGACAGGTGGCAAGAGTGAGACTCTGCCCAGCGAATTATCTTTGAGACTTCTAACATCGCTAGGGAACTCCTGGTTCCCCCTTGATGGTTGATGTAAGCCACAGTCGTGATGTTGTCCGACTGAAATCTGATGAACCTCAGTGTTGCTAACTGAGGCTAAGCTAGAAGAGCATTGAATATTGCTCTTAACTCCAGAATATTTATTGGGAGGAGTTTCTCCTCCTGAGTCCACGATCCCTGAGCCTTCAGGGAGTTCCAGACTGCGCCCCAACCTAGAAGGCTGGCATCTGTTGTTACAATCGTCCAATCTGGCCTGCGAAAGGTCATACCCTTGGACAGATGGACCCGAGAAAGCCACCAAAGAAGAGAATCTCTGGTCTCTTGATCCAGATTTAGTAGAGGGGACAAATCTGAGTAATCCCCATTCCACTGACTTAGCATGCATAATTGCAGCGGTCTGAGATGCAGGCGCGCAAATAGCACTATGTCCATTGCCGCTACTATTAAGCCGATTACTTCCATGCACTGAGCCACTGACGGGTGTGGAATGGAATGAAGGACACAGCAAGCATTTAGAAGTTTTGATAACCTGGACTCCGTCAGGTAAATTTTCATCTCTACAGAATCTATAAGAGTCCCTAGGAAGGAGACTCTTGTGAGTGGTGATAGAGAACTCTTTTCCACGTTCACTTTCCACCTATGCGACCTCAGAAATGCCAGAACTATCTCTGTATGAGACTTGGCAATTTGAAAGCTTGACGCCTGTATCAGGATGTCGTCTAGATACGGAGCCACCGCTATGCCTCGCGGTCTTAGAACCGCCAGAAGTGAGCCCAGAACCTTTGTAAAAATTCTCGGGGCAGTGGCCAACCCGAAGGGAAGAGCTACAAATTGGTAATGCCTGTCTAGAAAGGCAAACCTTAGGAACCGATGATGATCTTTGTGAATCGGTATGTGAAGGTAGGCATCCTTTAATTCCACTGTGGTCATGTACTGACCATCTTGGATCATGGGTAGGATGGTCCGAATAGTTTCCATTTTGAATGATGGAACTCTGAGGAATTTGTTTAAGATCTTTAGATCCAAGATTGGTCTGAAGGTTCCCTCTTTCTTGGGAACCACAAACAGATTTGAATAAAATCTCTGTCCTTGTTCCGTCCGCGGAACTGGATGGATCACTCCCATTACTAGGAGGTCTTGCACACAGCTTAGGAATGCCTTTCTTTATCTGGTTTGCTGATAACCTTGAAAGATGAAATCTCCCTTGTGGAGGAGAAGCTTTGAAGTCCAGAAGATATCCCTGAGATATGATTTCCAACGCCCAGGGATCCTGAACATCTCTTGCCCACGCCTGGGCGAAGAGAGAAAGTCTGCCCCCCACTAGATCCGTTTCCGGATAGTGGGCCGTTCCTTCATGCTGTCTTGGGGGCAGCAGCAGGCTTTCTGGCCTGCTTGCCCTTGTTCCAGGACTGGTTAGGTTTCCAGGCCTGTCTGGAATGAGCAACAGTTCCCTCTTGTTTTGAAGCGGAGGAAGTTGATGCTGCTCCTGCCTTGAAATTTCGAAAGGCACGAAAATTAGACTGTTTGGCCTTTGATTTGGCCCTGTCCTGAGGAAGGGTATGACCCTTGCCTCCAGTAATGTCAGCAATAATTTCCTTCAAGCCAGGCCCGAATAAGGTCTGCCCCTTGAAAGGAATGTTGAGTAATTTAGACTTTGAAGTCACGTCAGCTGACCAGGATTTAAGCCATAGCGCCCTACGCGCCTGGATGGCGAATCCGGAATTCTTAGCCGTTAGTTTAGTCAAATGAACAATGGCATCAGAAACAAATGAGTTAGCTAGCTTAAGCGTTCTAAGCTTGTCAATAATTTCATTCAATGGAGCTGTCTGGATGGCCTCTTCCAGGGCCTCAAACCAGAATGCCGCCGTAGCAGTGACAGGCGCAATGCATGCAAGGGGCTGTAAAATAAAACCTTGTTGAATAAACATTTTCTTAAGGTAACCCTCCAATTTTGTATCCATTGGATCTGAAAAAGCACAACTGTCCTCAACCGGGATAGTGGTACGCTTTGCTAAAGTAGAAACTGCTCCCTCCACCTTAGGGACCGTCTGCCATAAGTCCCGTGTAGTGGCGTCTATTGGAAACATTTTTCTAAATATAGGAGGTGGGGAAAAGGGCACACCGGGTCTATCCCACTCCTTGCTAATAATTTCTGTAAGCCTTTTAGGTATAGGAAAAACGTCAGTACACACCGGCACCGCATAGTATCTATCCAGCCTACACAATTTCTCTGGAATTGCAACTGTGTTACAGTCATTCAGAGCAGCTAATACCTCCCCAAGCTATACACGGAGGTTCTCAAGCTTAAATTTAAAATTAGAAATCTCTGAATCAGGTTTCCCCGAGTCAGAGATGTCACCCACAGACTGAAGCTCTCCGTCCTCATGTTCTGCATACTGTGACGCAGTATCAGACATGGCTCTAACAGCATTTGCGCGCTCTGTATCTCTCCTAACCCCAGAGCTATCGCGTTTGCCTCTTAATTCAGGCAATCTAGATAATACCTCTGACAGGGTATTATTCATGATTGCAGCCATGTCCTGCAAGGTAATCGCTATGGGCGTCCCTGATGTAATTGGCGCCATATTAGCGTGCGTCTCCTGAGCGGGAGGCGAAGGGTCTGACACGTGGGGAGAGTTAGTCGGCATAACTTCCCCCTCAACAGAACCCTCTGGTGATAATTCTTTTATAGATAAAGACTGATCTTTACTGTTTAAGGTGAAATCAATACATTTAGTACACATTCTCCTATGGGGCTCCACCATGGCTTTCAAACATAATGAACAAGTAGGTTCCTCTGTGTCAGACATGTTTAAACAGACTAGCAATGAGACTAGCAAGCTTGGAAAACACTTTAAAACAAGTTTACAAGCAATATAAAAAACGTTACTGCGCCTTTAAGAAACCCAAATTTTCCCAAATTTTGAAATAACAGTGAAAAAATGCAGTTACACTAACGAGATTTTTACAGTGTATGTAATAAGATAGCAGAGCATTGCACCCACTTGCAAATGGATGATTAACCCCTTAATACCAAAAACGGAATAACAAATGACAAAAACGTTTTTTAAACAGTCACAACAACTGCCACAGCTCTACTGTGGCTTTTTACCTCCCTCAATACGACTTTTGAAGCCTTTTGAGCCCCCTTCAGAGAAGTCCTGGATCATGCAGGAAGAAGCTGGATGTCTGTGTCTGTAATTTTTGCTGTGCAAAAAAAAACGCCAAAATAGGCCCCTCCCACTCATATTACAACAGTGGGAAGCCTCAGGGAACCGTTTCTAGGCAAAATTCAAGCCAGCCATGTGGAAAAAATTGGCCCCAATAAGTTTTATCACCAAACATATGTAAAAAACGATTAAACATGCCAGCAAACGTTTTAAAATACACTTTTATTAGAGTATGTATCTCTATTAATAAGCCTGATACCAGTCGCTATCACTGCATTTAAGGCTTTACTTACATTACTTCGGTATCAGCAGCATTTTCTAGCAAATTCCATCCCTAGAAAAATATTTTAACTGCACATACCTTATTGCAGGAAAACATAATTTATGTAAGAACTTACCTGATAAATTCATTTCTTTCATATTAGCAAGAGTCCATGAGCTAGTGACGTATGGGATATACATTCCTACCAGGAGGGGCAAAGTTTCCCAAACCTCAAAATGCCTATAAATACACCCCTCACCACACCCACAATTCAGTTTAACGAATAGCCAAGAAGTGGGGTGATAAAAAAGTGCGAAAGCATATAAAATAAGGAATTGGAATAATTGTGCTTTATACAAAATCATAACCACCACAAAAAAAGGGCGGGCCTCATGGACTCTTGCTAATATGAAAGAAATGAATTTATCAGGTAAGTTCTTACATAAATTATGTTTTCTTTCATGTAATTAGCAAGAGTCCATGAGCTAGTGACGTATGGGATAATGACTACCCAAGATGTGGATCTTTCCACACAAGAGTCACTAGAGAGGGAGGGATAAAATAAAGCCAGCCAATTCCTGCTGAAAATAATCCACACCCAAAAATAAAGTTTAACGAAAAACATAAGCAGAAGATTCAAACTGAAACCGCTGCCTGAAGTACTTTTCTACCAAAAACTGCTTCAGAAGAAGAAAAAACATCAAAATGGTAGAATTTAGTAAAAGTATGCAAAGAGGACCAAGTTGCTGCTTTGCAAATCTGGTCAACCGAAGCTTCATTCCTAAACGCCCAGGAAGTAGAAACTGACCTAGTAGAATGAGCTGTAATTCTCTGAGGCGGAGTTTTACCCGACTCAACATAGGCAAGATGAATTAAAGATTTCAACCAAGATGCCAAAGAAATAGCAGAAGCTTTCTGGCCTTTTCTAGAACCGGAAAAGATAACAAATAAACTAGAAGTCTTACGGAAAGATTTCGTAGCTTCAACATAATATTTCAAAGCTCTAACAACATCCAAAGAATGCAACGATTTCTCCTTAGAATTCTTAGGATTAGGACATAATGAAGGAACCACAATTTCTCTACTAATGTTGTTGGAATTCACAACTTTAGGTAAAAATTCAAAAGAAGTTCGCAACACCGCCTTATCCTGATGAAAAATCAGAAAAGGAGACTCACAAGAAAGAGCAGATAATTCAGAAACTCTTCTGGCAGAAGAGATGGCCAAAAGGAACAAAACTTTCCAAGAAAGTAATTTAATGTCCAATGAATGCATAGGTTCAAACGGAGGAGCTTGAAGAGCTCCCAGAACCAAATTCAAACTCCAAGGAGGAGAAATTGACTTAATAACAGGTTTTATACGAACCAAAGCTTGTACAAAACAATGAATATCAGGAAGAATAGCAATCTTTCTGTGAAAAAGAACAGAAAGAGCAGAGATTTGTCCTTTCAAAGAACTTGCGGACAAACCCTTATCTAAACCATCCTGAAGAAACTGTAAAATTCTCGGTATTCTAAAAGAATGCCAAGAAAAATGATGAGAAAGACACCAAGAAATATAAGTCTTCCAGACTCTATAATATATCTCTCTAAATACAGATTTACGAGCCTGTAACATAGTATTAATCACAGAGTCAGAGAAACCTCTTTGACCAAGAATCAAGCGTTCAATCTCCATACCTTTAAATTTAAGGATTTCAGATCCTGATGGAAAAAAGGACCTTGTGACAGAAGGTCTGGTCTTAACGGAAGAGTCCACGGTTGGCAAGAGGCCATCCGGACAAGATCCGCATACCAAAACCTGTGAGGCCATGCCGGAGCTACCAGCAGAACAAACGAGCATTCCTTCAGAATCTTGGATATTACTCTTGGAAGAAGAACTAGAGGCGGAAAGATATAGGCAGGATGATACTTCCAAGGAAGTGATAATGCATCCACTGCCTCCGCCTGAGGATCCCGGGATCTGGACAGATACCTGGGAAGTTTCTTGTTTAGATGGGACGCCATCAGATCTATTTCTGGAAGTTCCCACATTTGAACAATCTGAAGAAATACCTCTGGGTGAAGAGACCATTCACCCGGATGCAACGTTTGGCGACTGAGATAATCCGCTTCCCAATTGTCTATACCTGGGATATGAACCGCAGAGATTAGACAGGAGCTGGATTCCGCCCAAACCAAAATTCGAGATACTTCTTTCATAGCCAGAGGACTGTGAGTCCCTCCTTGATGATTGATGTATGCCACAGTTGTGACATTGTCTGTCTGAAAACAAATGAACGATTCTCTCTTTAGAAGAGGCCAAAACTGAAGAGCTCTGAAAATTGCACGGAGTTCCAAAATATTGATCGGTAATCTCACCTCCTGAGATTCCCAAACTCCTTGTGCCGTCAGAGATCCCCACACAGCTCCCCAACCTATGAGACTTGCATCTGTTGAAATTACAGTCCAGGTCGGAAGCACAAAAGAAGCCCCCTGAATTAAACGATGGTGATCTGTCCACCATGTTAGAGAGTGTCGAACAATCGGTTTTAAAGATATTAATTGAGATATCTTCGTGTAATCCTTGCACCATTGCTTCAGCATACAGAGCTGAAGAGGTCGCATGTGAAAACGAGCAAAGGGGATCGCGTCCGATGCAGCAGTCATAAGACCTAGAATTTCCATGCATAAGGCTACCGAAGGGAATGATTGTGACTGAAGGTTTCGACAAGCTGCAATCAATTTTAGACGTCTCTTGTCTGTTAAAGACAGAGTCATGGACACAGAATCCATCTGGAAACCCAGAAAGGTTACCCTTGTCTGAGGAATCAAAGAACTTTTTGGTAAATTGATCCTCCAACCATGATCTTGAAGAAACAACACAAGTCGATTCGTATGAGATTCTGCTAAATGTAAAGACTGAGCAAGTACCAAGATATCGTCCAAATAAGGAAATACCACAATACCCTGTTCTCTGATTACAGACAGAAGGGCACCGAGAACCTTTGTAAAAATTCTTGGAGCTGTAGCTAGGCCAAACGGCAGAGCCACAAACTGGTAATGCTTGTCCAGAAAAGAGAATCTCAGGAACTGATAATGATCTGGATGAATCGGAATATGCAGATATGCATCCTGTAAATCTATTGTGGACATATAATTCCCTTGCTGAACAAAAGGCAAGATAGTCCTTACAGTTACCATCTTGAACGTTGGTATTCTTACATAACGATTCAATATTTTTAGATCCAGAACTGGTCTGAAGGAATTCTCCTTCTTTGGTACAATGAAGAGATTTGAATAAAACCCCATCCCCTGTTCCGGAACTGGAACTGGCATAATTACTCCAGTCAACTCTAGATCTGAAACATTTCAGAAATGCTTGAGCTTTTACTGGATTTACTGGGACACGGGAAAGAAAAAATCTCTTTGCAGGAGGTCTCATCTTGAAACCAATTCTGTACCCTTCTGAAACAATGCTCTGAATCCAAAGATTGTGAACAGAATTGATCCAAATTTCCTTGAAAAAACGTAACCTGCCCCCTACCAGCTGAGCTGGAATGAGGGCCGCACCTTCATGTGGACTTAGAAGCAGGCTTTGCCCTTCTAGCTGGCTTGGATTTATTCCAGACTGGAGATGGTTTCCAAACTGAAACTGCTCCTGAGGATGAAGGATCAGGCTTTTGTTCTTTGTTGAAACGAAAGGAACGAAAACGATTATTAGCCCTGCTTTTACCTTTAGATTTTTTATCCTGTGGTAAAAAAGTTCCTTTCCCACCAGTAACAGTTGAAATAATGGAATCCAACTGAGAACCAAATAATTTGTTACCCTGGAAAGAAATGGAAAGTAAAGTTGATTTAGAAGCCATATCAGCATTCCAAGTTTTAAGCCATAAAGCTCTTCTAGCTAAAATAGCTAGAGACATAAACCTGACATCAACTCTGATAATATCAAAAATTGGCATCACAGATAAAATTATTAGCATGCTGTAGAAGAATAATAATATCATGAGAATCATGATGTGTTACTTGTTGCGCTAAGGTTTCCAACCAGAAAGTTGAAGCTGCAGCAACATCAGCCAAAGATATAGCAGGTCTAAGAAGATTACCTGAACACAGATAAGCTTTTCTTAGAAAGGATTCAATTTTCCTATCTAAAGGATCCTTAAACGAAGTACCATCTGACGTAGGAATAGTAGTACGTTTAGCAAGGGTAGAAATAGCCCCATCAACTTTAGGGATTTTGTCCCAAAATTCTAATCTGTCAGACGGCACAGGATATAACTGCTTAAAACGTTTAGAAGGAGTAAATGAATTACCCAATTTATCCCATTCTTTGGAAATTACTGCAGAAATAGCATTAGGAACAGGAAAAACTTCTGGAATAACCACAGGAGCTTTAAATACCTTATCCAAACGTTTAGAATTAGTATCAAGAGGACCAGAATCCTCTATTTCCAAAGCAATTAGTACTTCTTTAAGTAAAGAACGAATAAATTCCATTTTAAATAAATATGAAGATTTATCAGCATCAACCTCTGAGACAGAATCCTCTGAACCAGAAGAGTCATCAGAATCAGAATGATGATGTTCATTTAAAAATTCATCTGTAGGGAGAGAAGTTTTAAAAGATTTTTTACGTTTACTAGAAGGAGAAATAACAGACATAGCCTTCTTTATGGATTCAGAAACAAAATCTCTTATATTATCAGGAACATTCTGCACCTTAGATGTTGAAGGAACTGCAACAGGCAATGGTACTTTACTAAAGGAAATATTATCTGCTTTAACAAGTTTGTCATGACAATCAATACAAACAACAGCTGGAGAAATAGCTACCAAAAGTTTACAGCAGATACACTTAGCTTTGGTAGATTCAGCACTAGACAGCGATTTTCCTGTAGTATCTTCTGACTCAGATGCAACGTGAGACATCTTGCAATATGTAAGAGAAAAAACAACATATATATATATAAAGCAAAATTGATCAAATTCCTTAAATGACAGTTTCAGGAATGGGAAAAAATGCCAAAGAACAAGCTTCTAGCAACCAGAAGCAATGAAAAATGAGACTTAAATAATGTGGAGACAAAAGCGACGCCCATATTTTTCGCGCCAATAAGACGCCCACATTATTTGGCGCCTAAATGCTTTTTGGCGCCAAAATGACGCCACATCCGGAACGCCGACATTTTTGGCGCAAAATAACGTCAAAAAATGACGCAACTTCCGGCGACACGTATGACGCCGGAAACGGAAACGAATTTTTTGCGCCAAAAAAGTCCGCGCCAAGAATGACGCAATAAAATGAAGCATTTTCAGCCCCCGCGAGCCTAACAGCCCACAGGGAAGAGTCAAATTTTTGAAGGTAAGAAAAAATGATTAAATCAAATGCATTATCCCAAATATGAAACTGACTGTCTGAAAATAAGGAAAGTTGAACATTCTGAGTCAAGGCAAATAAATGTTTGAATACATATATTTAGAACTTTATAAACAAAGCGCCCAACCATAGCTTAGAGTGTCACAGAAAATAAGATTTACTTACCCCAGGACACTCATCTACATGTTTGTAGAAAGCCAAACCAGTACTGAAACGAGAATCAGCAGAGGTAATGGTATATATAAGAGTATATCGTCGATCTGAAAAGGGAGGTAAGAGATGAATCTCTACGACCGATAACAGAGAACCTATGAAATAGACCCCGTAGAAGGAGATCACTGCATTCAAATAGGCAATACTCTCCTCACATCCCTCTGACATTCACTGCACGCTGAGAGGAAAACCGGGCTCCAACTTGCTGCGGAGCGCATATCAACGTAGAATCTAGCACAAACTTACTTCACCACCTCCATCGGAGGCAAAGTTTGTAAAAACTGAATTGTGGGTGTGGTGAGGGGTGTATTTATAGGCATTTTGAGGTTTGGGAAACTTTGCCCCTCCTGGTAGGAATGTATATCCCATACGTCACTAGCTCATGGACTCTTGCTAATTACATGAAAGAAAACCTGCACGCTATTCCCCCTCTGAAGTTACCTCACTCCTCAGAATATGTGAGAACAGCAAAGGATCTTAGTTACTTCTGCTAAGATCATAGAAAACGCAGGCAGATTCTTCTTCTAAATACTGCCTGAGATAAACGGTACACTCCGGTACCATTTAAAAATAACAAACTTTTGATTGAAGAAATAAACTAAGTATAAAACACCACAGTCCTCTTACGACCTCCATCTTAGTTGAGAGTTGCAAGAGAATGACTGGATATGGCAGTGAGGGGAGGAGCTATATAGCAGCTCTGCTGTGGGTGATCCTCTTGCAACTTCCTGTTGGGAAGGAGAATATCCCACAAGTAATGGATGATCCGTGGACTGGATACCCTTAACAAGAGAAATAATGTTATTGTTTTAGTAAAATAAAACTATTTATATTGTTATTAATGTAATAATTTTCCTACTTCCAATAAAGTACAGGTGAAAAGTTGATAAAATGTGAATGATTAACCAATTAAACTGGAGATAATTCACCTCCAACTAATTTCATTCATTTTAATGATCTATCTTTGCATATCTAATGATATATAACCAATTTAGTAATAGCCTGGTATAACTATAAACAAATAATCTGAAAATTTATTCTAAACATGAAAACCATGATCTAAATTGGTTTTAGACTAGTGATTTAAATCATAATTTTGAAATCAAATCATCCCTGGGGTCACCTCATAAATGCTTGAGGTGCAGAAGGGACCTCAAACAGCTCCAAAACTGCAGTCCCCAGGGCGTCACATGCAGTCATCAGCACTTGGTATTGTGTGGGTGACAACTACCATATTATTCCTCTTCAGTTAGAAGGTTAAACTCTGATTTCTTTTAATATGAGTTTTCTGATGCCTAATAAGATGTGATTTCAGGATAAAACATTTTCCACATTTAGAACATGGAAATCCTTTTTCCCCAGTATGAATTTTTTGATGAATAAGAAGAGTTGATTTCCGAGTAAAACATTTTCCACAGTCAGAACACACAAATGCTTTTTCTCCTGTATGCGTTTTCTGATGGCTAAGAAGATGTGATTTCAGAGTAAAACATTTCCCACAGTCAGAACATGAAAATGCGTTCTCCCCTGTATGAATTTTCTGATGCCTAATAAGAGTTGATTTCAGAGTAAAACATTTCCCACAGTCAGAACATGAAAATGCTTTCTCCCCTGTATGAATTGTTTGATGTGTAATGAGATTTGATTTCTGAGTAAAACATTTCCCACAGTCAGAACATGAAAATGCTTTCTCCCCTGTATGAATTTGATGATGCAGAAGAAGAGTTGATTTCCGAGTAAAACATTTTCCACAGTCAGAACATGAAAATACTTTCAACCCTGTATGAATTTTCTGATGTGTAATGAGATTTGATTTTTGAGAAAAACATTTCCCACAGTCAGAACATGAAAATGCTTTCTCCCCTGTATGAATTTGTTGATGCATAAGAAGAGTTGATTTCCGAGTAAAACATTTTCCACAGTCAGAACATGAAAATCCTTTCACCCCTGTATGAATTTTCTGATGTGTAATGAGATGTGATTTCTGCGTAAAACATTTCCCACAGTCAGAACATGAAAATGCTTTCTCCCCTGTATGAATTGTTTGATGTCTAATAAGAGTTGATTTCAGGATAAAACATTTTCCACAGTCAGAACATGAAAATGCTTTCTCCCCTGTATGAATTAGTTGATGCATAAGAAGAGTTGATTTCCGAGTAAAACATTTTCCACAGTCAGAACATGAAAATGCTTTCTCCCCTGTATGAATTTTCTGATGAGCAACAAGAATGTTTTTACAGTTAAAACATTTCCCACATATAGGACAGGAAAATTGCTTTTTTCCTGTATGAATTTTTAGATGTTTAAGAAGATGTGATTTCTTAAGAAAACATTTCCCACATTCAGTACATAAATTTCCCATGTGGCTTCTTTGATTTTGAAGATTTAAAGAAGCATTTGGACTCTGATCATGACTAGGATTATTGCAGTTTGTAAATTCACCTGTCAATAAGAAACACAATGGAACTAATGTTATTAATTACATAATTATTTTATCATGAGAACATATAAACTGTTCTGATTTAATCAGTCCCCTACACTTGTAGTAGACACTGTGACAACTAGACCTTTTCTATGCTAAGGCTTAAGGGCAGTTTACTGGACATTAGGGACTATTTCTAATAATTCACACTTAGTCAAAGACTGAACTAACTTTAATATAATGTTGCTGTTTTTCTACCTAATATATCTATTCCTTTTAATATTGTGTCCACAAAAACTTTTAGTAATATAAAGATTAGTTTATGGGCTAAAATATTTTTTTTTTTTTTTTAAATAATTTTTTTATTGAGACAATGGATAAAAGTAACAGAAAAGGGAGTGTGACCCAGCACAAGACAAATACAAAAAGAAAAATAACTGTTACAAATCACATATGAAAGGTACATAAGAATTAAAACATTGGTGTGCTAATATAGAATTTGTTAAGATATTATCTAGACAATAGAGTTTCAATATTTATATAATAATAGGAGTCAAAGATATGGAAGGTATCTAGGTTGAGAACAGAGAGATAACATTTGACGTAAATTATAGCACCGACTTTATGACCTTAAATACAGAATGCGCACAGTGAGATCAAAACATGTGTGACAGGGGCATATAGAAATGAAGTCTCAGTTTTATAATACAGGTAACTAGTGGTCCCTACTCTCAGATAAGGGGTAGTCTATACGCTGAAAATAGTGAGAGGAAGGGAGCTGGCATTTATCAGGCCTCCTGTAGGCCTGCATATATAGGGGGATGAGGGATGCAGCGGGCAAGAGCCGCTCATAATGGGGGGGATAGGGGAGAGGGGAAGGGAAGGGTGGGGGCGGAGCTAGATAATTTGTCTTAAGAATATAAACTACAGGGCGATGTGAAATTAAACAGTTATCTGCCTTGAGTTCATAATTCTCCTATTCCTAGGGTAACAATCACCAATTTGCGAAACACTAGCAGTTAAAGGGGCATTCAAAGAAATGGAATGTAATGTGTAAAGCTAACCCACATGTGGGGGAGGCCAACCAGGACCCCGACACTATTATATTTGAGCAGGAAACTATTACAAAGTGGTATTTGGGGCTAGAGGTTGTATCGGAATGAACGTTTCAATCTAATAGGCATTTTCAAATATATTAAGAAACTAAAATTATAGCATGGTTACTGAGCTTGGTCTCTAACAAGGCTCTATGATATAGGGTGTTCTAACATAAAACAAGGGGCTATATCTTGGGATCAGCTGATGGGCATCATGTAGATATTTCCCCCCTAGATAGATATTATAAAATTAGAATAGAAAGAACATTAAACTGAGGGATATAAGGCGCCCCCACATATTCAGTGCTATTCCAGTCTCCTAGACTAGTTGGAAATAAAATGTAGTGGTTAGTAGTATACAATTAGTCAATCTCTTGCTTACATAACTTGAATCTCAGAAGAGAGGTGCACGCTAATAGTTTCAGAGTTGGTAGCACTCCAATAAAAAGCAGACCCTACAGGGCTAGCATATATGTGGACCTTATATTGCAGGACCAGGGGTATCAACCAACTTTGATTGGGCTCATAACAATAGTAAACAGAGTTGGAACAGTAATATGTGAACAAGAACTCATAATCTCCTTGTCAGCTATAACATATTTCCATATGCTGTTGAGCATTAAAAGTTTAGCCATATAAAATAACATAATCAAAATAAAGGAATGAACAAGGGAGCCCCCTTAGCTAATATAAAAAAAAAGTCTTGCAAATATTAAGCTATGCCTGCTTTAAGCAAATAATACACCAGAGAAGAGACAATATAAGACTTGTCTACTATTAAGGATGGCATGTGAGAAAACATTAAATATTTATAAAATACTTAAGGAGATAATGAACAGTGAGATTCAACAACTATATAACAAACAGATCTCAACCTGATATCGATAACATTTGATATGAGCCGGAGAAAAAAAAAGCAGCTTTAAACAAAATCACAGTTCTGCACTGGTTGGGGAGACAGAAGTATCTGGCAATACTGCCATCATGAACCGTTCCCAAAGTTAATAGTTATCTGCTGCTTGTGTAGACTTGCCCTGTTCGCCTTACTCATAAACATAAATACAACCCTGCATCTTATATATTAGTTACATTTGTTATTCAGTGTAAGCGATGCCTCTAATGAAAGCTGCCAGGCAGCAGAGCTTGTATATGTCTGGCCTTTCAGCCTATGCCAGCTCTTCTAAAGTCTGAGAGTCTCAGGTCAACTAAATGTATCTCGGTGTTGGAACGGTGTTGCTGTAAAGGGGAGCTACATGAGGTGCTCTGTACATGACTGCAAGCTATGTCTGTTACTCGGTCTCCTCTCTTTCTCTTAGCATATACCTCCATAGCTGAAGCGGAGCTTTGCGGGGATGACTTCCGATGAATAATGACTGCTGTCGATAGTGCCTGTGAAGCCACAGGACTCCGGGACCTCCCTGGCACTACTGGAGTGGCGCCTGTGAGTACGGTAAGTTGCGTCTTATCGACTGGACTTGAGCTTGCTCCTGGGATCCTGCATGTCGGGTGTTCCTCCGGTTCCTCCCGACTGCCACATCTGACATCCGATGGGCTGTAGGTGAGTTCTGGGTCGGCTAATGTGAGAAGGGGTGAACCCGCAGCAGATTGTAGGACAGCCGAACAAGCTAGATAATGATGGTCTAAGCGGTCAGTCATATTCTTCAAAAGGGAAATGACCAGCTTCAGGGTGTCTGTCTGGCACACTACGTCATGTGCGTCCTCCATGTTGTTCAGCAGGCCGCGTATCTAATGTTCTTATTTTGTTACACTGTGCGGGTCACACTTTTTTCGAAATTCACCTCAGCCCATATTAATAAGAAGGAGTCCAATATTTAGGCTAGTTCTGTAGCAAAAAGACCAATCTCCATACTGGTGCTAGATTCTTAGGGCTTGCGTCTGAGTTCTGCGTTCACATGACGACCTTAAGGCAATCATTTCTCAATAAAGATCCTCTTTCTAGTCACCTAGTCTGCTTTAAAACAGGATGCAAAAGATGGGCTGTAATGAATCTTTGTTTGGAGATTAAAATTAGTTGCTTAGTTGCCAAAAAAACCTCCAAAAAATCTCCTAAAAATAAGGTTTAATACCAGAGCTCCAGCAACATGCGTCTGAACAGCCTGGTAGTCGGCTCCGCCCCCGGCTAAAATAATTTTAACTACTGCTTTTGTGCTTGTAGTTAAAACAAGGATAACTCTAAAACAACAAAACAAAGAAAATGGCCCCAGGTGGTGTAGTATATCTAAGCAATATATAAAATCTTAATCATAGAGAAGAATCTCACTCACATGTCAACTACACCTTCTGGGATAATCAGCAGCTCCCCAGCCAGCTGTATTACTCAGGCAATTATTATAAGGTATTTGTAGAGCGCCAACAGGTTTCGCAGCTCTATGAACATACGTGGTATATAAAAAAAAAATACCGGGATCAAAGTGGTAGAGGGTCCTGCTGAGAGTTGCACTGTTGTAGTCGGCTCTTATGAAGGTGAACTACAAACAGCTGGGCTCATAGGCTTACGTGCCATGGAGTTTAAGGGAATAGCAGTGGAGATAAGGAAGGTTCGTGTAGGTTGTATGTGTCCCTGAATAGTAGACTCTTCAGGAAGCACTTGTAGTAGGAGATCATGAGCGGAGCGAAGGGGACGGGAGGGAGAGTATCAGGAGACAAGATCTGAGATGTAGGGGGGAGCAATGCAGTGGAGGGCTATGTGTGTCAGAGTGAGAATTTTGTGTTTAATCCTGGAGGCAAGAGGAAGCCAGTGAAGGGATTGGCAGAGAGGTGCGGAAGATGAAGAGCGACGTGTAAGGAAGTTGAGCCTGGCAGAGGCATTCATTATGGATTGTAAAAGAAGCTAGGTGGCAGCTAGGGAGACCAGAGAGGATGGAGTTGCAGTAGATGAGGCGGGAAAGGATGAGAGAGTGGTTTAAAATCTTAGTTGTGTCTTGTGTAAGGAAATGTCTAATGTAAGCAATGTTTTTAAAGTGGAAGCCGCAGGCTTTAGCCAAGAACTGAATGTGAGGAGTGAAAGAAAGATCTGAGTCAAGTGTGACCCCAAGATGGCATGTGAGGTAATGATGTAGTTATCAACAGTTATAGAGTCATGGGGGGTGGAGATTTTGGAAGAAGGGTGGAAGATATGGAACTCAGTTTTGGAGAGTTTTAGCTTGAGGTAGTGAGAGGACATCCAAGATGAGATATGAGAGAGACAGTGACACGGGTTAGCAAGGAAGGAGATAGTTCTGGTGCAGAGAGGTAGATTTGGGTATCGTCTGCATACAAATGATAATTAAACCTTTGAGACTTTATTAAGGAACCTAATGAGGACGTGTAGATTGAGAAGAGAAGGGGACAGAGGACAGAGCCTTGCGGTACCCCAACAGAAAGAGGTAACGGGGCAGAGCATGCCCCAGAGAAGGCTACACTAAAGGTATGTTTAGACAGATAGGAAGAGAACCAAGAGAGAGCTGTGTCGCAGATGCCGAAGGATTGGAGGGTATGGAGCAAAAGAGGGTGCTCGACAGTATCAAAGGCTGCAGGCAGATCAAGGAGGATAAGTAGAGAGAAGTGGCCTTTGGATTTTGCTGTAAGTAGGTCGTTGGTAACCTTAACAATTGCTGTCTTTGTTGAGTGAAAGAGAAAAAATCCGCATTGCAGTGGGTCAAGGAGGGAGTTTAATGTAAGGAAATGGGCTAGACGTGCATATACTAGCTTTTCAGGAAGCTTTGAGGCAAAAGGGAGTAGGGAAATAGGGTGGTAGTTGGATGGGGATGTTGGATCGAGAGAAGGTTTTTTTGAGTATAGGTGTGACTAATGCATGTTTAAGAGATGTGGGAACTATACCAGTGCTGAGGGAGAGGTTGAAGATGTGTGCGAGTATAGAGGTAAGGGTAGAAGAGAGGGAGGGGAGTAGTTGTGAGGGGATGGGGTCGAGGGGACAGGTAGTGAGGTGAGAGGATAGTATAAGGGCAGAAACTTCTTCCTCTGTAACAGGGGTAAAAGAGCTAAATTTATGGCTATGTGGGTTTTGGATGATTGTGAGCTTTTGAGGGGGTGGGGGACTGGAAGTATGTTGAGAGCGGATTTCATTTCTGATGGAGTCTATTTTGTTATTAAAGTAACTGGCAAAATCTTGAGCTGAGAGAAAAGTTTTGGTGGGAGGTGGGGGTGGGCAGTGAAGAGTATTGAATGTGGAGAACAGACATTTTGGGTTTGAAGAAAGAGTAGAGATAAAAGTAGAGAAGTAATGTTGCTTATATAGATTAAGGGCAGAATAGTAAGCGTTCAAGATGAACTTATAGTGAAGAAAGTCAGCAGAACTCTGAGATTTCCTCCAGTGTCGCTCAGCAGTACGGAACATCTGCGTAGGTACAGTGTCAGAGGAGTATGCCAGGGCTGAGGATGAGTATGTTTTCTGACCTATGGTAGGTGTGGCCAGATTATCAAGAACCGATGTAAGGGTGGAGATGTAGTGGCAGATAGATTCATCAGGACAAGAAAAGGAGCGGTTGGAAGAGAGAAGAGGTTCGAGAGAGCTAGCAAGCTGTTGCTGATCTATTGACTTAATACTGCTGTCAAGTTTAGTGTGAGAGGTAGAAGGAGGGAGAATTATAGGGAGGGAGGTGATGTTACAAGTGAGGAGGTGGTGGTCAGAAAGAGGAAAAGGTAAGTTTGTGAAGTTTGAGATAGTGCATCGATAGCTGAAAAACAGATCAAGGGAGTGACCATCTTTGTGAGTGGGAGAGTCAGTCCATTGTGACAGGCCAAAAGAGGAAGTGAGTTGCAGAAGTTTTTTGCATAGGAGGCAGTGGGATTATCAACAGGGAGGTTGAAGTCACTGAGAATGAGCGTAGGGGTATCTGAGGAAAGGAAGTAAGGTAGCCAAATCTGTAATATTATATAGATGAGGAGTATTTAGCTGAAAAAGCTTAAAATACCCCAATACAAATAAACCAAAAGGATATCAACTTGTAACAAATTTCCAAAATAACATCAAACCACCACAGCTATTGAGTTAACTTAAAAAAGGCTAAGAGCATTTACATCACAGAAAAGAGGGTTAATATGTAACATAAAGGACCATTAAATACAATTGCATAATTAACAAATGCATAATAAAAAGACAAGACAATAATACCTACTCTGAATTTCAAATAAGCAGTAAAAAAAATTCTGTCAAATTTATTTTTTTTACCCTTTTTCCGCCTCCCTTTATCATGTGACAGACATGAGCCAATCACAGACTAGTATACATATACCCTGTGAGCTTGTGCACATGCTAAGTAGGAGCTTGTTCCCCAGAAAGTATGTATATAAAAAGACTGCAAAATTTGATTATGGAAGTAAATTGGAAAGTATCATAAAACTGAATGCTCTTTCTGAATCATAAAAGTTTATTTGAGTGTCCCTTTAAATAATTATTGCTATTAGCACAAAACATTTAGTTTTATTTTTTTTAGAATGTTGCATTTATGCCATATATTCTTTACTTGTAATGAAAACCAAAGTATCACTTTATATAAAAAGTAATATATAATATGTAAAATAAACTATTAGTGAACATACACATCAGACATGTACACTCACCTGTGCCCTGTTTCCCGCAGACACATCTCACACGTACACTCACCTGTGCCCTGCAACCCTCACATGTCGCACACATACACTATATGTGCCCTGTTTCTCACAGACATGACACAAACACTCACTTTGCCCTACATCCCTCTCAAGTGTCACACATGTAAACTGCTTTCCTTAGATATGTCACACGTACACACACCTATTCCCTCCATCCCAGACATGTCACACACTTACTCACCTGTGCCCTGCGTCCCTCTCACGTGTCACCCATATACACTCACCTATGTCCTGCATCCCTTAGACATATCACACAGACATTACACACACTTACTCACGTGCCCTACTTTACAGACATGTCACACATACACTCATGTGTGCTCTGCTTCCCTCAGACATGTCGCACACATGTGCCCTACTTCCCACAGACACGTCACAAACACTCACGTGCCCAACTTAACAGACATGTCACACACATACACTCATGCGTGCTCTGCTTCCCTCAGACATGTCGCACTCATGTGCCCTACTTCCCACAGACACGTCACACACGTAGACTCACTTGCACCCTGCGTCCCACAGACATGTCACACACGTACACTCACTTGCACCCTGCGTCCCTCAGACATCTCACACACGTACACTCACCTGTACTTATATTGGCACACATTTCCTGCTCTGATGGTTGGACATTTCTTAGCCACTGATCTTTTGTTTGTCCCATGTTACATGAAATCTTAGCATCATTTTCACCTGGGGGAAAAAAAAAGAATAAATAAATAAATCACTGAAATTTCAAAAATAACATCAAACTCCTACAATTAACTTAAAGGGACAGTTCACACAAAAAATAATACATTTTTAAACATAATAGCAGGAATTTAAGTATGGTAGTGCAGAACATTCTGTGTGAATCGTCTGCATTTATAAATATTTTTTTAAATGTCTGTTTACAAAGTACAATGCCTAAGCCCCTTAGAATATTTTCTGGATGTGCGACCAGTCTGGTATTACTCCCTTTAGCGCATTGCGCATGCGCCGCCCCTCTAGATTGTTATTCCCTCTTATGTCAGAGCTATTGTAACAAGCTTTTGTTAACCAAAGTTTGGATGAAGATAGAAGATGCCGTCTGGGTGAAGACTTCTGCCCGTCTGGAGGACCACTTCTGCCCGGTTGGATGAAGACTTCTCCCGGCTTTGTTGAGGACTTCAGCCCGGTTGGGTGAAGACGACTCCCGGTAAGGTGATCTTCAAGGGGTTAGTGTTAGGTTTTATTAAGGGGGTATTGGGTGGGTTTTAGAGTAGGGTTGGGTGTGTGGGTGGTGGGTTTTAATGTTGGGGGGGGGGGGGTATTGTACTTTTTTTTTTACAGGTAAAAGAGCGGATTACTTTGGGGCAATACCCCGCAAAAAGCCCTTTTAAGGGCTATTTGTAATTTAGTATAGGGTAGGGCTTTTTATTATTTTGGGGGCTTTTTTTATTTTATTAGGGGGATTAGATTAGGTGTAATTAGTTTAAAAATCTTGTAATTATTTTATTATTTTCTGTTAATTAGTGGGGGTTTTTTTTCGTACTTTAGATAATTGTATTTAATTGTAGTTAATTTAGGGAATTAATTTAATTATAGTGTAGTGTTAGGTGTAATTGTAACTTAAGTTAGGTTTTATTTTACAGGTAAATTTGTCTTTATTTGAGCTAGGTAGTTATTAAATAGTTAATAACTATTTAGTAACTATTCTATCTAGTTAAAATAAATACAAAGTTGAACTGTAAAATAAAAATAAACCGTGAGATAGCTACAATGTAACTATTAGTTATATTGTTGCTAGCTTAGGGTTTATTTTATAGGTAAGTATTTAGTTTTAAATAGGAATAATTTAGTTAACTGTAGTAATTTTATTTAGATTTATTTAAATTATATTTAAGTTAGCGGGGTGTTAGGGTTACACTTAGATTTAGGAGTTAATAATTTTAATATAGTGGCGGCGACATTGGGGGCGGCAGCTTAAGGGTTAATAAATGTAGGTAGGTGTCGGCGATGTTAGGGACGGCAGATTAGGGGTTAATAAAATTTAACTAGTGTTTGCGAGGCGGGAGTGCGGCAGTTTAGGGGTTAATATATTTATTATAGTGGCGGCGATGTCCGGTTCGGCAGATTAGGGGTTAAAAAATGTATTATAGTGTTTGCGATGTGGGGGGGGGGCCTCGGTTTAGGGGTTAATAGGTAGTTTATGGGTGTTAGTGTACTTTTTAGCACTTTAGTTAAGAGTTTTATACTACGGCGTTAGCCCATAAAACTCTTAACTACTGACTTTAAAATGCGGTACCAGGCTTGACAGGAGAGGGTGTACCTCTCACTTTTTGGAAGACTCGTAATACTGGCGCTATGCAAGTCCCATTGAAAAAATAGGATACGCAATTGACGTAAGTGGATTTGCGGTATTTTTTAGTCTGGCCGAAAAGTGAGCGGTACACCTGTACCTGCAAGACTTGTAATTCCAGCGGGCGTTAAAAAGCAGCGTTGGGACCTCTCAACGCTGCTTTTTAAGCCTGATGCAAGCCTCGTAATCTAGCAGTATGTAAATGTTAAATATCTGTCTATCTACGAGTGTCTTTATCTATATGGGGTATTGTAAGACTGACAAATTTGTACAAAACAACGAGGCAGCCCAAAAATCCAGAAGCCAGTAATTTTGTAGCGGCTACATGAGGACTTAACCCTTGATTTCTCAAAGGACTCTACACCAGTCTCAGGAAATCCTGTATTATTCAGAAGGTAAATTAAAATGAGAACATGGCCTATAAATATAAAAAAGATAAAACAATACTATATTAGAAATCTAGCATTTTGAAATTTACTGCTAAGGCACGTGTACCCTCTGCAGTGCAGTGCCATATGATAACTTAGGTCTTGCTAATGATCTATAGCACACGGCAAACAAATGTCACAGAATCACTGCTGGTGCACAGTGTACACTCGTCCATAGAGGCGCCTAGCAACCAGTAAAAAGGAGACTTATTTACATGTTTAGGACTAAGCTTGCACAGCAGTCAAATAACAAGGTAGGTCTTTGAAAAATGTGTTTATAATGCTATATATGTTTGCACAATTTTATGAGAAACTTGTAGGCTACTTTACTGGGAGTTCCATGGTCAGACACATCACACACGTACACTCTCCTTTGCTCTGCATCCCTCAGACACGTCACACACATACACTCACCTGTGCCCTGCATCCCTCAGGCACATCACACACGTACACTCACCTATCCTCAGCATCCCTCAGAAACATCACACACGTACACTCACCTGTACCCTGTATCCCCCAGACACATCACACACGTACACTCACCTGTACCCTGTATCCCTCAGACACATCACACACGTACACTCACCTTTGCCCTGCATCCCTCAGACACGTCACACACGTACACTCACCTTTGTTTTGCGTCCCTCAGGCATGTCACACATGTACACTCACCTTTGCTCTGCATCCCTCAGACACATCACACACATACACTCACCTGTGCCCTGTATCCCTCAGACACGTCACACACGTGCACTTACCTGAATTTATATTGTCACATATTTCCTGCTCTGCATCTTCTGTTATATTTCTTAGCCACTGATCTTCTATGTGTTCCATGTTACATGAAATCTTAGCATCTTTTTCACCTGGAAAAAAAAAGAATGAATAAATGAATCACTATTTACATGGCCTTTATTTAAAAACAGAATTTATGCTTACCTGATAAATTACTTTCTCTTGTGGTGTATCCAGTCCACGGATTCATCTTTTACTTGTGGGATATTCTCCTTCCTAACAGGAAGTGGCAAAGAGAGCACACAGCAGAGCTGTCCATATAGCTCCCCCTCTAGCTCCACCCCCTAGTCATTCGAACGAAGCTTAGGAAGAAAAAAGGAGAAACCATAGGGTGCAGTGGTGACTGTAGTTTAAACAAAAAATCTACCTGACTTAATAGCCAGGGCGGGCGGTGGACTGGATACACCACAAGAGAAAGTAATTTATCAGGTAAGCATAAATTCTGTTTTCTCTTGTAAGGTGTATCCAGTCCACGGATTCATCCTTTACTTGTGGGATACCAATACCAAAGCTTTAGGACAAGGATGAAGGGAGAGAACAAGACAGGTACCTTAAACGGAAGGCACCACTGCTTGTAAAACCTTTCTCCCAAAAATAGCCTCAGAAGAAGCAAAAGTATCGAATTTGGAAAATTTGGAAAAAGTATGCAGCGAAGACCAAGTCGCTGCCTTACAAATCTGTTCAACGGAAGCCTCATTTTTAAAAGCCCATGTGGAAGCCACTGCTCTGGTAGAATGAGCAGTAATTGTTTCAGGAGGCTGCTGGCCAGCAGTCTCATAGGCCAAACGGATGATGCTTTTCAGCCAAAAGGAAAGAGAGGTAGCGGTCGCCTTCTGACCTCTCCTCTTACCAGAATAGATAACAAACAAAGAAGTTGTTTGTCTGAAATCCTTAGGTGCTTGTAAATAGAACTTTAAAGCACGAACCACATCAAGATTGTGTAACAGACGTTCCTTCTTCGAAGGATTAGGACAACAATTTCCAAGATAAAAACTTAATATCTATGGAATTTAAGGGTTCAAACGGAACCCCTTGTAGAACTGAAAGAACTAAATTCAGACTCCATGGCGGAGCCACAGGTCTATAAACAGGCTTGATTCTGACTAAAGCCTGAGTAAACGCTTGAACGTCTGGTACCTCCGCCAGACGTTTGTGTAAAGAATAGACAAAGCAGATATCTGTCCTTTTAAGGAACTAGCTGACAATCCTTTCTCCAATCTTGGAGAAAAGACAATATCCTGGGAATCCTAATCTTACTCCATGAGTAACCCTTGGATTCGCACCAAGAAAAATATTTTCGCCAAATCTTATGGTAGATTTTCCTGGTGACAAACTTTCTAGCCTGAATCAGGGTATCGATAACCGACTCAGAGAAGCCACTCTTTGATAGGATTAGGTGTTCAATCTCCAAGCAGTTAGACGCAGAGAAATTAGATTTGGATGTTTGAAAGGACCTTGTAGTAGAAAGTTCTGCCTCACTGGCAGAGTCCATGGTGGAACGGATGACATGTCCACTAGGTCTGCATACCATGTCCTTAGGTGCTTGTAAATAGAACTTTAAAGCACGAACCACATCAAGATTGTGTAACAGATGTTCCTTCTTCGAAGAAGGATTAGGACAACAATTTCCAAGATAAAAACTTAATATCTATGGAACGTAAGGGTTCAAACGGAACCCCTTGTAGAACTGAAAGAACTAAATTCAGACTCCATGGCGGAGCCACAGGTCTATAAACAGGCTTGATTATGACTAAAGCCTGAGTAAACGCTTGAACGTCTGGTACCTCCGCCAGACGTTTGTGTAAAGAATAGACAAAGCAGATATCTGTCCTTTTAAAGGAACTAGCTGACAATCCTTTCTCCAATCTTGGAGAAAAGACAATATCCTGGGAATCCTAATCTTACTCCATGAGTAACCCTTGGATTCGCACCAAGAAAAATATTTTCGCCAAATCTTATGGTAGATTTTCCTGGTGACAAACTTTCTAGCCTGAATCAGGGTATCGATAACCGACTCAGAGAAGCCACGCTTTGATAGGATTAGGTGTTCAATCTCCAAGCAGTTAGACGCAGAGAAATTAGATTTGGATGTTTGAAAGGACCTTGTAGTAGAAAGTCCTGCCTCACTGGCAGAGTCCATGGTGGAACGGATGACATGTCCACTAGGTCTGCATACCATGTCCTGCGTGGTCACTCGCTATTAGAATCACCGACACCCTCTCCTGCTTGATTCTGGCAACCAGACGAGGAAGGAGAGGAAACGGTGGAAACACATAAGCCAGAATGAAAGACCAAGGCGCTGCTAGAGCATCTATCAGCACCGCCTGAGGATCCCGGGACCTGGACCCATAAAGAGGAAGTTTGGCATTCTGACGGGACGCCATCAGATCCAATTCTGGAGTGCCCCATAGCTGAATCAGCTGAGCAAATACCTCCGGGTGGAGTTCCCACTCCCCCAGGTGAAAAGTCTGACGACTTAGAAAATCCACCTCCCAGTTGTCTACTCCTGGGATGTGAATTGCTGAGAGGTGGCAAGAGTGATCCTCCACCCACCTGATTATTTTGGTTACTTCCATCATTGCTAGGAGACTCTTTGTTCCCCCTTGATGGTTGATGTAAGCTACAGTCGTGATGTTGTCCGACTGAAATCTGATGAATTTGGCCGCAGCTAGCTGAGGCCATGCCTGAAGAGCATTGAATATCGCTCTTAGTTCCAGAATGTTTATCGGGAGAAGAGCTTCTTCCCGAGACCATAAGCCCTGAGCTTTCAGGGAGTCCCAGACTGCACCCCAGCCCAACAGACTGGCGTCGGTCGTTACGATGATCCACTCTGGTCTGCGGAAACACATTCCCTGAGACAGGTGATCCTGAGACAACCACCAGAGAAGAGAATCCCTGGTCTCCTGGTCCAACTGTATTTGAGGAGACATCCACTGTTTGAGCATGCATAGTTGCAGTGGTCTGAGGTGTATCCGAGCAAAAGGGACTATGTCCATTGCCGCTACCATTAGTCCGATTGTCTCCATGCACTGAGCTACAGATGGCAGAGGAATGGAATGAAGAGCTCGGCAAGTGGTTAAGAGTTTTAACTTTCTGACCTCCTTCAGAAATATTTTCATTTCTACCGAGTCTAATAGAGTTCCTAGGAAGGAAACTCTAGTGAGAGGGGAGAGAGAATTCTTTTTGATGTTCACCTTCCACCCGTGAGACCTCAGAAAGGCCAAAACAATTTCCGTGTGAGACTTGGCTCTTTGGAAAGTTGACGCCTGAATTAAGATGTCGTCTAGATAAGGCGCCACTGCTATGCCGCGCAGCCTTAGAACCGCCAGGAGGAACCCTAGCACTTTTGTGAAAATTCTGGGAGCAGTGGCCAACCAGAAAGGAAGTGCCACAAACTGATAATGCTTGTCCAGAAAGGCGAACCTGAGAAACTGGTGATGATCTCTGTGGATAGGAATGCGCAGATACGCATCCTTTAGATCCACGGTAGTCATATATTGACCCTCCTGGATCATTGGTAAGATTGTTCGAATGGTCTCCATCTTGAATGATGGGACTCTGAGGAATTTGTTTAGAATTTTGAGATCCAGGATTGGTCTGAAAGTTCCTTCTTTTTTGGGAACCACAAACAGGTTTGAGTAAAAACCCAGCCCTTGTTCCACAATTGGAACTGGGTGAATCACTCCCATTGTATGTAGGTCTCCTACGCAGCGTAAGAACGCCTCTTTCTTTGTCTGGTCTGTAGACAGACGAGAAATGTGGAACCTTCCCCTTGGAGGGGAGTCCTTGAATTCTAGGAGATATCCCTGGGATACAATCTCTAAGGCCCAAGGATCGTGTACGTCTCTTGCCCAGGCCTGAGCGAAGAGAGATAGTCTGCCCCCTACTAGATCCGGTCCCGGATCAGGGGCTACCCCTTCATGCTGTCTTGGAGGCAGCTGCAGGCTTCTTGGCCTGTTTACCCTTGTTCCAGCCCTGGTAAGATTTCAAGGCTGCCCTGGGTTGTGAAGTGTTACCCTCTTGCTCTGCAGCAGGGGAGGATGGAGCGAGACCGCTCCTGAAATTTCGAAAGGAACGAAAATTATTTTGTTTGTTCTTAGTCTAAAAGGACTTGACCTGAGGGAGAACATGACCTTTTCCCCCAGTGATTTCTGAGATAATCTCTTTCAATTCAGGCCCGAAAAGGGTCTTTCCTATGAAAGGGATGTTCAGTAGTTTGGATTTTGACGACACATAGGCCGACCAGGACTTTAGCCATAGCGCCCTGTGTGCCAGAATGGCGAAACCTGAATTCTTTGCCGCTAACTTAGCTAGTTGGAAAGCGGCATCTGTGATAAAAGAATTAGCCAGCTTAAGAGCCGTAATTCTGTCCATAATGTCCTCATTTGAGGTCTCCGTCTGGAGTTACAGGAACAATGCACGCTATAGGTTGGAGAAGAAAACCTTGATGAACAAAAATTTTCTTAAGTAAACCATAGGGTCTTTAAAAGCACAACTGTCCTCAATTGGTATGGTTGTGCGTTTAGCAAGTGAAGAAACAGCCCCCTCCACCTTAGGGACCGTCTGCCACGAGTCCCACATGGGGTCAGATATGGGGAACATTTTCTTAAAAACAGGAGGGGGAACAAACGTAATACCTGGTCTATCCCACTCTCTAGTTACTATATCCGCAATCCTCTTAGGGACCGAGAACACATCAGTGTAAACAGGAACTTCTAGGTACTTGTCCATTTTACACAATTTCTCTGGAACCACCAAAGGGTCACAATCATCCAGAGTAACTAATACCTCCCTGAGCAATAAACGGAAGTGTTCTAGTTTAAATTTAAAAGCCAACGTATCAGAGTCTGTCTGAGGAGCAACCTTTCCCGAATCGGAAATTTCTCCCTCAGACAGCACATCCCTCGCCCCCATTTCAGAGCGTTGTGAGTGTATATCGGATACGGCTACTAAAGCGTCAGAATGCTCATAATCTGTTCTTAAAACAGAGCTATCACACTTTGCAGGTAACACAGGCAGCTTAGATAAAAATACTGAGAGGGTATTATCCATAACTGCCGCCAAGTCTTGTAAGGTAAAAGAGTTAGACACGCTAGAGGTGCTAGGCGTCGCTTGAGCGGGCATAACTGGTTGTGAAACTTGGGGGGAGGTCAACGGGCTAACCTCATTAACTTCTGTCTAAGAATCATCTTGGGCCACATTTTTAAGTGCAACAATATGGTCTTTAAGGTGTATAGACATATCAGTACAAGTGGGACACATTCTGAGAGGGGGTTCCACCATGGCTTCTAAACACATTGAACAAGGATTTTCCTTGGACTCAAACATGTTTAACAGACTAGTAGTAAGACAAACAGGCTTAGAAATCACTTTAATGAAGCAAAAACACACTTTGCAAAAAAACGTTACTGTGCCTTTAAGTTATAAAAAAAGCACACAATTTTCCAAAACAGTGAAAAATGCACCAAACTTTTTGAAATTTTCACAGTATGTACCTAAAGCATTGGTAAGATTGCACAACTAGCAATAAAAACGATTAACCCCTTAATGCCCAAACCGGATCAATAGTAAGCTAACAGACCGGTTAAAACAACTTTAGCACCTTGCCACAGCTCTGCTGTGGCCCTACCTTCCCTTAGGAGTCAGATTTATGGGGAAAAAGCTTCTTATGGGTCCTCAAACTGTAGCAGGAGCCTCCATGTGAAAACAGCCTGAAGAACTAGTCAATCTAACTGCGCATCTGAAGAGCGAAATTAGGCCCCTCCCACCTTACTCCGGTGCTGTGAGGCCTAAAGAAACACTCCCAAGAGTTATAATATTAGCCATGTGGGTAACAACCCCTGAAAGAAACCCAAAGGGACCTTCAAAGTGTCTCAAAAAACGATATTTATTAGTAAAAATCGTTTGCCATAAAAAAAGTGTCAACTTGCCATAAAATAGTGTCAACCAACATAAATTAGCCCTGTTATGTAAGTTTGTAATTCCATACTTAGTCTCTGAATAAAGCTTACCCTTCCCTCATGGGGATCTTATCAGTCCTTTTCTAGCATTAACACAGTCTTGTCTAGAAATAAATGACTGAACATACCTTATTGCAGCCTAACCTGCAAACCGTTCCCCCCAACTGAAGTTTTCTTGTACTCCTCAGTCCTGTGTGGGAACAGCAGTGGAATTTAGTTACAACATGCTAAAATCATCTTCCTCTCTGCAGAAATCTTCATCACTTTTCTGCTGGAGAGTAAATAGTACAAACCGGTACCATTTAAAATAAACTTTTGCTTGTAGAAACAAAAAACTACAAATCTAACACCACATTCACTTTACCCTTCCGAGAGGGACCCTGTTGCTTAGAGCCGGCAAAGAGAATGACTGGGGGGTGGAGCTAGAGGGGGAGCTATATGGACAGCTCTGCTGTGTGCTCTCTTTGCCACTTCCTGTTAGGAAGGAGAATATCCCACAAGTAAAGGATGAATCCGTGGACTGGATACACCTTACAAGAGAAAATTACTTTAGTGTGATATATTGTGTAATTTAAGTTAAATAAACCTGAGCCTACATCAGTAGCAGTCACATCTGGGCGAAACAACCCATGAAATGACATCATCACAACAGTAAATACAACCTGTGTCATACAGTAAAGGGAGTTAGCTGGGAATCAGTTACTTTACTTGCTACAAATAAAGCCTCATTGTAACCAATCAGAATTCCCACGTGAGATGTATTACAGGGCTTGGTGAGGTTTTTGAAACTAAAATCTATTCACCTGTGCCCTGCATCCCCCATACATGTCACACACTTACACTCACCTCTACCCTGCACCCCTCAGACACATCACACACGTACACTCTCCTGTGCCGATTCCCTCAGACACATCACACATGTACACTCACCTGTGCCCTGTATCCCTTAGACACATCACACACGTACACTCACCCTGCATCCACCAGACACATCACACACGTACACTCACCTGTGCCCTGCATCCATCAGACACATCACACGCGTACACTCACCTGTGCCCTGCATCCCTTAGACACATCACACACGTACACTCACCTGTGCCCTGCATCCATCAGACACATCACACATGTACACTCACCTGTGCCCTGTATCCCTCAGACACATCACACACGTACACTCACCTGTACCCTGAATCCCTCAGGCACATGACACATGAACACTCCCCTGTGCCCTGTATCCCTCAGTCACATCACACATGTACACTCACCTGTGCCCTGTATCCCTCAGACACATCACACACGTAAACTCACCTGTGCCCTGTATCCCTCAGACACATCACACATGTAAACTCACCTGTGCCCTGTATCCCTCAGACACATCACACATGTACACTCACCTGTGCCCTGTATCCTTCATGCACATCACACACGTACACTCACCTGTGCCCTGTGTCTCTCAGACACATCACACACGTACACTCATCTGTGCCCTGTATCCTTGACCTGATCCTCGATGCACTCTCTCAAACTTCACAAACTCCCCCTTTCCTCTTTCTGACCACCATCTCCTTACTTGCAACATACCATCCCTCCCTACAACTCTCCCTCCTTCAACTCCTCACACCAAACTTCACAGAAGCATTATGTCATTAGATCAGCAACAGCTTGCTAATTCCCTCAAACCTCTCCTCTCATCCTTCTCCTTTTCCTGCCCTGAACAATCTATCTGCCAGTATAATTCCACCCTTATATCTGTCCTTGACAATCTCGTCCCTCTTACCATAGCTCGGAAATCACACACTCATCCTCAGCCCTGGCATACTCCTCTGACATGGTACCTACGCAGATGTTCCCGTACTGCTGAGTGGCACTGGAGAAAATCTCGTAGTTCAGCTGATTTTCTTCATTACAAATTCATCTTGATCGCCTACTATTCTGCCCTTAATCTCCATAAGCAAAACTACTTTTCTACTCTTATCTCTAATCTTTCTTCAAACCCAAAACGTCTGTTCTCCACTTTCAATACTCTCCTCCGCCCTCCCCCACCTCCTAATACAACTTCTCTGTCAGCTCAAGACTTTGCAAGAAACTTCAATAACAAAATCGACTCCATCAGAAATGAAATCAGCTCTCAACATAATTCCATTCTCCCCCTCCCCTCAAACACTCTCAATCAACCACAACCCACATAACATTAAACTTAGCTCATTCTCCCCCGTTACTGAGAAGTTTCAGAACTTATACTGCGTTCTCACCTCACTACCTGTCCCCTTGACCCTATCCACTCACAGCTACTCCCCTCCCCTCTCTGCATTTTCGACCTCTCCCTCAGCACTGGTATATTTCCCTCATCGCTGAAACATGCACTGGTCTCACCTATCCTCAAAAAACCTTCCCTTGATCCTACCTCCCCATCCAACTACCGCCTTATATCCCTCCTCCCTCTTGCCTCAAAGCTTCTCGAAAAACTAGTATATGCACGCCTATCTCACTTCCTTACGTTAAACTCCTTTCTTGACCCACTGCAATCTGGATTTCGTCCCCATCACTCCACAGAGACAGCAATTGTTAAGGTTACCAACGACCTACTTACAGCAAAATCAAAAGGCCACTTCTCTCTGCTTATCCTCCTTGATTTGTTTGCAGCCTTTGACACTGCTGACCACCCTCTTTTGCTCCAAATCCTCCAATCCTTCGGCATCTGTGACACAGCCCTTTCGTGGCTCTCTTCCTACCTGTCAAACCGTACCTTTAGTGTAGCCTTCTCTGGGGCCTTCTCTGCCCCGTCACCACTTTCTGTCGGAGTACCACAAGGCTCTGTCCTCAGTCCCCTTCTCTTCTTAATCTACACGTCATCACTAGGTTCCCTAATGAAGTCCCACAGTTTCCAATATCATTTGTATACCGACGACACCCAAATCTACTTCTCTGCACCAGACCTACCTCCTTCCTTGCTAACCCGTGTCACTAACTGTCTTTCTCACATCTCTTCCTGGATGTCCTCTCACTACCTCAAGCTAAATCTCTCCAAAACTGAGCTCCTCATTTTCCCCCATTCTTCCAAAATCTCCACCCCCCAATCTCTCTATAACTGTCGACAACTCCATCATTACACCAACCACCAAAAGAAGGCACCCGGTCTCCAACAATCCCAGCGGACTCGAAAGCTTGAAAACTTGAAAGCTTGAACACTTGAAAAAGGACCAGTATTTCAGGTAAAAGCAAAAGGTCTTTAGACATCCAAAAACATGTTAAGTCAGGCTGGGTCAAACATGTTTCGTATAGGAATACTGTCACAACTTTATCAATGACCACCTGCAAACAAATGGCTAAACAGCAAGAAATATATACCTGCAAAGCACCTCCCTAAATTCTAACACCCTATCAGGGCTGCAAACCTTTTAATTGATATAAAGCACACCTATGTTTAACATTCTTTAAATTAAGCCAATAAAAGGAAGTGTATAGAAAAGGGGGGGGGGGAGCAGGCACTAAGCATAGATATTAGGTATACCTCTAAAATGCAGACATGTATATGTACACTTATTTGTTAAATTTGTATTATTTGAATATGATTTAGCTTATTCTGAAAATAAACCCTAAGTCCCTACACTCTCTAAATGGAAAGTTCAAAAAGATAATCCTTTTACTTTTTTCTCTGACAGCCCCTCTGGGGTATATGGAAGCAAAAAGATACACTAAAATGACAGTGTAAATATACAGAATAATATTCTATCGCTTACAATATACATAATAAAAAGAATGTACAAAAAATGTCAGTATGCATATCTTATTTAACAAAAAGTTTTATATCCCATTCGGAATTCAAACCCTTTGGCACTACAGTCTCCAATTGAAAAATCCAAAAAACTTCCCTTTGTCTGAGAGTTTCCTCTCTGTTGCCCCCTCTTGGGTGTCTGGGAAAAAAATGAATACATTGAAATGCCAAAAGGGAAGTATCAGAATGGTGTTCTTTCTAAAAATGAAGTGACACAGGAGTTGTAGAAAGTGGGTCTTCTATGGACCTAAGATGCTCCAAAAATCTATCTTTCAGGGGGCGTGTAGTGAGCCCTACATATTGCTTATAGCACCCCCTGCAGGTAAGAAGATAAATTGCAAATGTAGAATTACAAGTAGAATATTGTTGTATCTGGTAGACTTTACCTGTAACTTGGGACTTAAACTCAGTGCCAAACAAGGCATGAGCACAAGATTTACATCTACTGCTATTACATTTATGAAACCCAGGCTTTAGAGAAAGCCAATTTTCCTTTTTTATTTTTGGCAGCATGGATGGAGACAAAATGTTGCCTAAAGTTTTGGCTTTGCGAGACACAAAGCCACATCCTACCTGTACTGTCTCTCTAAGCCCATCGTCAGCTTCTAATATAGGCAGAGAGTCACGCACTATTTTACAAATTTTATGATATTCACTACTGTATGTAGTGATGAATTTTGGTTTGTTCTGTACGGGGTTAAACTCCCTCTTAGTGTCAAACAGTGACTCTCTATCCAGAGGATCAACCTGTTTTTTGGCCCTTTCAAGGTTATTCTTATCATAACCTCTTTGTAAAAAACGATCAGTTAGTTCCTTGGCATGGAATTCATATCTTGCAGGATTAGTGCAATTGCGTTTAACACGAATGTATTGACTCTTGGGTATAGATACTACTGTATGCCGAGGATGACAGGAGGTAGCATTTAGGATGGTATTCCCAGCCACCTCTTTACGGTACGATTCTACCTCAATACTTTGTTCATCAACACTAGCCAGTAGTTCTATGTCCAAATAGGAAACACTCTTTACTGGTTACATGAGTACATTTTTAATTCAGATCATTATCCTGTAAATACGCTATAAAGGAGGGAATTGTCTCCTCTGACCCTTTCCAGACAAACAACAGGTCATCAATATAGCGACCAAAAATATTACATGTTCCCTATATGGATTAATATCTCCAAAGACGCGGGACAGCTCCCACCAACCCAAATAAAGGTTGGCGTAGGATGGGGCAAACTTTGCCCCCATAGCTGTCCCGCGTCTCTGGAGATAGTAGTCACCTTCAAACATAAAGAAATTATGTGTAAGCAGAAAATCAATAGATTTAAGAATAAATTCCTTCAATTCGGTATTATAGCCGGAGAATTTGTCCGGGAAAAATGTAACTGCCTCAATACCCTTATCATGAGGTATGCATGTATAAAGGGAAATAACATCCACTGAAATGAATGAATACCCTGGTTCCCATTTTAATTTCTCAATCTGTTGAATGACATCACTAGTGTCTCTCACATAGCTGAATAATTTGACAACCATGGGTTGTAAGTAGGCATCAATTATCTCAGAAAGGGGTTCTATTAGGGAACCAATACCAGCCACTATTGGGCGACCTGGAGGCTTCCACAAACTCTTATGAATTTTAGGCAGATAATGAAAAAACATAATTTATGTAAGAATTTACCTGATAAATTAATTTCTTTCATATTGGCAAGAGTCCATGAGCTAGTGACGTATGGGATATACATTCCTACCAGGAGGGGCAAAGTTTCCCAAACCTCAAAATGCCTATAAATACACCCCCCCCCACCACACCCACAATTCAGTTTAACGAATAGCCAAGAAGTGGGGTGATAAGAAAGGAGCAAAAGCATCAACAAGGAATTGGAATAATTGTGCTTTATACAAAAAAATCATAACCACCATAAAAAGGGTGGGTCTCAAGGACTCTTGCCAATATGAAAGAAATAAATTTATCAGGTAAATAATTACATAAATTATGTTTTCTTTCATGTAATTGGCAAGAGTCCATGAGCTAGTGACGTATGGGATAGCGAATACCCAAGATGTCGAATCTTCCACTCAAGAGTCACTAGAGAGGGAGGGAATAAAATAAAAACAGCCATATTCCGCTGAAAAAATAATCCACAACCCAAAAAATAAGTTATATTCACTTTGAAAGAAAAAAAAATTAAATCAAAAGCAGAAGAATCAAACTGAAACAGCTGCCTGAAGAATTTTTCTACCAAAAACTGCTTCCGAAGAAGCAAATACATAAAAATGGTAGAATTTAGTAAATGTATGCAAAGAGGACCAAGCTGCTGCTTTGCAAATCTGATCAACTGAAGCTTAATTCTTAAAAGCCCACAAAGTGGAGACTGATCTAGTAGAATGAGCTGTAATTCTCTGAGGCAGGGTTTGACCCGACTCCAAATAAGCTTGATGAATCAAAAGTTTCAACCAAGAAACCAAGCAAATAGCAGAAGCTTTCTGACCTTTCCTAAGACCAGAAAATAAAACAAATAAACTGGAAGTCTTCCTGAAATTTTTAGTAGCTTCCACATAGTATTTCAAAGCTCTTACCACATCCAAAGAATGTAAGGATCTCTCCAAAGAATTCTTAGGATTAGGACACAAGGAAGGGACAACAATTTCTCTACTAATGTTGTTAGAATTCACAACCTTAGGTAAAAATTTAAAAGAGGTCCGCAAAACTGCCTTATCCTGATGAAAAATCAGAAAAGGAGACTCACAAGAAAGAGCAGATAGCTCAGAAACTCTTCTAGCAGAAGAAATAGCCAAAAGGAACAACACTTTCCAGGAAAGTAGTTTAATGTCCAAAGAATGCATAGGCTCAAATGGAAGAGCCTGTAAAGCCTTCAGAACCAAATTAAGACTCCAGGGAGGAGAAATTGATTTAATGACAGGCTTAATACGAACTAAAGCCTGTACGAAACAGTGAATATCAGGAAGAATAGCAATCTTTCTGTGAAATAAAACAGAAAGAGCGGAGATTTGTCCTTTTAAGGAACTTGCAGACAAACCCTTATCCAAACCATCCTGAAGAAACTGTAAAATTCTAGGAATTCTAAAAGAATGCCAGGAGAATTTATGAGAAGAACACCATGAAATGTAAGTCTTCCAAACTCTACAATAAATCTTTCTAGAAACAGATTTACGAGCTTGTAACATAGTATTAATCACTGAGTCAGAGAAACCTCTATGACTTAGAACTAAGCGTTCAATTTCCATACCTTCAAATTTAATGATTTGCGATCCTGATGGAAAAACGGACCTTGAGATAGTAGGTCCGGCTGTAACGGAAGTGGCGAAGGCGGGCAACTGGACATCCGAACCAGATCCGCATACCAAAACCTGTGTGGCCATGCTGGAGCCACCAGCAACACAAAAGACTGTTCCATGATGATTTTGGAGATCACTCTTGGAAGGAGAGCTAGAGGCGGGAAGATGTAAGCAGGTTGATAACACCAAGGAAGTGTCAGCGCATCCACTGCTTCCGCCTGAACATCCCTGGACCTGGACAGGTATCTGGGAAGTTTCTTGTTTAGATGAGAGGCCATGAGATCTATCTCTGGAAGCCCCCACATCTGAACAATCTGAGAAAACACATCTGGATGGAGAGACCACTCCCCTGGATGTAAAGTCTGGCGGCTGAGATAATCCGCCTCCCAGTTGTCTACGCCTGGGATATGCACTGCAGAGATTAGACAGGAGCTGGATTCCACCCAGGCAAGTATCAGAGATACTTCTTTCATAGCTTGGGGACTGTGAGTCCCACCCTGATGATTGATATATGCCACAGTTGTGATATTGTCTGTCTGAAAACAAATGAACGGTTCTCTCTTTAGTAGAGGCCAGAACTGAAGAGCCCTGGGAATTGCACGGAGTTCTAAAATATTTATTGGTAATCTCGCCTCTTGAGATTTCCAAAACCCTTGTGCTGTCAGAGATCCCCAAACAGCTCCCCAACCTGAAAGACTCGCATCTGTTGTGATCACAGTCCAGGTTGGGCGAACAAAAGAAGCCCCTTGAACCAAACGATGGTGATCTATCCACCATGTCAGAGAGTGTCATACATTGGGATTCAAGGATATTAATTGTGATATCTTTGTATAATCCCTGCACCATTGATTCAGCATACAAAGCTGTAGAGGTCTCATGTGAAAATGAGCAAAGGGGATTGCGTCCGATGCTGCAGTCATGAGACCTAAAACTTCCATGCACATAGCCACTGAAGGGAATGACTGAGACTGAAGGAGCCGGCATGCTGCGACCAATTTTAAACGTCACTTGTCTGTTAGAGACAGAGTCATGGACACTGAATCTATCTGGAAGCCTAAAAAGGTGACCCTTGTCTGAGGAATCAAGAAACTTTTTGGTAAATTGATCCTCCAACCATGTTTCCGAAGAAACAACACTAGTTGATTCATGTGAGATTCTGCAGTATGTAAAGACTGAGCTAGTACCAAGATATTGTCCAAATAAGGAAACAATACCCTGTTCTCTGATTACAGATAGTAGGGCACCCAGAACCTTTGAAAAGATTCTTGGAGCTGTTGCTAGGCCAAATGGAAGAGCAACAAATTGGTAGTGCTTGTCTAGAAAAGAGAATCTCAGAAACTGAAAGTGTTCTGGATGAATCGGAATATGAAGGTATGCATCCTGCAAGTCTATTGTGGACATATAATGTCCTTGCTGAACAAAAGGCAGAATAGTCCTTATAGTCATCATCTTGAAAGTTGGTACTCTTACATAACGATTCAAAATTTTCAGATCCAGAACTGGTCTGAACAAATTTTCTTTCTTTGGTACAATGAATAGGTTTGAATAAATCCCAAACCTTGTTCCTGAGGAGGAACTGGCATGATTACCCCTGAAGACTCCAGGTCTGAAACACACTTCAGAAAAGCCTGAGCTTTTACTGGATTTACAGGGATGCGTGAGAGAAAAAATCTTCTCACAGGAGGTCTTACTTTGAATCCTATTCGATACCCTTGAGAGACAATGCTCTGAATCCAATGATTTTGGACAGTTTTTATCCAACAATCCTTGAAAAACCTTAATCTGGCCCCTACCAGCTGAGCTGGAATGAGGGCCGCACCTTCATGCGGACTTAGGGGCAGACTTTGGTTTCCTAAATGGCTTGGATTTATTCCAATTTGAGGAAGGCTTCCAACTGGAAGCAGATTCCTTGGAAGGAGGATCGAGTTTTTGTTCCTTATTCTGACGAAAGGAACGAAAACGGTTAGAAGCCTTAGATTTACCCTTAGGTTTTTTATCCTGAGGCAAAAAAACTCCTTTTCCTCCAGTGATAGTTGAAATAATAGAATCCAACTGAGAACCAAATAAATTATTACCTTGGAAAGAAAGAGATAGTAATCTAGATTTAGATGTCATATCAGCATTCCAAGATTTAAGCCACAAAGCTCTTCTAGCTAATACAGCTAAAGACATGGATCTAACATCAATTTTGATAATATCAAAAATTGCATCACAAATAAAATGATTAGCATGTTGCAGTAAGCGAACAATGCTAGATATGTCAAAATCCAATTCATGTTGCGCTAAATTTTCCAACCAGAAAGTTGATGCAGCCGCAACATCACCCAAAGAAATAGCAGGTCTGAGAAGATGACCTGAATATAAATAGGCCTTCCTTAGATAAGATTCAAGTTTCCTATCTAAAGGATCCCTAAAGGAAGTGCTATCTTCCATAGGAATAGTGGTACGTTTAGCAAGAGTAGAAATAGCCCCATCAACTTTGGGGACCTTTTCCCAAAACTCTATAGATTTTGCTGGTAAAGGATACAATCTCTTAAACCTTGAAGAAGGAATAAAGGAAGTACCTGGCTTATTCCATTCCCTAGAAATCATATCAGAAATAGCCTCAGGAATGGGGAAAAACACCTGGGGAAACCACAGGAGGTTTAAAAACAGCATTTAAACGTTTATTAGACTGAACGTCAATAGGACTGGTTACCTCAATATCCAAAGAAATTAACACTTCTTTTAATAAAGAACGCATATACTCTATTTTAAATAAATAAGTAGATTTGTCAGTGTCAATATCTGAGGAAGGATCTTCTGTTTCAGATAGATCCTCATCAGAAAAGGATGAATTATTATGTTGTTGGTCATTTGAAATTTCATCAGCTAAATGAGAAGTTTTAAAAGACCTTTAACGTTTATTAGAAGGTGGAAATGCAGACAAAGCCTTCATAATAGAATCATAAACAAATTCTTTAAAATTTACAGGTATATCATGCACATTAGAAGTTGAAGGAACTGCAACTGGCAATGTACTATTACTGATAGAAACACTATCTGCATGTAAAAGTTTATCATGACAACTATTACAAATGACATTCGGTGGAATAATTTCTACAATTTTACAACAAATGCACTTAGCTTTGGTAGAACCGATGTCAAGCAGCAATGTTCCAGCAGAAACTTCAGAGGCAGGATCAGATTGGGACATCTTGCTCAATGTAAGAGAAAAAACAACATATAAAGCAAAATTATCTATTTCCTTAAATGACAGTTTCAGGAATGGGAAAAAATGCAAAAGCATAGGCCTCTTGATAGAAAAGAAAGCAGGAGGCAAACAACAATGGGGTATTAAAATAATGAAGAAAAAATTACCGGAAATTACACACTTGCGTCACTAATGCCGCCGCCGTGTGAAAGGTCTCGGCATCACGTATGACGCCAGAAATGACGAAGTTGCGTCAAAAACGTATTTTTCTGCGCCAAAAGAGTTCGCTCCAAAAATGACGCAATAAAGTCTAACATTTGACGCACCCGCGGGCCTAATACCCGCAATTGCAAAAAGTAGTCAAATTGAAAAAGACTAAACCCCAGGTAAGAAATACATTTCTTAAAGTGTTTATATTCCCAAATATGAAACTGACAGTCTGCAGAAGGAAATACATGAACCTGACTCATGGCGAATATAAGTACAATACATATATTTAGAACTTTATATAATTAGCATAAAGTGCCAAACCATAGCTGAGAGTGTCTTAAGTAAATGAAAACATACTTACCAAAAGACACCCATCCACATATAACAGATAGCCAAACCAGTACTAAAACAGTTATTAGTAGAGGTAATGGTAAATTTGAGAGTATATCGTTGATCTGAAAAGGGAGGTAGGAGATGAATCTCTACGACCGATAACAGAGAACCCATGAAAAAGAACCTCGTTAGCGAAATCATCGTATTCAATAGGTGATACTCCCTTCACGTCCCTCTGACATTCGCTGTACTCTGAGAGAAATCGGGCTTCAACAATGCTGAGAAGTGCATATCAACGTAGAAATCTTAGCACAAACTTAATTCACCACCTCCATAGGAGGCAAAGTTTGTAAAAACTGAATTGTGGGTGTGGTGAGGGGTGTATTTATAGGAATTTTGAGGTTGGGGAAACTTTGCCCCTCCTAGTAGGATTGTATATCCCATATGTCACTAGCTCATGGACTCTTGCCAATTACATGAAAGAAAATGAATGTCAAGTTAATATCCAATTGCTGAGGTGAATAATAACACAATACTGTATCACTTTATATAGAGCAGAGCAGAACCCTGCAAATTCCAATTTTAGCAGCGTCTTACAGGGCATGAAAAGACTAACACATTGTGCATGTACATATTCTGTAACATATGCAAATAAATGCTCCTGGTGATAAAATGTATCCGTGCAGCTTACCCCAATGATGGATCATACACGACCAACAGCAAATACAGGCAGTGCTCTGGATACCACTCACACCAACGAAATGACCGCACAGTCAAATCAGCCGCCTTCACACTATGTGCATCCTAAACACGCTCACATCTCACTGCTCACTTTGTCCCCCGCTGATAACGTCATCCACCGGTGCCACTCACGAGCGCTCCATCCAACGCTCCAATATAGAAATACACCAACCACCAAAAGAAGGCACCCGGTCTCCAACAATCCCAGAGGACTCGAAAGCTTGAAAACTTGAACACTTGAAAAAGGACCACTATTTCAGGTAAAAGCAAAAGGTCTTTATTTAGACATCCAAAAACATGTTAAGTCAGGCTGGGTCAAACATGTTTCGTATAGGAATACTGTCACAACTTTATCAATGACCACCTGCAAACAAATGGCTAAACAGCAAGAAATAACAGAATTTATGTTTACCTGATAAATTACTTTCTCCAACGGTGTGTCCGGTCCACGGCGTCATCCTTACTTGTGGGATATTCTCTTCCCCAACAGGAAATGGCAAAGAGCCCAGCAAAGCTGGTCACATGATCCCTCCTAGGCTCCGCCTACCCCAGTCATTCGACCGACGTTAAGGAGGAATATTTGCATAGGAGAAACCATATGGTACCGTGGTGACTGTAGTTAAAGAAAATAAATTATCAGACCTGATTAAAAAAACCAGGGCGGGCCGTGGACCGGACACACCGTTGGAGAAAGTAATTTATCAGGTAAACATAAATTCTGTTTTCTCCAACATAGGTGTGTCCGGTCCACGGCGTCATCCTTACTTGTGGGAACCAATACCAAAGCTTTAGGACACGGATGAAGGGAGGGAGCAAATCAGGTCACCTAAATGGAAGGCACCACGGCTTGCAAAACCTTTCTCCCAAAAATAGCCTCAGAAGAAGCAAAAGTATCAAACTTGTAAAATTTGGTAAAAGTGTGCAGTGAAGACCAAGTCGCTGCCCTACATATCTGATCAACAGAAGCCTCGTTCTTGAAGGCCCATGTGGAAGCCACAGCCCTAGTGGAATGAGCTGTGATTCTTTCGGGAGGCTGCCGTCCGGCAGTCTCGTAAGCCAATCTGATGATGCTTTTAATCCAAAAAGAGAGAGAGGTAGAAGTTGCTTTTTGACCTCTCCTTTTACCGGAATAAACAACAAACAAGGAAGATGTTTGTCTAAAATCCTTTGTAGCATCTAAATAGAATTTTAGAGCGCGAACAACATCCAAATTGTGCAACAAACGTTCCTTCTTTGAAACTGGTTTCGGACATAGAGAAGGTACGATAATCTCCTGGTTAATGTTTTTGTTAGAAACAACTTTTGGAAGAAAACCAGGTTTAGTACGTAAAACCACCTTATCTGCATGGAACACCAGATAAGGAGGAGAACACTGCAGAGCAGATAATTCTGAAACTCTTCTAGCAGAAGAAATTGCAACTAAAAACAAAACTTTCCAAGATAATAACTTAATATCAACGGAATGCAAGGGTTCAAACGGAACCCCCTGAAGAACTGAAAGAACTAAATTGAGACTCCAAGGAGGAGTCAAAGGTTCGTAAACAGGCTTAATTCTAACCAGAGCCTGAACAAAGGCTTGAACATCTGGCACAGCGGCCAGCTTTTTGTGAAGTAACACAGACAAGGCAGAAATCTGTCCCTTCAGGGAACTTGCAGATAATCCTTTTTCCAATCCTTCTTGAAGGAAGGATAGAATCCTAGGAATCTTAACCTTGTCCCAAGGGAATCCTTTAGATTCACACCAACAGATATATTTTTTCCAAATTTTGTGGTAAATCTTTCTGGTTACAGGCTTTCTGGCCTGAACAAGAGTATCGATAACAGAATCTGAGAACCCTCGCTTCGATAAGATCAAGCGTTCAATCTCCAAGCAGTCAGCTGGAGTGAAACCAGATTCGGATGTTCGAACGGACCCTGAACAAGAAGGTCTCGTCTCAAAGGTAGCTTCCAAGGAGGAGCCGATGACATATTCACCAGATCTGCATACCAAGTCCTGCGTGGCCACGCAGGAGCTATCAAGATCACCGACGCCCTCTCCTGATTGATCCTGGCTACCAGCCTGGGGATGAGAGGAAACGGCGGGAACACATAAGCTAGTTTGAAGGTCCAAGGTGCTACTAGTGCATCCACTAGAGCCGCCTTGGGATCCCTGGATCTGGACCCGTAGCAAGGAACTTTGAAGTTCTGACGAGAGGCCATCAGATCCATGTCTGGAATGCCCCACAGCTGAGTGACTTGGGCAAAGATTTCCGGATGGAGTTCCCACTCCCCCGGATGCAATGTCTGACGACTCAGAAAATCCGCTTCCCAATTTTCCACTCCTGGGATGTGGATAGCAGACAGGTGGCAGGAGTGAGACTCCGCCCATAGAATGATTTTGGTCACTTCTTCCATCGCCAGGGAACTCCTTGTTCCCCCCTGATGGTTGATGTACGCAACAGTTGTCATGTTGTCTGATTGAAACCGTATGAACTTGGCCCTCGCTAGCTGAGGCCAAGCCTTGAGAGCATTGAATATCGCTCTCAGTTCCAGAATATTTATCGGTAGAAGAGATTCTTCCCGAGACCAAAGACCCTGAGCTTTCAGGGATCCCCAGACCGCGCCCCAGCCCATCAGACTGGCGTCGGTCGTGACAATGACCCACTCTGGTCTGCGTGAATGTCATCCCTCGTGACAGGTTGTCCAGGGACAGCCACCAACGGAGTGAGTCTCTGGTCCTCTGATTTACTTGTATCTTCGGAGACAAGTCTGTATAGTCCCCATTCCACTGACTGAGCATGCACAGTTGTAATGGTCTTAGATGAATGCGTGCAAAAGGAACTATGTCCATTGCCGCTACCATCAACCCGATCACTTCCATGCACTGAGCTATGGAAGGAAGAGGAACGGAATGAAGTATCCGACAAGAGTCTAGAAGTTTTGTTTTTCTGGCCTCTGTCAGAAAAATCCTCATTTCTAAGGAGTCTATTATTGTTCCCAAGAAGGGAACCCTTGTTGACGGAGATAGAGAACTCTTTTCCACGTTCACTTTCCATCCGTGAGATCTGAGAAAGGCCAGGACAATGTCCGTGTGAGCCTTTGCTTGAGGAAGGGACGACGCTTGAATCAGAATGTCGTCCAAGTAAGGTACTACAGCAATGCCCCTTGGTCTTAGCACAGCTAGAAGGGACCCTAGTACCTTTGTGAAAATCCTTGGAGCAGTGGCTAATCCGAAAGGAAGCGCCACGAACTGGTAATGTTTGTCCAGGAATGCGAACCTCAGGAACCGATGATGTTCCTTGTGGATAGGAATATGTAGATACGCATCCTTTAAATCCACCGTGGTCATGAATTGACCTTCCTGGATGGAAGGAAGAATAGTACGAATGGTTTCCATCTTGAACGATGGAACCTTGAGAAACTTGTTTAAGATCTTGAGATCTAAGATTGGTCTGAACGTTCCCTCTTTTTTGGGAACTATAAACAGATTGGAGTAGAACCCCATCCCTTGTTCTCTTAATGGAACGGGATGAATCACTCCCATTTTTAACAGGTCTTCTACACAATGTAAGAATGCCTGTCTTTTTATGTGGTCTGAAGACAACTGAGACCTGTGGAACCTCCCCCTTGGGGGAAGTCCCTTGAATTCCAGAAGATAACCTTGGGAGACTATTTCTAGCGCCCAAGGATCCAGAACATCTCTTGCCCAAGCCTGAGCGAAGAGAGAGAGTCTGCCCCCCACCAGATCCGGTCCCGGATCGGGGGCCAACATTTCATGCTGTCTTGGTAGCAGTGGCAGGTTTCTTGGCCTGCTTTCCCTTGTTCCAGCCTTGCATTGGTCTCCAAGCTGGCTTGGCTTGAGAAGTATTACCCTCTTGCTTAGAGGACGTAGCACCTTGGGCTGGTCCGTTTCTACGAAAGGGACGAAAATTAGGTTTATTTTTTGCCTTGAAAGGCCGATCCTGAGGAAGGGCGTGGCCCTTACCCCCAGTGATATCCGAGATAATCTCTTTCAAGTCAGGGCCAAACAGCGTTTTCCCCTTGAAAGGAATGTTAAGTAGCTTGTTCTTGGAAGACGCATCAGCCGACCAAGATTTCAACCAAAGCGATCTGCGCGCCACAATAGCAAACCCAGAATTCTTAGCCGCTAACCTAGCCAATTGCAAAGTGGCGTCTAGGGTGAAAGAATTAGCCAATTTGAGAGCATTGATTCTGTCCATAATCTCCTCATAAGGAGGAGAATCACTGTCGACCGCCTTTATCAGCTCATCGAACCAGAAACATGCGGCTGTAGCGACAGGGACAATGCATGAAATTGGTTGTAGAAGGTAACCCTGCTGAACAAACATCTTTTTAAGCAAACCTTCTAATTTTTTATCCATAGGATCTTTGAAAGCACAACTATCCTCTATGGGTATAGTGGTGCGTTTGTTTAAAGTGGAAACCGCTCCCTCGACCTTGGGGACTGTCTGCCATAAGTCCTTTCTGGGGTCGACCATAGGAAACAATTTTTTAAATATGGGGGGAGGGACGAAAGGAATACCGGGCCTTTCCCATTCTTTATTAACAATGTCCGCCACCCGCTTGGGTATAGGAAAAGCTTCTGGGAGCCCCGGCACCTCTAGGAACTTGTCCATTTTACATAGTTTCTCTGGGATGACCAACTTGTCACAATCATCCAGAGTGGATAATACCTCCTTAAGCAGAATGCGGAGATGTTCCAACTTAAATTTAAATGCAATCACATCAGGTTCAGCTTGTTGAGAAATGTTCCCTGAATCAGTAATTTCTCCCTCAGACAAAACCTCCCTGGCCCCATCAGACTGAGTTAGGGGCCCTTCAGAAATATTAATATCAGCGTCGTCATGCTCTACAGTATCTAAAACAGAGCAGTCGCGCTTACGCTGATAAGTGTTCATTTTGGCTAAAATGTTTTTGACAGAATTATCCATTACAGCCGTTAATTGTTGCATAGTAAGGAGTATTGGCGCGCTAGATGTACTAGGGGCCTCCTGAGTGGGCAAGACTCGTGTAGACGAAGGAGGGAATGATGCAGTACCATGCTTACTCCCCTCACTTGAGGAATCATCTTGGGCATCATTGTCATTGTCACATAAATCACATTTATTTAAATGAATAGGAATTCTGGCTTCCCCACATTCAGAACACAGTCTATCTGGTAGTTCAGACATGTTAAACAGGCATAAACTTGATAACAAAGTACAAAAAACGTTTTAAAATAAAACCGTTACTGTCACTTTAAATTTTAAACTGAACACACTTTTTTACTGCAAATGCGAAAAAACATGAAGGAATTGTTCAAAATTCACCAAATTTTCACCACAGTGTCTTAAAGCCTTAAAAGTATTGCACACCAAATTTGGAAGCTTTAACCCTTAAAATAACGGAACCGGAGCCGTTTTGAACTTTAACCCCTTTACAGTCCCTGGTATCTGCTTTGCTGAGACCCAACCAAGCCCCAAGGGGAATACGATACCAAATGACGCCTTCAGAAAGTCTTTTCTAAGTATCAGAGCTCCTCTCACATGCGACTGCATGCCAAAAACAAGTGCGCAACACCGGCGCGAAAATGAGGCTCTGCCTATGCTTTGGGAAAGCCCCTAAAGAATAAGGTGTCTAAAACAGTGCCTGCCGATATTATTATATCAAAATACCCAGATAAAATGATTCCTCAAGGCTAAATATGTGTTAATAATCAATCGATTTAGCCCAAAAAAAGTCTACAGTCTCAATAAGCCCTTTTTGAAGCCCTTATTTACAATCGTAATAAACATGGCTTACCGGATCCCAGAGGGAAAATGACAGCTTCCAGCATTACATCGTCTTGTTAGAATGTGTCATACCTCAAGCAGCAAGAGACTGCTCACTGTTCCCCCAACTGAAGTTAATTGCTCTCAACAGTCCTGTGTGGAACAGCCATGGATTTTAGTGACGGTTGCTAAAATCATTTTCCTCATACAAACAGAAATCTTCATCTCTTTTCTGTTTCTGAGTAAATAGTACATACCAGCACTATTTCAAAATAACAAACTCTTGATTGAATAATAAAAACTACAGTTAAACACTAAAAAACTCTAAGCCATCTCCGTGGAGATGTTGCCTGTACAACGGCAAAGAGAATGACTGGGGTAGGCGGAGCCTAGGAGGGATCATGTGACCAGCTTTGCTGGGCTCTTTGCCATTTCCTGTTGGGGAAGAGAATATCCCACAAGTAAGGATGACGCCGTGGACCGGACACACCTATGTTGGAGAAATATACCTGCAAAGCACCTCCCTAAATTCTAACACCCTATCAGGGCTGCAAACCTTTTAATTGATATTAATCCATATAGGGAACACGTAATATATTTTGGTCGCTATATTGATGAACTGTTGTTTATCTGGAAAGGGTGAGAGGAGACAATTCCCTCCTTTATAGCGTATTTACAGGATAATGATCTGAATTCAAAATTTACTCATGTAACCAGCAAACAGAGTGTTTCCTATTTGGACATAGAACTACTGGCCAATGTTGATGAACAAAGTATTGAGGTAGAATTGTACCGTAAAGAGGTGGCTGGGAATACCATCCTAAATGCTACCTCCTGTTATCCTCGGCATACAGTAGTATCTATACCCAAGAGTCAATACATTCGTGTTAAACGCAATTGCACTAATCCTGCAAGATATGAATTCCATGCCAAGGAACTAACTGATCGTTTTTTACAAAGAGGTTATGATAAGAATAACCTTGAAAGGGCCAAAAAACAGGTTGATCCTCTGGATAGAGAGTCACTGTGACACTAAAAGGGAGTTTAACCCCGTACAGAACAAACCAAAATTCATCACTACATACAGTAGTGAATATCATAAAATTTTTAAAATAGTGCGTGACTCTCTGCCTATATTAGAAGCTGACGATGGGCTTAGAGAGACAGTACAGGTAGGATGTGGCTTTGTGTCTCGCAAAGCCAAAACTTTAGGCAACATTTTGTCTCCATCCATGCTGCCAAAAATAAAAAAGGAAAATTGTCTCTCTCTAAAGCCTGGGTTTCATAAATGTAATAGCAGTAGATGTAAATCTTGTGCTCATGCCTTGTTTGGCACTGAGTTTAAGTCCCAAGTCACAGGTAAAGTCTACCAGATACAACAATATTCTACTTGTAATTCTACATTTGTAATTTATCTTCTTACCTGCAGGGGGTGCTATAAGCAATATGTAGGGCTCACTACACGCCCCCTGAAAGATAGATTTTTGGAGCATCTTAGGTCCATAGAAGACCCACTTTCTACAACTCCTGTGTCACTTCATTTTAAGAAAGAACACCATTCTGATACTTCCCTTTTGGCATTTCAATGTATTCAATTTATTCCCAGACACCCAAGAGGGGGCAACAGAGAGGAAAAGGAAGACAAAAGGAAGTTTTTTGGGATTTTTCGATTGGAGACTGTAGTGCCAAAGGGTTTGAATTCCGAATGGGATATAAAACTTTTTGTTAAATAAGATATGCATATTGACATTTTTGTACATTCTTATTATTATGTATATTGTAAGCGATAGAATATTATTCTGATATTTACACTTAGTCATTTTAGTGTATCTTTTTGCTTCCATATACCCCAGAGGGGCTATCAGAGAAAAAAGTAAAAGGATTATCTTTTTAAACTTTCCATTTAGAGAGTGTAGGGACTTAGGGTTTATTTTCAGAATAAGCTAAATCATATTCAAATAATACAAATTTAACAAATAAGTGTACATATACATGTCTGCATTTTAGAGGTATACCTAATATCTATGCTTAGTGCCTGCTCCCCCCCCCCCCTCCTTTTCTATACACTTCCTTTTATTGGCTTAATTTAAAGAATGTTAATCATAGGTGTGCTTTATATCAATTAAAAGGTTTGCAGCCCTGATAGGGTGTTAGAATTTAGGGAGGTGCTTTGCAGGTATATATTTCTTGCTGTTTAGCCATTTGTTTGCACGTGGTCATTGATAAAGTTGTGACAGTATTCCTATACGAAACATGTTTGACCCAGCCTGACTTAACATGTTTTTGGATGTCTAAATAAAGACCTTATGCTTTTACCTGAAATAGTGGTCCTTTTTCAAGTGTTCAAGCATTCAAGTTTTCAAGGTTTCGAGTCCTCTGGGATTGTTGGAGACCGGGTGCCTTCTTTTGGTGGTTGGTGTATTTCTATATTGGAGCGTTGGATGGAGCGCTCGTGAGTGGCACCGGTGGATGACGTCATCAGCGGGGGACGATGTGAGCGTGTTTAGGATGCACATAGCGTGAAGACGGCTGATTTGACTGTGCGGTCATTTCGTTGGTGTGAGTGGTATCCTGAGCACTGCCTGTATTTGCTGTTGGTCGTGTATGATCCATCATTACCCCTACCATGCATGCCCGATGACTCGGGGTCACATTTGACTCAGATCTTTCTTTCACTCCTCACATTCAGTCCTTGGCTAAAGCTTGCCGCTTCCACCTTAAAAACATCTCTAAAATTAGACACTTCCTTACACAAGACACAACTAAGATTTGAATCCACTCATTCTTTCCCGTCTCGATTACTGACACTCTGTCCTCTCTGGTCTCCCCAACCTGCCGCCTAGCTCCTTTACAATCCATAATGAATGCCTCTGCCAGACTCATCTTCCTTACACGTCGCTCTTCATCTGCTACACCTCTCTGCCAATCCCTTCACTGGCTTCCTCTTGCCTCTAGGATCAAACACAAAATTCTCACTCTGACATACAGAGCCCTCAACTGCACTGCTCCCCCCTATATCTCAGACCTTGTCTCCAGATACTCTCCCTCCCGTCCCCTTCGCTCTGCTCATGACCTCCTACTCTCCTCTTCTCTGGTTACCTCATCGCACTCCCGTTTACAGGACTTCTCCAGACTGGCTCCCATCTTGTGGAACTCTCTGCCTCGCTCCACAAGACTCTCCCCTAGTTTTGAAATCTTCAAGCGCTCCCTAAAGACTCTACTGTTCAGGGATGCATACAACCTACGCTAACCTTACTTTATACCGGCTCCACTCCTCCATTGCTATCCCCTGAACCCCCTTAGCATGCAAGACTAAGAGTTAAGCTGTTTGTAGATCACCTTCTTAAGAGCTGACTACAACAGTGCAACTCTTGGCAGGGCCCTCTACCCATTTGATCCATATAATTGATTTGTTGTACTCCGTCTTTGTTTATAGCGCTGCGGAATCTGTTGGCGCTCTACAAATAACCGATAATAATAATCCCTCAGACACATCACATGTACACTCACCTGTGGCCTGTACCCCTCAGACACATCACACATGTACACTCACCTGTGCCCTATATCCTTCAGACACATCACACAGTACACTCACTTGTGCCCTGTATCCCTCAGCCACATCACACACGTACACTCACCTGTGCCCTGTATCCCTCAGACACATCACACATGTACACTCATCTGTACTCTGCATCCCTCAGTAACATCACACACGTACACTCACCTGTGTCCTGTATCCCTCAGACACATCACACACGTACACTCACTTGTGCCCTGTATCCCTCAAGCACATCACACATGTACACTCACCTGTGCCCTGTATCCCTCAGACACATCACACACGTACACTCACCTGTGCCCTATATCCTTCAGACACATCACACAGTACACTCACTTGTGCCCTGTATCCCTCAGACACATCACACACGTACACTCACTTGTGCCCTGTATCCCTAAGCACATCACACATGTACACTCACCTGTGCCCTGTATCCCTCAGACACATCACACACGTACACTCACTTGTGCCCTGTATCCCTCAAGCACATCACACATGTACACTCACCTGTGCCCTGTATCCCTTAGACACATCACACATGTACACTCACCTGTGCCCTGTATCCAGCAGACACATCACACACGTACACTCACCTGTGCCCTGTATCCCTCAGACACATCACACATGTACACTCACCTGTGCCCTGTATCCCTCAGACACATCACACACGTACACTCACCTGTGCCCTGTATCCCTCAGACACATCACACATGTACACTCACCGGTGCCCTGTATCTCTCTGACACACGTCACACACGTACACTCACCTGTGCCCTGTATCCCTCAGACACATCACACATGTACACTCACCTGTGCCCTGTATCCCTCAGACACATCACACACGTACACTCACCTGTACCCTGTATCCCTCAGACACATCACACGCGTACACTCACCTGTGCCCTGTATCCCTCAGACACACACTAGTACACCTACCTGTACTTATATTGTCAGATATTTCCTGCTTTGCAGCTTCTGGCATATTTGCTAGCCCCTGATCTTCTGTTTGTTCCGTGTTACATAAAATGTTAGCATCTTTTACACCAACAAAAATATCAGTAATAGAAATAAATGATTCTTTGCATGGTATCTTTGTAAAAGTTAGTTTAAAACAAAATGTGAAAAACTGTATTTTAAGTTAAAAGCACCCGAGCCTACATCAGTAGCAGTCACATCTGGAAGAAACATCCCATGAAATGACATCAGCACAACAGTAAATACAACTTGTGTCATACAGTAAAGGGAGTCAGCTGGGAATCAGTTACTTTACTTGCTACAAATACAGCCTCATTGTAACCAATCAGAATTCCCATATAAGACGTATTACAGAGTTCTGTGAGGTTTTAAAAATAAAATCCATTTCCCATTGGTTATTAAAACCTCACTATAGCCCAGGTAATTATCTTAACTTGTATTGCCTGTGTGAGAGAGAGTACCACAGTGATATGATAGAGACATCAAATATATAAAGGGATTTATATCGTTCAAGACAAAAGTATTTTCTCTTTAATAAAAGAGTAAAAATAATAGAAATAATGCAAGTTATCAAGTTTAACCTTTTCACTACTGAGCCATTTCATACCCTTATGCTGAAGCAGTTTTCAGTCTTTTGCATTCATTCGGCTAGATTACGAGTTTTTGTCGGTAAGACTTGCGGTGCTAACGAGCCTTTTTTTCTCACCGCTCACTTAAGACAGCGCTGGTATTACGAGTTTTCTGAATGGCTGCGTTAGCCGCAGAAAAGTGAGCGTTGAGCAAAATTTAGCTCCACATCTCAATTCAATACCAGCGCTGCTTAAGTCAGCGGTGAGCTGGCTAAACGTGCTCGTGCACAATTTCCCCATAGGAAACAATGGGGCTGAGCCGGCTTAAAAAAAAAACTAACACCTGCAAAAAAACAGCGTTCAGCTCCTAACACAGCCCCATTGATTCCTATGGGGAAATACCTTTTATGTCTACATCTAACACCCTAACATGAACCCCAAGTCTAAACACCCCTAACATTACACTTATTAACCCCTAATCTATCGCTGACACCTGCATTATATTTATTAATTACTAATCTGCCGCTCCGGACACCGCCGCCACCTATATTATACCTATGAACCCCTAATCTGCTGCCCCTAACATCGGCGCCACCTACATTATTATTAAACCCTAATCTGCCACCCCCAATGTCATCGCTACCTACCTACAATTATTAACCCCTAATCTGCCACCCCCAACGTCGCCGCCACTATAATAAAGTTATTAACCCCTAAACCTAAGTCTAACCCTAACCCCCCTAATTTAATTAGAATTTAAAATAATCCAAATAAAATTAATACAATTAAATAAATTATTCCTATTTAAAACTAAATACTTACCTGTAAAATAAACCATAAGCTAGCTACAATATAAATAATAATTACATTGTAGCTAGTTTAGGGTTTATTTTTATTTTACAGGCAACTTTGTATTTATTTTAACTAGGTACAATAGTTATTAAATAGTTAACTATTTAATAACTACCTAGCTAAAATAAATACAAAAGTACCTGTAAAATAAATCCTAACCTAAGTTACAATTACACCTAACACTACACTATAATTAAATGAAATCCATAAACTAAAAACAATTAAATACAATTAAATCAAATAAACTAAAGTACAAAAAAACAAACAAACACTAAATTACAGAAAATAAAAAAATAATTAAAATTTTTTAAACTAATTACACCTACTCTAATCCCCCTAATAAAATAAAAAAGCCCCCCAAAATAATAAAAATTCCTACCCTATACTAAATTACAAATAGCCCTTAACCCTACTCTAAAACCCACCCAATACCCCCTTAATAAAACCTAACACTAACCCCTTGAAGATCACCCTACCTTGAGACGTCTTCACCCAACTGGGCAGAAGAGGTCCTCCAGACGGCCAGAAGTCTTCATCCGATCCGGGCAGAAGAGATCCTCCAGACGGCCAGAAGTCTTCATCCGATCCGGGCAGAAGAGGTCTTCCAGACGGCCAGAAGTCTTCATCCAGGCAGCATCTTCTATCTTCATCCATCCGGAGCGGGTCCATCTTCAAGACATCCAACGTGGAGCATCCTCTTCCATCCGACGACTAACACTAAATGACGGTACCTTTAAGTGACGTCATCCAAGATGGTGTCCCTAAGTGACGTCATCCAAGATGGTGTCCCTTCAATTCCGATTGGCTGATAGAAGGTAGAAAAAAATCCTATTGGCTGATGCAATCAGCCAATAGGATTGAACTTCAATCCTATTGGCTGATCCAGTCGGCCAATAGGATTGAGCTCGCATTCTATTGGCTGTTCCAATCAGCCAATAGAATGCAAGCTCAATCCTATTGGCTGATTGGATCAGCCAATAGGATTCTTTCTACCGTAATTCCGATTGGCTGATAGAATTCTATCAGCCAATCGGAATTGAAGGGACGCCATCTTGAATGACATCACTTAAAGGTACCGTCATTTAGTGTTAGTCGTCGGATGGAAGAGGATGCTCCGCGTTGGATGTCTTGAAGATGGACCCGCTCCGCTCCGGATGGATGAAGATAGAAGATGCTGCCTGGATGAAGACTTCTGGCCATCTGGAAGACCTCTTCTGCCCGGATCGGATGAAGACTTCTGGCCGTCTGGAGGATCTCTTCTGCCCGGATCGGATGAAGACTTCTGGCCGTCTGGAGGACCTCTTCTGCCCAGTTGGGTGAAGACGTATCAAGGTAGGGTGATCTTCAAGGGGTTAGTGTTAGGTTTTATTAAGGGGGTATTGGGTGGGTTTTAGAGTAGGGTTGGGTGTGTGGGTGGTGGGTTGTAATGTTGGGGGGGTATTGTATTTTTTTTTTTTACAGGTAAAAGAGCTGATTACTTTGGGGCCATGCCCCGCAAAAGGCCCTTTTAAGGGCTATTTGTAATTTAGTATAGGGTAGGGATTTTTATTATTTTGGGGGCTTTTTTAATTTTATTAGGGGGATTAGATTAGTTGTAATTAGTTTAAAATTCTTGTAATTATTTTATTATTTTCTGTAATTTAGTGTGTTTTTTTTGGTACTTTAGTTTATTTAATTTAATTGTAATTAATTGTATTTAGTTTAGGGATTTAAATTAATTATAGTGTAGTGTTGGGTGTAATTGTAACTTAGGTTAGGATTTAGTTTACAGGTACTTTTGTATTTATTTTAGCTAGGTAGTTATTAAATAGTTAATAACTATTTAATAACTATTGTACCTAGTTAAAATAAATACAAAGTTGCCTGTAAAATAAATATAAACCTAAGATAGCTACAATGTAACTATTAGTTATATTGTAGCTAGCTTAAGGGTTTATTTTATAGGTAAGTGTTTAGTTTTAAATAGGAATAATTTATTTAATTGTAGTAATTTTATTTCGATATTTTTACATTATATTTAAGTTAGGGGGGTTAGGGTTAGACTTAGATTTAGGGGTTAATACATTTAATATAGTGTCAGCGACATTGGGGGCGGCAGATTAGGGGTTAATACATGTAGGTAGGTGTAGGCGATGTTAGGGACGGCAGATTAGGGGTTAATAAAATTCAACTAATGTTTGCGAGGCGGGAGTGCGGCGGTTTAGGGTTTAATATATTTATTAAAGAGGCAGCGATGTCCGGTCGGCAGATTAGGGGTTAAAATTTTTAGTTAAGTGTTTGGGATGTGGGGGGGGGGGGCTCGGTTTAGGGGTTAATAGGTAGTTTATGGGTGTTAGTGTACTTTTTAGCACTTTAGTTAAGAGTTTTATGTTATGGCGTTAGCCCATAAAACTCTTAACTACTGACTTTTAAATGCGGTAGGAGTCTTGACAGGAGAGGCTGTACCGCTCAGTTTTTCCAAGACTCCTAATACCGGCGTTAGGAAAATCCCATTGAAAAGATAGGATACACAATTGACATAAGGGGATTTGCGGTATGCTCGAGTCGCGGAAAAAAAGTGAGCGGTACACCTGTACCTGCCAGACTCGTAATACCAGCGGGCGTTAAAAAGCAGCGTTGGGACCTCTCAACGCTGCTTTTTAAGGCTAACGCAAGACTCGTAATCTAGGCGATTGTATTTAGAATTCAGCCCTACATTAGTAATATCACAATCACCACAAATAACAGGTGAGTTTTCATCTATGTGTTTTATTGAGGGGGAATAGGGACTCTAAAAGTGAGACACGTCACACATATACACACTCACCTGTGATATTCTAGTATTCCAACAGCCCCTGGAAACATGCACAGACACACAACACAATCTCCCTCACACACACACAGTAAAATCCTGATTATTTTATACAAACATATACAATATTAGAGAGGGGATCGTGGTCTTTCTTACTAAGGGTCAGATTACAAGTGGAGCACAATTTAATGCTCCCGCTTGTTAACTGCGCTAGAAGTACATTTTTTGTGTGGGTTGCGCTCATATTATGAGTTGAAAGTAAACTGTTAGCTCACGCGCTAACCCGAAGAGCATAAAAAGCTGAAATCAGGATATTGTGCATGCAATAACCTATTCCTCCATAGAAGTTAATGGAGTAAAAACGGGGGTGGGGGGGTACCCTACTGGCGCACAAACCTGATCCCATATTCTCAAGTGCTCTAACATGACACGAAAATATAAATATTTCACATTCCTATGTTCTTCACATAGAAGAATATGTTCTATTTATTCATCAATACATAATGCACGCAATTATGCGCTGGTATTTGAAGTGGAGCGCAATGCAAACTATTGCATGTTAGCTTTACTCTCAATAGAGCGCACTTCCTTAGGCTCCAATGGGAACCTTGTTCTCATGCGATGAGACACGGCAGAGAATCTAGTGCAGCAAAGGGGGCAAGTCATGCAGCGATGGGCAGCAAAGTGTAAATAATGTGTGTGTGTGTATGTGTATATATATATATATATATATATATATACACACACAAACATTAACATGTACATACTGTATATATATGTATATAAGCATACACGGTACATATATACACACACATACACTGTACATATATATTTGTTCCCCATAGGCTGCAATGTAGAGGCACTTTTCAGTGCCTTTTTTTTCTAACACCCCAAATCCCCTAACTTTAATCCCTAAAGCCTGCTTTGAGCAGTTATTTTACAAATTAAAGATGCTCATCAATTTATTTTAAACAACACTTAACCTTATTTGGGGGGCAATTACTTAATTGCATATTAAGTTAATTTCACCAGATATTTCTCTCAAATCCTTTGTCTATATAAGGATCAATATTGCATTTTTCAAATGGTTGTGTAGAATGTGAGAATACAGCATATCTTATAGAGAGTGAAATACTCAGAAATGCCGATACAGCACTAAACTAATGTATCTACCAATATAACATAATATTCTATGTCATTTGTATTAGAGAAATGTATCCTATACAAATGTTTTAGAAAAGTTTGTTCAAAATAAAAATAAAAACAATGTTTAACCCCTTAACGACCGAGGATGTGCAGGGTACGTCCTCAAAAAAAAGGCAGTTAACGCCTGAGAACGTACCCTGCACGTCCTCGGTGTGGAAAGCAGCTGGAAGTGATCCTGCTCACTTCCAGCTGCTTTCCGGTTATTGCAGTGATGCCTCGATATGGAGGCATCCTGCAATAACCGTTTTAAGCCATCCGGTGCAGAGAGAGCCACTCTGTGGCCCTCTCTGCACCGGAGATCGGAGGCTTATTGCGGTGGTGGGTGGGAGCCGGACCGGGAGGCGGCCATCGATGGCCCTTCGTGATGTGGAGGGGGGCAGGATCGTGGGCGGGGAGGCCAGGGGGCGCGCACTGACGCGCGCACGTGCACGGGAGGGCGGGGGCGGGTGCGGGGAGGGAGCGGGTGGGAACCGCTACACTACAGAAAAAGTTTGTAGGAAAATGAGAAAAAAATAAAATAAAATAAAAACATCAGTTAGGTGGTGGGTGTTGGGCTGTGGGGAGGGGGAAGCTACACTACAGAAAAACCGGGTAAAAAATAAAATAAAACATATTTTTTTGCAAACTGGGTACTGGCAGACAGCTGCCAGTACCCAAGATGGCCCCCAATAAGGCAGAGGGGAGGGTTATAGAGCGGTTTTGGGGGGATCAGGGAGGTTGGGGGCTAAGGGGGGGATCCTACACAGTAGCATATGTAAATATGCTAAAAAAAAAAAAAAAATTATTTTAGTACTTTTATTTTAGTACTGGCAGACTTTCTGCCAGTACTTAAGATGGCGGGGACAATTGTGGGGTGGGGGAGGGAAGGGAGCTGTTTGGGAGGGATCAGGGGGTGGGATTTGTCAGGTGGGAGGCTGATCTCTACACTAAAGCTAAAATTAACCCTGCAAGCTCCCTACAAACTCCCTAATTAACCCCTTCACTGCTAGCCATAATACACGTGTGAGGCGCAGCAGCATTTAGCGGTCTTCTAATTACCAGAAAGCAACGTCAAAGTCATTTATGTCTGCTATTTCTGAACAAAGGGGATCCCAGAGAAGCATTTACAACCATTTGTACCATAATTGCACAAACTGTTTGTAAATGTTTTCAGTGAGAAACCTAAAATTGTGAAAAATGTAACTTTTTTTTTTTAATTTGATCGCATTTGGCGGTAAAATGGTGGCATGAAATATACCAAAATGGGCCTAGATCAATACTTTGGGTTGTGTACTACACTATACTAAAGCTAAAATTAACCCTACAAGCTCCCTAATTAACCCCTTAACTGCTGGGCATAATACACGTGTGGTGCGCAGTGGCATTTAGCAACCTTCTAATTACCAAAAAGCAACGCCAAAGCTATATATGTCTGCTATTTCTGAACAAAGGGGATCCCAGAGAAGAATTTACAACCATTTATGCCATAATTGCACAAGCTGTTTGTAAATAATTTCAGTGAGACACCGAAAGTTTGTGAAAAAATTTGTGAAAAAGTGAACAATTTTTTGTATTTGATCGCATTTGGCGGGGGAATGGTGGAATGAAATATACCAAAATTGGCCTAGATCAATACTTTGGGATGTCTACTAAAAAAATATATATACATGTCAAGGGATATTCAGAGATTCCTGAAAGATATTAGTGTTCTAATGTAACTAGCGCTAATTTTGAAAAAAGAAATGGTTTGGAAATAGCAAAGTGCTACTTGTATTTATGGCTCTATAACTTGTAAAAAAAGCAAAGAACATGTAAACATTGGGTATTTCTAAACTCAGGACAAAATTTAGAAACTATTTAGCATGGGTGTTTTTTGATGGTTGTAGATATGTAACAGATTTTTGGGGTCAAAGTTAGAAAAAGTGTGTTTTTTTCCATTTTTCCTCATATTTTATATTTTTTTTATAGTAAATTATAAGATATGATGAAAATAATGGTATCTTTAAAAAGTCCATTTAATGGCGAGAAAAACTGTATATAATAATATGTGTGGGTACAGTAAATGAGCAAGAGGAAAATTACAGCTAAACACAAACAACGCAAAAATGTAAAAATAGCCTTGGTCCCAAACAGACAGAAAATGGAAAAGTGCTGTGGTCATTAAGGGGTTAAACACACTCATTCATATATATGATGACTAACTCTGAACAAAATGGGTGGAGTTATACAATCGGACCGGAACCTTAAATAGAGCCAAAATACACACTAACTATACAAGTCTTGATAAAGGCGCATGAGAGCGCTGAAACGCGTAGATAGACTATCCAGTGTGGATTACAAAGGCTCCAGAGAACCAAAGAACCAGGATTCAAAGAGGCACACTCCCCCCACGATCCGGTTACCCGATTGGCCTCAAACAAGTCACGTGGAACGGACGACGTCAGGGATAGGAAGTAAGCCGCCGGGAAACTTTTTTTCAAACTGAGAGACGCTGATCCTCCCTCAACAAGGTAAAAAAAACAGTAACGAGCAGCTTCCCAGGACCCCTGCAAACACACCGAGGTAAGATCAATCGGAGGTCCGGTTAGGGGGGAGTGCAACATTACCGTTGCTCAATACTTCCGTCATTCGGTGATACCGAAATTCAAGGAATACAGTTGTGGCCACAACTTTTGTAACAAATTATACGAACTGCATACATAATTTCAAGGACCAATACATGTATATATGAGAAAGTGTGTTCTGGATTTCAATACAATATTAGAACTTGAAACAGTCTTTTTTATATATGAAGTTTTCACACATGGGATCAAACAAGATTGTATATATGTCTTTTATATGAATGTTTTTGAATTATAGGATACAAGCAATTGTCAGACACAGATATTAAGACACAAGGTTAACAACATCAAAAAAACATTGGTGGTTATCTAAAACTACTCTCGATCTGTGTAAAAAAATTTAAATAATAGAATTTACTTTCAATTTCAATTTTTATTTTTTATGTTATTTTATGTCATTTTTGTTATATATATGGATGCAAGTAAACTATTTTAAGTACATATACGTTTAGTTTCATTTCTATTAACACAAGGATAATATATCCCATGGTCCAACATTTAGGAGTGTCAATTTAATAATATCTATTTATCTTCTGATAAAGGGAAAGTTGATCTTAGATGTGTACAGCACAAGCTGAATACAGACGTTTAACAGATTATAGAGTATAGAGTATAGAACATATTAGTCACCAATATAAGTTCACTATCACTATTTAAGAATAAGTTGTATACACACATGTAGAGTATAGAAAGGTATTAATCAATAATACCATGGATGCACATAGGTTTATAAGAACCTGATTAGTTATGATATCAGTTGTTAATTATAACATTTAATTAAGAATAAAACGAATTTTAGAGGCACAACACTATAACAGATAATACAATTAATTATCACCAAACACTGTCCTACTCACAGCTAGGTTGTGCTATGTGTACCTGGTCAGGAAAGAGCTGATATCTGACCGGAAAAACCCTTCTAGGCTAGTTGGGCTACTGGAACTGCCGACTGGCCTCACAACACAGCGTCGGTTACCGCCAGAACCACTCGCAGCTGGCCGGGCTCCTGGAACTCCTGGTCGGCCGCATTAAGACGGACACCCGCTAACTTTACCCCCGGTTGCTCCAGCGGCCCTTTGCCCCAGAGCTCCACTCTTTTGGGGATTGGTAGCCCCGAGGGAGGACAAGAGGTGGGGGAATTCCCAGAGGAGAGCTACTTTGGAAACCAGGGATTTGGACACCCCTACCCCCCTATATTTAACGGTCTGTAACTCCGGTCCCCAGAAACGAATCACACCTAGGGCATCTGGGGACCAAGGGTTTTCAAATGACACCCTGGTAGTGCCGCCGCTCCCCCGGGATCACCCCGAAAACACCACCTCTGTGTACTGGGACTATGTGAGACTGTGCCTGCTATGGCTGACGCCAGCCTGTCTAGAGGGGCGTGAATTGCGGGAGATTTGGGAGTGAGATAAGACCCTGTGTTTGTGTATAAAAGGAGTGTGTGTTTCCCAATAAAATCAGTTCTTGTTTTTGCCTGAATGCTAGTCTGTCTAGTTAATTTGGGTGGGGATTGCTATAATCACTTTCCTCGCTACATAGCGGCTTGTTCCAGGTTCTAGGTGTCAGAAGGAACCGTTTGGCAGAGCTACCTAGTCAGGGTAGCCAGAGTCTGCCACTTTCTCTGCTACATAGCGACCTGTTGTCAGGGAGAGGAAGGACCCTCTGGCAGAGCTACTCAGTTGGGGGAACCAGAGTCTGCCACAGGGTGGAAGCCTGAATACTGGTGTTGTCGGGTATCAGGCAGGGCTACTGGCTGTAATCGCTTGGCGACTACACAGCTGCAGTCGGCAGGGAGGAAGCAGGACCCTTTGGACGGAGCTACCCAGTTGGGGTATCCGTCACAAGCGAAAATGTATTTTGTAATTTATTTATTTGTTTTGTGACTTTTTTGTTTCCCAAAACAGTTAACCAGGGCTCTGATGACGCAGTAATCATTCTAGCGTACTTTCAACTTGTAATACGAGCAGATGCCAGCAAATAGCCGAGATAAAATTCCTTATCGCTAATGTATAAATGTTAACGTGCCCCTCGTAATCTGGCCCTAAATGTATCTAAAATAAATGTTTCACCCACGGGCTGCATCCTTGCATTTGCACGTGTGGCTTCACAGCTCATTAAAATATGCAATTCAACTGCGTACACTATCGCACATTTTCATAGTCATTGCTGCTGCCACTTCTCAACTGGGTATTTATCACTAATAATAGTTGGTTCTGTCTTTAATGCTGTAATTTCCCTTTAAATTTTTACACATAAAAATACATATTACAAACATGTTTCTCTGCTGGTCTTTTACATGTATTATAGAATGTTCAAGTACAATGCCCCTTTAACTCACAATATACAGACAGGACATACAGATGAGTAGATCATATAGTGCTATGGGATTTATTTTATGTTCCTAAATACTCCTAATACTGATGTATCTGCAGCTGATCAGATGACAATAGTAATGATTACACTTTGGCAGATATAAATGACAGCAGCTGTATAGGGCTTGGGCTTCATATGATGAGGATAACTAAACACTAGGCAGTGAGTATCAGGCTATATTGTGACACTCAGTGTGTGATTGAGGTGACACCCTGACTGATAATATAATGTACAGCACTTACAGACAATAAGATATAAAAACCAGGCAATACCCCATAAACAGAAGACACGTCACACACACGTGCACTTACCTGCATTGTCACACACGTGCACTTACCTTCACTGTCACACACGTGCACTTACCTTCATTGTCACTGTCACACAATTCCTGCATTGGAGCTTCCAGCTGACACGTTACACTCAGATCTTCTGTTTTAACATCTACGTCAGTATTAATGTCATCTGTAAGAACATTTATTGCAGACAATATTTCATTTCACCCCAAAGGCAACTAATGTTTAACACAGTAATGGGTATTTAATTGCCATACACTTAAAGGGATAGTCTACTTGAAAATTGTTATTGTTTAAAACAATAGACAATGCCTTTATTACCCATAACAAACACAGTTATATTAACACACTTTTTACCTCTGTGATCACCTTGTATCAAAGTCTATGTAGATGGCCCCCCTTATCTCAGTTTATTTCACAATCTTGCATTTCAACCAATTAGTGCCGTTCCTGCAGAATTATTATCATTCTACACGGGAGTGAGTACAATGTTATCCATATGATACACATGAACTAGCACTGTATGACTGTAAAAAGCTAATAAAAGGCACCGAGATAAGAGGGGCTTAGAAACAGGTAAACTGAGGTTATAAAGTATATTAATATAACAATGTTATCTATATGACACACATGATCTAGCACTGTATGGCTGTAAAAGGCTAATAAAAGGCACTGAGATAAGAGATGGCCTGCAGGGGCTTAGAAACAGGTAAAACAGAATTTATGCTTACCTGATAAATTACTTTCTCAACGGTGTGTCCGGTCCACGGCGTCATCCATTACTTGTGGGATATTCTCCTCCCCTACAGGGAAAGGCAAGGAGAGCACACAGCAAGAGCTGTCCATATAGCTCCCCCTCTGGCTCCGCCCCCCAGTCATTCGACCGACGGTTAGGAGAAAAAGGAGAAACTATAGGGTGTCGTGGTGACTGTAGTGTATAAAGAAAAAGAAAAAATTTTCAAACCTGATTAAAAAACCAGGGCGGGCCGTGGATCGGACACACCGTTGGAGAAAGTAATTTATCAGGTAAGCATAAATTCTGTTTTCTCCAACATTGGTGTGTCCGGTCCACGGCGTCATCCATTACTTGTGGGAACCAATACCAAAGCTTTAGGACACGGATGAAGGGAGCAAATCATGTTACCTAAACAGAAGGCACCACGGCTTGCAAAACCTTTCTCCCAAAAACAGCCTCCGAAGAAGCAAAAATATCAAATTTGTAAAATTTGGCAAAAGTGTGCAGAGAAGACCAAGTCGCTGCCTTACATATCTGATTAACAGAAGCCTCGTTCTTGAAGGCCCATGTGGAAGCCACAGCCCTAGTGGAGTGAGCTGTGATTCGTTCAGGAGGCTGCCGTCCGGCAGTCTCATAAGCCAATCGGATAATGCTTTTCAGCCAGAAAGAAAGAGAGGAAGCAATAGTTTTTTGTCCTCTCCTCTTACCAGAGTAAACGACAAACAAGGATGAGGTTTGTCTAAAATTCTTTGTTGCTTCTAAATAGAACTTTAAAGCACGGACTACATCTAAATTGTGTAACAAACGTTCCTTCTTTGAAACTGGATTCGGGCACAGAGAAGGAACAACTATTTCCTGGTTAATATTCTTGTTGGAAACGACTTTTGGAAGAAAACCAGGCTTGGTACGCAAAATAACCTTATCTGAATGGAACACCAGATAGGGTGGATCACACTGCAAAGCAGATAATTCAGAAACTCTTCTAGCAGAAGAAATAGCAACCAAAAACAGAACTTTCCAAGATAGCAACTTGATATCTATGGAATGTAAGGGTTCAAATGGAACCCCCTGAAGAACTGAAAGAACTAAATTTAGACTCCAAGGAGGAGTCAAGGGTCTGTAAACAGGTTTGATTCTGACCAAAGCCTGTACAAAAGCTTGTACCTCTGGCACAGCTGTCAGTCGTTTGTATAACAAGACAGATAAAGCAGAAATCTGTCCTTTTAGAGAACTCGCTGACAATCCCTTATCCAAACCTTCTTGGAGAAAGGAGAGGATCTTAGGAATTTTAATCTTACTCCAGGAGAATCCCTTGGATTCCCACCAACAGATATATCTTTTCCATATTTTATGGTAAATCTTTCTAGACACAGGTTTTCTGGATCTATCACTGAATCTGAAAACCCACGCTTGGATAAAATCAAACGTTCAATTTCCAAGCAGTCAGCTGCAGAGAAATTAGATTTGGATGTTCGAATGGACCTTGTACTAGAAGATCCTGTCTCAAAGGTAGCTTCCATGGTGGAGCCGATGACATATTCACCAGGTCTGCATACCAAGTCCTGCGCGGCCACGCAGGAGCTATCAGAATCACTGAGGCCTTCTCCTGTTTGATCCTGGCTACAAGCCTGGGAAGGAGAGGGAATGGTGGAAACGCATAAGCTAGGTTGAACGACCAAGGCACACTAATGCATCCACTAGAGTGGCCTTGGGATCCCTGGATCTGGACCCGTAGCAAGGAACCTTGAAGTTCTGATGAGACGCCATCAGATCCATGTCTGGAATGCCCCATAATTGAGTCAACTGGGCAAACACCTCCGGGTGGAGTTCCCACTCCCCAGGATAGAAAATCTGACGACTCAGATAATCCGCCTCCCAGTTGTCTACTCCTGGGATGTGAATTGCAGATAGATGGCAGGAGTGATCCTCCGCCCATTTGATGATCTTGGATACCTCTCTCATCGCCAAGGAACTCCTTGTTCCTCCCTGATGGTTGATGTAAGCTACAGTCGTCATGTTATCTGACTGGAATCTTATGTATCCGGCCTTCGCTAGATGAGGCCAAGCCCGGAGAGCATTGAATATCGCTCTCAGTTCCAGGATGTTGATCTGGAGAAGAGACTCTTCCCGAGTCCATAAACCCTGAGTTTTCAGGGAATCCCAGACCGCGGCCCAGCCTGATAGACTGGCGTCGGTCGTGACAATGACCCACTTTGGTCTGCAGAAACTCATTCCCTGAGACAGGTGATCCTGTCTACTGGAGCATGCACAGTTGTAATGGTCTTAGATGAATTTGAGCAAAAGGAACTATGTCCATTGCTGCAACCATCAACCCTACTATTTCCATGCACTGAGCTATGGAAGGCTGCAGAATAGAGAGAAGAACTTGACAAGCGTTTAGAAGCTTTGACTTTCTGACTTCTGTCAGGAAGATCTTCATTTCAAAGGAATCTATTATTGTTCCCAAAAAGGGAACTCTTGTCGACGGAGACAGGGAACTCTTTTCTACGTTCACCTTCCACCCGTGAGATCTGAGAAAGGCTAGAACAATGTCTGTATGAGCCTTTGCCTTGGAAAGAGACGACGCTTGAATTAGAATGTCGTCCAGATAAGGTGCCACTGCAATGCCCCTTGGTCTTAGAACCGCTAGAAGGGACCCGAGCACCTTTGTGAAAATTCTGGGAGCAGTGGCTAGTCCGAATGGGAGAGCCACGAACTGATAATGTTTGTCCAGAAGGCGAAACTTAGGAACTGATGATGATCTTTGTGGATAGGAATATGTAGATACGCATCCTTTAAATCCACGGTAGTCATATATTGACCCTCCTGGATTGTAGGTAAAATTGTTCGAATGGTTTCCATTTTGAACGATGGAACTCTGAGAAATTTGTTTAGAATTTTTAAATCCAGAATTGGTCTGAAAGTTCCCTCTTCTTTGGGAACTACAAACAGATTTGAGTAAAAACCCCTGACCTTGTTCCACAGTTGGAACTGGGTGTATCACTCCCATCTTTAACAGGTCTTCTACACAATGTAAGAATGCCTGTCTACTTATTTGGTTTGAAGATAAGTGAGAAATGTGGAACCTTCCCCTTGGGGGTAGTTCCTTGAATTATAGAAGATAACCCTGAGAGACTATTTCTAGTGTCCAGGGATCCTGAACATCTCTTGCCCAAGCCTGAGCAAAGAGAGAGAGTCTGTCCCCTACTAGATCCGGTCCCGGATCGGGGGCTACCCCTTCATGCTGTCTTGGTAGCAGCAGCAGGCTTCTTGGCCTGTTTACCCTTATTCCAGCCTTGCATTGGTTTCCAAGCTGGTTTAGTCTGGGAAGCGTTACCCTCTTGTCTAGAGGCTGCCGAGTTAGAAGCCGGTCCGTTCCTGAAATTGCAAAAGGAACGAAAATTGGACTTATCCTTAGCCTTGAAAAGGCCTATCCTGTGGGAGGGCATGGCCCTTTCCCCCAGTGATGTCTGAAATAATTTCTTTCAATTCTGGCCCAAAAAGGGTCTTACCTTTGAAAGGGATATTAAGCAATTTTGTCTTGGAAGATACATCCGCCGACCAAGACTTTAGCCAGAGCGCTCTGCGCGCCACAATTGCAAACCCTGAATTTTTCGCCGATAATCTCGCTAACTGCAAAGCGGCATCTAAAATAAAGGAATTAGCTAACTTAAGTGCGTGAATTCTGTCCATGACTTCCTCATACGGAGTCTCCCTACTGAGCGACTTTTCCAGTTCCTCGAACCAGAACCACGCCGCTGTAGTGACAGGAATAATGCACGAAATAGGTTGAAGGAGGTAACCTTGCTGTACAAAAATCTTTTTAAGCAAACCCTCCAATTTTTTATCCATAGGATCTTTGAAAACACAATTGTCCTCAATGGGAATGGTCGTGCGTTTGGCTAGTGTAGAAACCGCCCCCTCGACCTTAGGGACTGTTTGCCATATGTCCTTCCTGGGGTCGACCATAGGGAACAATTTCTTAAATATAGGAGGAGGGACAAAAGGTATGCCTGGCTTCTCCCACTCCTTAGTCACTATGTCCGCCAGCCGTTTAGGTATCGGAAAGGCATCAGGGTGCACCGGGACCTCTAGGAACTTGTCCATCTTGCACAAGTTTTCTGGGATGACCAGATTGTCACAATCATCCAGAGTAGATAGCACCTCCTTAAGTAATGCGCGGAGATGCTCTGATTTAAATTTAAATGTCACAACATCAGGTTCTGCCTGCTGAGAAATTCTTCCTGTATCAGAAATTTCTCCATCTGAGAAACCCTCCCTCACTGCCACTTCAGACTGGTGTGAGGGTATGACAGAAAAAGTATCATCAGCGCCCTCCTGCTCTACAGTGTTTAAAACAGAGCAATCGCGCTTTCTCTGAAATGCTGGCATTTTGGATAAAATATTAGCTATGGAGTTATCCATTACTGCCGTCAATTGTTGCATAGTAACAAGCATTGGCGCGCTAGAAGTACTAGGGGTCGCCTGCGCGGGCATAATTGGTATAGACACAGAAGGAGAAGATGTAGAACTATATCTACTTCCTTCATCTGAGGAATCATCCTGGGCAACCTTACTATTTGTGACAATACTGTCCTTACTGTGTTTGGACGCTATGGCACAATTATCACATATAATTGAAGGGGGAACCACTTTGGCTTCCATACATACAGAACATGATCTATCAGAAGGTACAGACATGTTAAACAGGCTTAAACTGGTTAATAAAGTACAAAAACCGTTTTAAAACAAAACCGTTACTGTCTCTTTAAATGTTAAATAGGGCACACTTTATTACTGAATATGTGAAAAACTATGAAGGAATTGTCCAATCTTTACCAAATTTTCACCACAGTGTCTTAATGCATTCAAAGTATTGCACCCCAATTTTCAAGCTGTTAACCCTTAAAATGTGGAAACCGGAGCCGTTTGCAATTTTAACCCCACTACAGTCCCAGCCACAGCCTTTGTTGTGACTTCAACTATCCCAGGGGGGTATTTCAAGCCTTCTAGGAACTTTTTCAGTGGACACCAGACCCTCTCACATGCATCTGCATGCACTGTACTTAAAAGAAACTGTGCAATAATGGCGCGAAAATGAGGCTCTGCCTAATACAGGCTGCGTTCGGGCAGCGCTCCAAGCGAACTGGGACTCGCTTGGAGCGTTTTTCTCACACTTGAAAGTGAGATGCCTGGCGTTTTTTGAGCGCTTCCAGTGTGCTGGAAAAGCTGGGACTTTTCAGAGCAAGCTCAGACGCTTGGCAACATGGCAGCCTCCACACGCGTGTTGCTGTGGAGGTTGCCATGTTTTTATAAGCAGCAGAGGGACCGGTGAGGCAGATAAGTCTGATAGCAGCATTTAATACAGGGCAAAGTGGTTTAGTAACCTATCTCCACTTTGCCCTGTACTAAACGCTGCTGTCAGGCTTATCCGGTGTTATTGTTTCCCCAGTGTCTCTGGTTTCCCCTGCCTCTCGGCAAACATCGGAACTCTGACCCACCTCCATTCAGTTGCTCTCAGCTCAGCACCTGTAGTATTATTAGCTGAATGGTGCAGGATAAGCTACAGGCGCTGAGCTGAGAGCAGCTGAATGGAGGTGGGTCAGGGTTCCGATGTTTGGCCGAGAGGCAGGAGGACAACGGTGTTGTATAAAAATAATCCTCCACTTAGACAAAGAGAGAGACAATTTGTATTGTCAGCTACAAGGGAGCTTGGTAAAAACGATTGCATGCACAAAGTCCATTATTGTGCAGCAGATCCCTTTGCGCATGCGATCGTTTTCTCTAAGCTCCCTTGCTTGTGACGTCACCCAGCGCCACGTCATCGCTGGAAGTGAAGCGCTCCCACTAGCTCCTGAGCGCTGCACGAACGCAGCCACAGTGAAAGGCCCTTCCTGACTGGAAAGGTGTCTTAACTAGTGCCTGGTGATAAAAAACGTTCCCCAAATAATAAAAGTGTGAAATCCACTTCAAACTTTAAATAAAAACTTAAATAAACAATCAATTTAGCCCTTAAGAGTGTCCACCAGTTAATAGCCCATAATAAGCCCTTTATTCTTTCTAAGTCTAAGAAAATGGCTTACCGATCCCCATGAGGGAAAAATGACAGCCTTCCAGCATTACACAGTCTTGTTAGAAAATGGCTAGTCATACCTTGAGCAGAAAAGTCTGCAAACTGTTCCCCCCAACTGAAGTTCTCTCATCTCAACAGTCCTGTGTGGGAACAGCAATCGATTTTAGTTACTGCTGCTAAAATCATACTCCTCTTTTAAACAGAACTCTTCATCTCTTTCTGTTTCAGAGTAAATAGTACATACCAGCACTATTTTAAAATAACAAACTCTTGATAGAAGAAATAAAAAACTACAACTAACACCACAAACTCCTCACCATCCCCGTGGAGATGCTACTTGTTCAGAGCGGCAAGGAGAATGACTGGGGGGCGGAGCCAGAGGGGCAGCTATATGGACAGCTCTTGCTGTGTGCTCTCCTTGCCTTTCCCTGTAGGGGAGGAGAATATCCCACAAGTAATGGATCACGCCGTGGACCGGACACACCAATGTTGGATAAATTAAGGTTATAAAGTATATTAATATAACAATGTTATCCATATGACTCACATGAACTAGCACTGTATGGCTGTAAAAGGCTAATAAAAGGCACCGAGATAAGAGGGGCTTAGAAACAGGTAAACTGAGGTTATAAAGTATATTAATATAACAATGTTATCCATATGACACACATGAACTTGCACTGTATGGCTGTAAAAGGCTAATAAAAGGCACCGAGATAAGAGGGGCTTAGAAACAGGTAAACTGAGATTATTAAGTATATTAATATAACAATGTTATCCATATGACACACATGAACTAGCACTGTATGGCTGTAAAAGGCTAATAAAAGGCACAGAGATAAGAGATGACCTGCAGGGGCTTAGAAACAGATAAACTGAGGTTATAAAGTATATTAATATAACAATGTTATCCATATGACACACATGAACTAGCACTGTATGGCTGTAAAAGGCTAATAAAAGGCACTGAGATAAGAGGTGGTCTGCAGGGGCTTAGAAACAGGTAAACTGAGGTTATAAAGTATATTAATATAACAATGTTGGTTATGCAAAGCTGGAGAATTGGTAGTAAAGTCGTTATCTATCTTTTTGAACAAAAATAAAAAGAAAGTAGATTGTCCCTTTAATATTTGGTGCATATTGAGGTTAATCAATAACATCAAAAATGTAATTTTATTAGATTTGTACATTCAGATGTTACGTTAAATATTTCAATTATATTGCAAATTTGCAGGTACGAGTATGAAGCATAAACACCCAAAACTTATTTCAGAACTGAAAGGAACATTCCAGCCAAAATTAGAATCCACATGGGTGCATTTCAGTTTTGAATAGAAGAATCTTTGTAATATAGATGTACAGGTAAATCTCACTTTACAGCGCTTCGCTAATACAGCGATTTGTGGAGCTAAAGGTTCAAACTCCAAGGATTATGAAAAAGTGCTGTAATCTTCGTGAGATTGCAAGAAAAGTGACTGGCACCATTTTGTTATGCACAGTTCATTCTGTTTACAGCATCACAGTGCAATCTGTGTCTCAGTGTTATAGTCTGGCAAATTATACTACAGTAATTGTAACTATTTTACAGGTACAGTATTTATTGAATACTAATTTAATACTGTGCTGTGCTAGTGTTAAACTAAACGTAGCGCTATTGCACCCCTAATAAATGTCAGTTCAAACATATTTTCAAATTTTTAAACACACTGGCAAGTGAAAAGAAAGCTAAAACCGCCTTGTTTCACTTTACAGCGGGGCTCCGGTCCCCAACGCGCTGTATGAGCGAGGTACACCTGTATTAGCAAAATTGCTTCTAATAAAAGCTATAGCTGTTTCAAACGTATTTAAATGGACACTAAACCCAAATTGTTTCTTTCATGATTCAGATAGAGCATGCAATTTTAAACAACTTTCTAATTTACTCCTATTATCAATTTTTATTTTCATTCTCTTGCTATCTTTATTTGAAAAGCAAGAATGTAAGTTTAGAAGCCGGCCCATTTTCGGTTCACAACCTGGGTTGTGCTTGCTGATTGATAGCTAAATGCACTCACCAATACACAAGTGCTGTCCAGTTATATGAACCAAAAATGATCTGGCTTCTTAGATAGCAAGAGAACAAAGACAAATTGATAATAGGAATGAATTAGAAAGTTACTTAAAATTGCTTGCTCTATCTGAATCATTAAATAAAAAAACTGGGTTTAGCATCCCTTTAAGTATGCACCGTGCACCAGCATTTCACACACAACACTTGTTCAGAGAACCTAAGGTGCTTTTACCATCTGGTAATGACTCAATTTGTTAATTGCTGACATGATACAAGCCCCACAGGCGCTCTGAGCAGCTGCTGTATTTAAAATGCTGGTGCACTGAGAATATCTAGCTATGCGTCACATGCACGAGCAGAGACAAATGCTAACACTAAAACAGTGATAACTTTTACTATAGGTATTTTTGCCAATACATTTATATTGCTAATATGTTTCTATTCAAAGATGTAACTAATTTATGTGCTTTTAAATTTTGACCATAATGTCCCTTTAAAATGTATATACAATAGTCTGTAGATTAAATAATGTTCCACTACTGTCATCGTATTAAAAGGATATTTACAGTATATTGCAAAGTACCAGATGCCAATTTATTCCTATATTTAATCTTTATTAATGGCCTAAATGTCTGAGTTCACAATAAAATAAGAGTGTTCAGAATACCATTTAATGAACTAGAAGTGGGATAGAGAGCGCACGTGTGTGTATCATTTACATGACGCAGAGGGTGAGAGAGGGCATGCGTGTGTACCATTCACATGAAGCAGAGGGTGAGAGAGGGCGTGCGTGTGTACCATTCACATGAAGCAGAGGGTGAGAGAGGGCGTGCGTGTGTACCATTCACATGAAGCAGAGGGTGAGAGAGGGCGTGCGTGTGTACCATTCACATGAAGCAGAGGGTGAGAGAGGGCGTGCGTGTGTACCATTCACATGAAGCAGAGGGTGAGAGAGGGCATGTGTGTGTACCATTCACATGAAGCAGAGGGTGAGAGAGGGCATGCGTGTGTACCATTCACATGAAGCAGAGGGTGAGAGAGGGCGTGCGTGTATACCATTCACATGAAGCAGAGGGTGAGAGAGGGCATGTGTGTGTACCATTCACATGAAGCAGAGGGTGAGAAAGGGCGTGCGTGTGTACCATTCACATGAAGCAGAGGGTGAGAGAGGGCATGCGTGAGTACCATTCACATGAAGCAGAGGGTGAGAGAGTGCATGCGTGTGTACCATTCACATGAAGCAGAGGGTGAGAGGGCATGCGTGTGTGCCATTTACATGACGCAGAGGGTTAGAGAGGGCATGGGTGTGTACCACTGACAGAAAGGCAGAGGGGGTGAGAGGGCGTGTGTACCATTCACATAAAGCATAGGGTGAGAGGGCATGTGTTTGTGCCATTTACATGAAGCAAAGGGTGAGAGAGAAGGGAAGAGAGGGCATGTGTGTGTATTATTTACATGAAGCAAAGGGTGAGAGAGAAGGGAAGAGAGGGCATGTGTGTGTATCATTTACATGAAGCAGAGGGTGAGAGAGAAGGAAGAGAGGGCATGTGTGTGTATCATTTACATGAAGCAGAGGGTGAGAGAGAAGGAAAGAGAGGGGATGTGTGTGTGTATCATTTACATGAATCAGAGGGTGAGAGAGAAGGGAAGAGAGGGCATGTGTGTGTGTATTATTTACATGAAACAAAGGGTGAGAGAGAAGGGAAGAGAGGGCATGTGTGTGTATCATTTACATAAAGCAGAGGGTGAGAGAGAAGGGAAGAGAGGGCATGTGTGTGTACCATTTACATAAAGCAGAGGGTGAGAGAGAAGGAAAGAGAGGGCATGTGTGTGTATCATTTACATGAAGCAGAGGATGAGAGAGAAGGGAAGAGAGCGCGTGTGTTTGTGTACCAGTTACATGAAGCAGAGGGTGAGAGAGGGCATGTGTGTGTATCATTTACATGAAGCAGAGGGTGAGAGAGAAGAGAGGGCATGTGTGTGTGCCATTTACATGAAGCAGAGGGTGAGAGAGAAGGGAAGAGAGGGCATGTGTGTGCCATTTACATGAAGCAGAGGGTGAGAGAGAAGAGAAGAGAGGGTGTGTGTGTGTCATTTACATGATTAGGTAGAGCTTTTCAGCACAACCGGCTTAGGTGCTGCACGTCACCCAGGGACCACTGCCTAAGTCCCCAGTTCAAAATTCAGAAAAAAAGCAGGCAGGTGACAGCAGATATTATTCTTTTATTAAGGAGGTAAAAAAGGCAACGTTTCGGGATTAGTCTCCCTTATTCATGCCATACCTGATACAAACTAACAAGTGACTTATATACATGTATACCACTAGGTGGCGCTCAAGTGTATTTAACACTTTCTTATCCAACATTTAAACTTACTCTTAACTTAAGCTAATACTTATGCATTACTTATTCCATATACATAATAGTGTTTCCATGATTAGTTAAATTACTATTTTCTTATCAAACTTTCACAGCAATAAATTATAATTTACATCTTAACAGTAAAAATCATAGAAATACTGTGAGGTCCCAGTCTCTATTCAAACCTTTAGGCTCCAGACTCCCCAACTCATATATCCAATATGCTTCTTTTTGTTTTAACAGAATTTCTCTATCCCCTCCTCTTCGTGGGATATCAACTTTGTCAATTATTTGAAATTTTAACTGACTTATAGAATGATTTGCTTTTATAAAGTGGGCAGCTAGGGGGGCTTTTATGTTACCTGTTCTAATGTTGCTCTTATGTTCAATAATTCTCTCCTTAGCGGATCTAGTAGACTCCCCTACATAGACCCCCCCACATGGACATTTAATCATATATATTATAAAAGTAGTCAAGCATGTGTAATAACCTTTTATATTATATTTTTTGCCAGTGTGAGGGTGATAGAAAATTGACCCTTTATTCATGTTGCTGCAACATGAACACCCTAAGCAGGGGTAGCTACCGGTATTTTTAGTGGTGATATACCTAGGTTTATTTTTGTTTTTACTACTAGGGCCAATATCAGCCTTAACCAATTTATTTTGGATATTACTACCTCTTTTAAAAGCAGACATTGGAGGGCTTTGAAATTCTAAGATAGATGGGTTACAATCAGACAAAATATTCCAGTGTTTCCTGATAATGCGCTGTATTTCATTACTCTGTGCATTGTATTCTGTTACAAGAATAAGTCTATCTTTCTGATTATTTTCTTTCTTTACTCTATCCTTTGGATGCAATAAATCTGTTCTTGGAATTAATTTTACAGTTTCAATTTCTTTATTTATTAAACTCCTGGGATAGCCTCTTTCCAGAAATCTCTCACCCATCTCTGTCAGTCTCCTATTTAATATTTTCTCATCAGAGACAATTTTGCGCACTCTCAACATTTGACTGTGGGGTAGACATTTCAGGAGTGAAGGTGGATGAGCACTTTCAAAGCGCAAAAGACTGTTGCGATCAGTCATTTTCTTAAATAAATCAGTTTTAAATTGATTGTCTGATTTCATTACTCTCACATCCAGGAAGTCAACCACCTCCTCACTCCAAGTCAATTTAAACTTTATATACCTTGATGATGAATTCAAATCATTCACAAACCTTTCAAGGGTTCCAACGTCGCCCCACCAGATGCCAAAAATATTGTCAATATACCGCCACCAGGTGGCGCCATATTGAACAAAAAATTCATTAGAGAAAACAAATTTTTCCTCAAAGAGGTTCATAAAAATATTTGCATAATTTGGGGCGACGTTGGAACCCATTGCGGTACCTTGGAGTTGGAGGAAATAGTCATCCTGGAAGAGAAAGTAGTTTCCACATAATATAATTGTCAGAAGCTGGACAAAAAAAATCTATTTGTGCAGAAGTATATTGAGTATCATTCCTTAATACATTTTCTACGGCATCAATGCCACTTGAATGTTTGATGTTCGTGTAGAGACTCTCTACATCTAAACTAAACATAATAAACTTACTGCTAGAAAGGTCTAAGGAATCTAGTTTACACAAAAAATCATTGGTGTCTTTAATAAAGGAACTGGAACGTTCAACATAGGGTCGTAAGATCTTATCCAAGAATATTGAAATATTTGTAAAAACTGAGTTGGTGCTAGCAACAATTGGGCGCCCTGGGGGATTTTTAATATCCTTATGTATTTTAGGTAGAACATACATGACAGGTGTATACGGATTGTCTACCTGCAGAAAAGAAGCAACATCTTTAACTATTATCCCTTTATTTTCAGCTTTTAGAATAATCATTCTAATTTCTTTTTGTAATTTGAATACAGGATTATAGTTAAGTTTTCTATATACTGCCTTATTATTCAGTTGATTTTTAATTTCATTAATATAGGCATTTTTATCTAACACCACTGTTGCTCCCCCCTTGTCCGCTCTTTTTAAAATAATCTCAGGATGTTCTTGTAATTTCTTTAGGGCTAAATGCTGATCTATAGTCATGTTATTACCCATCTGTTTAAAGGTATTCCCATTTCTTCTATACTTTTCAACTTTTGTTTGTAGTTTAGAAATATCTTTCTGGACTAAAGTTGAAAAGGTCCCTATACTGTGATTATTTACAATCGGGTTATATTTACTTTTCTTTCTTAACCCAAACTGTGTTAAATGGATCGTAGGATTCTCATTATTTAAATTCACATTTTCTGCCCAATTCAAAGTTTTTAATTTTAAAGTTCTTATAAATCTGTGCAGGTCTTTTTGCAACTGAAAAAAGTTACAATTTTTAACTGGGCAGAATGAAAGACCTTTGTTTAATAATTCAAGTTCAGGTTTAGAAAGTTCGTGTTTAGAGATGTTAACCACATTATTTATGTATGTCTCTGGTGGGGTGGACGTTAGTACAGCAATATCAGAACTATTGCTTACCCTTGATGAACGGACCTCTTCCCGCTTGTTATCTTTTGCCCTTGGTTTGAGGATGGGAGCAAGACCTACACTAATGAAGGAGAATCAGGACTACTGTAACCGCTTTGAACATATATTGAACAAATGTTCAATGGACATTATTGTCCTAACTGTTGAGTGCTTAAATAAAGAAATTGAAGAGCAGAATGTCAAACTGGCTGAAATGGAAAATAGCCTAAGAAAAAACTTACCGACAGCTGAGTTGGAGAAAATACTACAAGACACTAATATGAAGATCGCTGAGCTGAAAAAAACAATAGAGGAGAGGAAACGAACAAAATTTGCCCGAGATGAATCAGATTACTCCACCGGCAAAGTATACAGATGGCGCTATGACCCAGAGGGCGCCCAACGGAGATACACGCCGCACACCAGAAGACGTCAGAGCCATGGGCCAACGCAAAGCGGCAGCAGTACGGAGTCACAGGATTCATCGCCTGGGGAGTCAGACCCAGACAGAGACGAGGTGGTCGCAAACATCAGCGACAGCTCAAAGGATACAAAGAAAGAAAACAAAAAGAAAACAGCACGACCAGTACGCACAAGGCGGGGACACTAAATGGGGACCACCATGATAACAAGCGGGAAGAGGTCCGTTCATCAAGGGTAAGCAATAGTTCTGATATTGCTGTACTAACGTCCACCCCACCAGAGACATACAAAAATAATGTGGTTAACATCTCTAAACACGAACTTTCTAAACCTGAACTTGAATTATTAAACAAAGGTCTTTCATTCTGCCCAGTTAAAAATTGTAACTTTTTTCAGTTGCAAAAAGACCTGCACAGATTTATAAGAACTTTAAAATTAAAAACTTTGAATTGGGCAGAAAATGTGAATTTAAATGAGAATCCTACGATCCATTTGACACAGTTTGGGTTAAGAAAGAAAAGTAAATATAACCCGATTGTAAATAATCACAGTATAGGGACCTTTTCAACTTTAGTCCAGAAAGATATTTCTAAACTACAAACAAAAGTTGAAAAGTATAGAAGAAATGGGAATACCTTTAAACAGATGGGTAATAACATGACTATAGATCAGCATTTAGCCCTAAAGAAATTACAAGAACATCCTGAGATTATTTTAAAAAGAGCGGACAAGGGGGGAGCAACAGTGGTGTTAGATAAAAATGCCTATATTAATGAAATTAAAAATCAACTGAATAATAAGGCAGTATATAGAAAACTTAACTATAATCCTGTATTCAAATTACAAAAAGAAATTAGAATGATTATTCTAAAAGCTGAAAATAAAGGGATAATAGGTAAAGATGTTGCTTCTTTTCTGCAGGTAGACAATCCATATACACCTGTCATGTATGTTCTACCTAAAATACATAAGGATATTAAAAATCCCCCAGGGCGCCCAATTGTTGCTAGCACCAACTCAGTTTTTACAAATATTTCAATATTCTTGGATAAGATCTTACGACCCTATGTTGAACGTTCCAGTTCCTTTATTAAAGATACCAATGATTTTTTGTGTAAACTAGATTCCTTAGACCTTTCTAGCAGTAAGTTTATTATGTTTAGTTTAGATGTAGAGAGTCTCTACACGAACATCAAACATTCAAGTGGCATTGATGCCGTAGAAAATGTATTAAGGAATGATACTCAATATACTTCTGCACAAATAGATTTTTTTGTCCAGCTTCTGACAATTATATTATGTGGAAACTACTTTCTCTTCCAGGATGACTATTTCCTCCAACTCCAAGGTACCGCAATGGGTTCCAACGTCGCCCCAAATTATGCAAATATTTTTATGAACCTCATTGAGGAAAAATTTGTTTTCTCTAATGAATTTTTTGTTCAATATGGCGCCACCTGGTGGCGGTATATTGACGATATTTTTGGCATCTGGTGGGGCGACGTTGGAACCCTTGAAAGGTTTGTGAATGATTTGAATTCATCATCAAGGTATATAAAGTTTAAATTGACTTGGAGTGAGGAGGTGGTTGACTTCCTGGATGTGAGAGTAATGAAATCAGACAATCAATTTAAAACTGATTTATTTAAGAAAATGACTGATCGCAACAGTCTTTTGCGCTTTGAAAGTGCTCATCCACCTTCACTCCTGAAATGTCTACCCCACAGTCAAATGTTGAGAGTGCGCAAAATTGTCTCTGATGAGAAAATATTAAATAGGAGACTGACAGAGATGGGTGAGAGATTTCTGGAAAGAGGCTATCCCAGGAGTTTAATAAATAAAGAAATTGAAACTGTAAAATTAATTCCAAGAACAGATTTATTGCATCCAAAGGATAGAGTAAAGAAAGAAAATAATCAGAAAGATAGACTTATTCTTGTAACAGAATACAATGCACAGAGTAATGAAATACAGCGCATTATCAGGAAACACTGGAATATTTTGTCTGATTGTAACCCATCTATCTTAGAATTTCAAAGCCCTCCAATGTCTGCTTTTAAAAAAGAGGTAGTAATATCCAAAATAAATTGGTTAAGGCTGATATTGGCCCTAGTAGTAAAAACAAAAATAAACCTAGGTATATCACCACTAAAAAACATAATTTATGCTTACCTGATAAATTCCTTTCTTCTGTTGTGTGATCAGTCCACGGGTCATCATTACTTCTGGGATATAACTCCTCCCCAACAGGAAATGCAAGAGGATTCACCCAGCAGAGCTGCATACAGCTCCTCCCCTCTACGTCAGTCCCAGTCATTCGACCAAGAATCAACGAGAAAGGAGTAACCAAGGGTGAAGTGGTGACTGGAGTATAATTTAAAAGATATTTACCTGCCTTAAAACAGGGCGGGCCGTGGACTGATCACACAACAGAAGAAAGGAATTTATCAGGTAAGCATAAATTATGTTTTCTTCTGTTATGTGTGATCAGTCCACGGGTCATCATTACTTCTGGGATACCAATACCAAAGCAAAAGTACACGGATGACGGGAGGGAAAGGCAGGCTCATTATACAGAAGGAACCACTGCCTGAAGAACCTTTCTCCCAAAAATAGCCTCCGAAGAAGCAAAAGTGTCAAATTTGGAAAATTTGGAAAAAGTATGAAGTGAAGACCAAGTTGCAGCCTTGCAAATCTGTTCAACAGAGGCCTCATTCTTAAAGGCCCAAGTGGAAGCCACAGCTCTAGTGGAGTGAGCTGTAATTCTTTCAGGAGGCTGCTGTCCAGCAGTCTCATAGGCTAAACGTATTATGCTACGAAGCCAAAAAGAGAGAGAGGTAGCAGAAGCTTTTTGACCTCTCCTCTGTCCAGAGTAAACGACAAACAAGGAAGAAGTTTGGCGAAAATCTTTAGTTGCCTGCAAGTAGAACTTGAGGGCACGAACTACATCCAGATTGTGTAAAAGACGTTCCTTCTTTGAAGAAGGATTTGGACACAAGGATGGGACAACAATCTCTTGATTGATGTTCCTGTTAGTAACTACCTTAGGTAAGAACCCAGGTTTAGTACGCAGAACTACCTTGTCTGAATGAAAAATCAGATAAGGGGAATCACAATGTAAGGCTGATAACTCAGAGACTCTTCGAGCCGAGGAAATAGCCATTAAAAACAGAACTTTCCAAGATAACATTTTTATATCAATGGAATGAAGGGGTTCAAACGGAACACCCTGTAAAACGTTAAGAACTAAGTTTAAACTCCATGGTGGAGCAACAGCTTTAAACACAGGCTTGATCCTAGCTAAAGCCTGACAAAAAGACTGGACGTCTGGATTTTCTGACAGACGTCTGTGTAACAAGATGGACAGAGCTGAAATCTGTCCCTTTAATGAACTAGCTGATAAACCCTTTTCTAAACCTTCTTGTAGAAAAGACAGTATCCTAGCGATCCTAACCTTACTCCAGGAGTAACCTTTGGATTCGCACCAGTATAGGTATTTCCGCCATATTTTATGGTAAATCCTTCTGGTAACAGGCTTCCTAGCCTGAATTAGGGTATCAATAACCGACTCAGAAAAACCACGTTTTGATAAAATCAAGCGTTCAATTTCCAAGCAGTCAGCTTCAGAGAAGTTAGATTTTGATGTTTGAATGGACCCTGTATCAGAAGGTCCTGTCTTAGAGGTAGAGACCAAGGCGGACAGGATGACATGTCCACTAGATCTGCATACCAAGTCCTGCGTGGCCATGCAGGTGCTATTAGAATTACTGATGCTCTCTCCTGTTTGATTTTGGCAATCAATCGAGGAAGCAGCGGGAAGGGTGGAAACACATAAGCCATCCTGAAGTTCCAAGGTGCTGTCAAAGCATCTATCAGAACTGCTCCCGGATCCCTGGATCTGGACCCGTAGCGAGGAAGTTTGGCGTTCTGGCGAGACGCCATGAGATCTATCTCTGGTTTGCCCCAACGTCGAAGTATTTGGGCAAAGACCTCCGGATGAAGTTCCCACTCCCCCGGATGAAAAGTCTGGCGACTCAAGAAATCCGCCTCCCAGTTCTCCACTCCCGGGATGTGGATTGCTGACAGGTGGCAAGAGTGAGACTCTGCCCAGCGAATTATCTTTGATACTTCCATCATTGCTAGGGAGCTTCTTGTCCCTCCCTGATGGTTGATGTAAGCTACAGTCGTGATGTTGTCCGACTGAAACCTGATGAACCCCCGAGTTGTTAACTGGGGCCAAGCCAGAAGGGCATTGAGAACTGCTCTCAATTCCAGAATGTTTATTGGAAGGAGACTCTCCTCCTGATTCCATAGTCCCTGAGCCTTCAGAGAATTCCAGACAGCGCCCCAACCTAGTAGGCTGGCGTCTGTTGTTACAATTGTCCAGTCTGGCCTGCTGAATGGCATCCCCCTGGACAGGTGTGGCCGATAAAGCCACCATAGAAGAGAATTTCTGGTCTCTTGATTCAGATTCAGAGTAGGGGACAAATCTGAGTAATCCCCATTCCACTGACTTAGCATGCATAATTGCAGCGGTCTGAGGTGTAGGCGTGCAAAAGGTACTATGTCCATTGCCGTTACCATTAAGCCGATCACCTCCATGCATTGAGCTACTGACGGGTGTTGAATGGAATGAAGGACGCGGCATGCATTTTGAAGCTTTGTTAACCTGTCTTCTGTCAGGTAAATCTTCATTTCTACAGAATCTATAAGAGTCCCCAAGAATGGAACTCTTGTGAGAGGAAAGAGAGAACTCTTCTTTTCGTTCACTTTCCATCCATGCGACCTTAGAAATGCCAGAACTAACTCTGTATGAGACTTGGCAGTTTGAAAGCTTGAAGCTTGAATTAGAATGTCGTCTAGGTACGGAGCTACCGAAATCCCTCGCGGTCTTAGTACCGCTAGAAGGGCACCCAGAACCTTTGTGAAGATTCTTGGAGCCGTAGCCAATCCGAATGGAAGAGCTACAAACTGGTAGTGCCTGTCTAAGAAGGCAAACCTTAGATACCGGTGATGATCTTTGTGGATCGGTATGTGAAGGTAAGCATCCTTTAAATCCACTGTGGTCATGTACTGACCCTCTTGGATCATGGGTAAGATTGTCCGAATAGTTTCCATTTTGAACGATGGAACTCTTAGGAATTTGTTTAGAGTCTTTAAATCTAAGATTGGCCTGAAAGTTCCCTCTTTTTTGGGAACCACAAACAGGTTTGAGTAGAACCCTTGTCCTTGTTCCGACCGCGGAACCGGATGGATCACTCCCATTAATAACAGATCTTGTACGCAGCGTAGAAACGCTTCTTTCTTTATCTGGTTTGTTGACAACCTTGACAGATGAAATCTCCCTCTTGGGGGAGATAATTTGAAGTCTAGAAGGTATCCCTGCGATATGATCTCTAGAGCCCAGGGATCCTGAACATCTCTTGCCCAGGCCTGGGCGAAGAGAGAGAGTCTGCCCCCCACTAGATCCGGTCCCGGATCGGGGGCTCTCGGTTCATGCTGTCTTTGGGGCAGCAGCAGGTTTCCTGGCCTGCTTGCTCTTGTTCCAGGACTGGTTAGGCTTCCAGCCTTGCCTGTAACGAGCAACAGCTCCTTCCTGTTTTGGTGCAGTGGAGGTTGATGCTGCTCCTGTTTTAAAGTTCCGAAAGGGACGAAAATTAGACTGTCTAGCCTTAGCTTTGGCTTTGTCTTGAGGTAGGGCGTGGCCCTTACCTCCTGTAATGTCAGCGATAATCTCTTTCAAACCGGGCCCAAATAAAGACTGCCCCTTGAAAGGTATATTAAGTAATTTGGACTTAGAAGTAACATCAGCTGACCAGGATTTTAGCCACAGCGCCCTACGTGCCTGTATGGCGAATCCTGAGTTCTTAGCCGTAAGTTTGGTTAAATGTACTACGGCCTCCGAAATGAAGGAATTAGCTAGTTTAAGGACTCTAAGCCTGTCCGAAATGTCGTCTAGCGTAGATGAACTAAGGTTCTCTTCAAGCGACTCAATCCAAAATGCTGCCGCAGCCGTAATCGGCGCGATACATGCAAGGGGTTGTAATATAAAACCTTGTTGAACAAACATTTTCTTAAGGTAACCCTCTAATTTTTTATCCATTGGATCTGAGAAAGCACAGCTATCCTCCACCGGGATAGTGGTACGCTTAGCTAAAGTAGAAACTGCTCCCTCCACCTTGGGGACCGTTTGCCATAAGTCCCGAGTGGTGGCGTCTATTGGAAACATCTTTCTAAATATTGGAGGGGGTGAGAACGGCACACCGGGTCTATCCCACTCCTTAGTAACAATTTCAGTTAGTCTCTTAGGTATAGGAAAAACGTCAGTACTCGCCGGTACCGCAAAGTATTTATCCAACCTACACAGTTTCTCTGGTATTGCAACGGTGTTACAATCGTTGAGAGCTGCTAAGACCTCCCCTAGTAATACACGGAGGTTCTCCAATTTAAATTTAAAATTTGAAATATCTGAGTCCAATCTGTTTGGATCAGAACCGTCACCCACAGAATGAAGCTCTCCGTCCTCATGCTCTGCGAGCTGTGACGCAGTATCAGACATGGCCCTAGCATTGTCAGCGCACTCTGTTCTCACCCCAGAGTGATCACGCTTGCCTCTTAGTTCTGGTAATTTAGACAAAACTTCAGTCATAACAGTAGCCATATCTTGTAATGTTATCTGTAATGGCCGCCCAGATGTACTAGGCGCCAAAATATCACGCACCTCCCGGGCGGGAGATGCAGGTACTGCCGCGTGAGGCGAGTTAGTCGGCATAACTCTCCCCTCGCTGTTTGGTGAAATTTGTTCACATTGTACAGATTGACTTTTATTTAAAGTAGCATCAATACAGTTAGTACATAAATTTCTATTGGGCTCCACCTTGGCATTGGAACAAATGACACAGATATCTTCCTCTGAGTCAGACATGTTTAACACACTAGCAAAAAACTTACAACTTGGTTATAATCTTTTTTAGCAAAAAACGTACTGTGCCTCAAAGAGGTACTAACGATTAAATGACAGTTGAAATAGTGAACTGAAAAAAACAGTTATAGCATCAAACTTTAAAACAACAAAACTTTTAGCAAAGGTTTGTTCCCATTAGTAAAATAACATAATTAAATTTGACATAAAAAATACAAAGCAACGTTTTTATTCACAGTCACTATAAGAATTCTCACAGCTCTGCTGAGAGAATTTACCTCCCTTCAAAGAAGTTTGAAGACCCCTGAGATCTATCAGAGATGAACCGGATCATGCAGGAAAAATAAAGTAACTGACTGGTATTTTTTGATGCGTAGCAAAGAGCGCCAAAACGGCCCCTTCCTCTCCCACACAGCAGTGAAGAGAAACGAAACTGTCACAAATAAAGCAAAAAAAAAAAAAAAACTGCCAAGTGGAAAATAATGCCCAAATATTTATTCACACAGTACCTCAGCAATGTAAACGATTCTACATTCCAGCAAAAACGTTTAACATGATAAATAGTTATTAAAAAGGATTAGTGACCTTTAACAGAGTAGTTCCGGTGAAATACCATCCCCAGAATACTGAAGTGTATACATACATGTCATTTTAACGGTATGGCAGGATTTTCTCATCAATTCCATTCAGAAAATAAAAACTGCTACATACCTCAATGCAGATTCCTCTGCCCGCTGTCCCCTGATCTGAAGCCTTTACCTCCCTCAGATGGCCGAGAACAGCAATATGATCTTAACTACTCCGGTTAAAATCATAGTAAAAAACTCTGACAGATTCTTCCTCAAACTCTGCCAGAGAAGTAATAACACGCTCCGGTGCTATTTTAAAATAACAAACTTTTGATTGAAGTCATAAAAACTAAGTATAATCACCATAGTCCTCTCACACATCCTATCTAGTCGTTGGGTGCAAGAGAATGACTGGGACTGACGTAGAGGGGAGGAGCTGTATGCAGCTCTGCTGGGTGAATCCTCTTGCATTTCCTGTTGGGGAGGAGTTATATCCCAGAAGTAATGATGACCCGTGGACTGATCACACATAACAGAAGAAATACCGGTAGCTACCCCTGCTTAGGGTGTTCATGTTGCAGCAACATGAATAAAGGGTCAATTTTCTATCACCCTCACACTGGCAAAAAATATAATATAAAAGGTTATTACACATGCTTGACTACTTTTATAATATATATGATTAAATGTCCATGTGGGGGGGTCTATGTAGGGGAGTCTACTAGATCCGCTAAGGAGAGAATTATTGAACATAAGAGCAACATTAGAACAGGTAACATAAAAGCCCCCCTAGCTGCCCACTTTATAAAAGCAAATCATTCTATAAGTCAGTTAAAATTTCAAATAATTGACAAAGTTGATATCCCACGAAGAGGAGGGGATAGAGAAATTCTGTTAAAACAAAAAGAAGCATATTGGATATATGAGTTGGGGAGTCTGGAGCCTAAAGGTTTGAATAGAGACTGGGACCTCACAGTATTTCTATGATTATTACTGTTAAGATGTAAATTATAATTTATTGCTGTGAAAGTTTGATAAGAAAATAGTAATTTAACTAATCATGGAAACACTATTATGTATATGGAATAAGTAATGCATAAGTATTAGCTTAAGTTAAGAGTAAGTTTAAATGTTGGATAAGAAAGTGTTAAATACACTTGAGCGCCACCTAGTGGTATACATGTATATAAGTCACTTGTTAGTTTGTATCAGGTATGGCATGAATAAGGGAGACTAATCCCGAAACGTTGCCTTTTTTACCTCCTTAATAAAAGAATAATATCTGCTGTCACCTGCCTGCTTTTTTTCTGTCATTTACATGAAGCAGAGGGTGAGAGAGAAGGGAAGAGAGGGCATTTGTGTGTGTCATTTACATGTAGCAGAGGGTGAGAGAGAAGGGAAGAGAGGGTGTGTGTGTATGTCATTTACATGAAGCAGAGGGTGAGAGAGAAGGGAAGAGAGGGCATGTGTGTGTACTATTCACATGAAGCAGAGGGTGAGAAAGATGGAAACAGAAGGTGTGTGTGTGTACTATTGACATTAATCAAAATGAAAGAGAAGAGAGGGCATGTGTGTGTATCATTTACATGAAGCAGAGGGTGAGAGAGAAGGCAAGAGAGGGCATGTATGTGTACCATTTACATGAAGCAGAGGGTGAGAGTGAAGAGAAGAGAGGGCATGTGTGTGTATCATTTACATGAAGCAGAGGGTGAGAGAGAAGGGAAGAGAGGGCATGTGTGTGTATCATTTACATGAAGCAGAGGATGAGAGAGAAGGAAGAGAGGGCATGTGTGTGTATCATTTACATGAAGCAGAGGGTGAGAGTGAAGAGAAGAGAGGGCATGTGTGTGTACCATTTACATGAAGCAGAGGATGAGAGAGAAGAGAAGAGAGGGCATGTGTGTGTACTATTCACATGAAGCAGAGGGTGAGAGAGAAGGAAGAGAGGGCATGTGTGTGTATCATTTACATGAAGCAGAGGGTGAGAGAGAAGAGAGGGCATGTGTGTGTACCATTCACATGAATCAGAGGGTGAGAGAGAAGGGAAGAGAATAGAGGGCGTGTGTGTGTACTATTTACATGAAGCAGAGGGTGAGAGAGAAGGGAAGAGAAGGTGTATGTGTGCCATTTACATGAAGCAGAGGGTGAGAGAGAAGGGAAGAGAGGGCATGTGTGTGTGTCATTTACATGTAGCAGAGGGTGAGAGACAAGGGAAGAGAGGGTGTGTGTGTATGTCATTTACATGAAGCAGAGGGTGAGAGAGAAGGGAAGAGAGGGCATGTGTGTGTACTATTCACATGAAGCAGAGGGTGAGAAAGAGGGAAACAGAAGGTGTGTGTGTACTATTGACATTAATCAAAATGAAAGAGAAGAGAGGGCATGTATGTGTATCATTTACATGAAGCAGAGGGTGAGAGAAGGGAAGAGAGGGCATGTGTGTGTACCATTTACATGAAGCAGAGGGTGAGAGAGAAGGGAAGAGAATAGAGGGCGTGTGTGTGTACTATTTACATGAAGCAGAGGGTGAGAGAGAAGGGAAGAGAAGGTGTATGTGTGCCATTTACATGAAGCAGACGGTGAGAGAGAAGGGAAGAGAGGGCACGTGTGTGTGCCATTTACATGAAGCAGAGGGTGAGAGAGAAGGGAAGAGAGGGCATGTGTGTGTGTCATTTACATGTAGCAGAGGGTGAGAGACAAGGGAAGAGAGGGTGTGTGTGTATGTCATTTACATGAAGCAGAGGGTGAGAGAGAAGGGAAGAGAGGGCATGTGTGTGTACTATTCACATGAAGCAGAGGGTGAGAAAGAGGGAAACAGAAGGTGTGTGTGTACTATTGACATTAATCAAAATGAAAGAGAAGAGAGGGCATGTATGTGTATCATTTACATGAAGCAGAGGGTGAGAGAAGGGAAGAGAGGGCATGTGTGTGTACCATTTACATGAAGCAGAGGGTGAGAGAGAAGGGAAGAGAGGGCATGTGTGTGTAACATTTACATGAAGCAGAGGGTGAGAGAGAAGGGAAGAGAGGGCATGTGTTTGTAACATTTACATGAAGCAGAGGGTGAGAGAGAAGGGAAGAGAGGGCATGTGTGTGTGTGTGTACCATTTACATGAAGCAGAGGGTGAGAGAGAAGAGAGGGTGTGTGTGTGTAACATTTACATGAAGCAGAGGGTGAGAGAGAAGGAAGAGAGGGCATGTGTGTGTAACATTTACATGAAGCAGAGGGTGAGAGAGAAGGAAGAGAGGGCATGTGTGTGTATCATTTACATGAAGCAGAGGATGAGAGAGAAGGAAGAGAGGGCATGTGTGTGTATCATTTACATGAAGCAGAGGGTGAGAGAGAAGGAAGAGAGGGCATGTGTGTGTATCATTTACATGAAGCAGAGGGTGAGAGAGGGCATGTGTGTGTATCATTTACATGAAGCAGAGGGTGAGAGAGGGCATGTGTGTGTATCATTTACATGAAGCAGAGGATGAGAGAGAAGGAAGAGAGGGCATGTGTGTATCATTTACATGAAGCAGAGGGTGAGAGAGAAGGAAGAGAGGGCATGTGTGTGTATCATTTACATGAAGCAAAGAGTGAGAGAGAAGGGAAGAGAGGGCATGTGTGTGTATCATTTACATGAAGCAGAGGGTGAGAGTGAAAAGAAGAGAGGGCATGTGTGTGTATCATTTACATGAAGCAGAGGATGAGAGAGAAGGAAGAGAGGGCATGTGTGTGTGTATCATTTACATGAAGCAGAGGGTGAGAGAGAAGGGAAGAGAGGGCATGTGTGTGTATCATTTACATGAAGCAGAGGGTGAGAGTGAAAAGAAGAGAGGGCATGTGTGTGTATCATTTACATGAAGCAGAGGATGAGAGAGAAGGAAGAGAGGGCATGTGTGTGTGTGTATCATTCACATGAAGCAGAGGGTGAGAGAGAAGGGAAGAGAGGGCATGTGTGTGTGTGTGTATCATTTACATGAAGCAGAGGGTGAGAGAGAAGGGAAGAGAGGGCATGTGTGTGTGTGTATCATTTACATGAAGCAGAGGATGAGAGAGAAGGGAAGAGAGGGCATGTGTGTGTACTATTTACATGAAGCAGAGGGTGAGAGAGAAGGGAAGAGAGGGGGCATGTGTGTGTACTATTTACATGAAGCAGAGGATGAGAGAGAAGGAAGAGAGGGCATGTGTGTGTATCATTTACATGAAGCAGAGGGTGAGAGAGAAGGGAAGAGAGGGTGTGTGTGTACTATTCACATGAAGCAGAGGATGAGAAAGAAGAGAAGGCATGTGTGTGTAGTATTTTCATGAAGCAGAGGGTGAGAGAGAAGTGAAGAGAGGGTATGTGTGTGTACCATTTAAATGAAGCAGAGGGTAAGAGTGAAGAGAAGAGAGGGCATGTGTGTGTATCATTTACATGAAACAGAGGGTGAGATTGAAGAGAATAGAGGGCATGTGTGTGTACTATTAACATGAAGCAGAGGGTGAGAGAGAAGGGAAGAGAGGGCATGTGTGTGTGTGTGTGTGTACCATTTACATGAAGCAGAGGGTGAGAGAGAAGAGAAGAGAGGGTGTGTGTGTGTCATTTACATGAAGCAGAGGGTGAGAGAGAAGGGAAGAGAGGGCATGTGTGTGTGTGTGCGCCATTTACATGAAGCAGAGGGTGAGAGAGAAGGGAAGAAAGGGCATGTGTGTGTACTATTCACATGAAGCAGAGGGTGAGAGAGAAGAGAAGAGAGGGTGTGTGTGTGTACCATTTACATGAAGCAGAGGGTGAGAGTGAAGAAAAGAGAGGGCATGTGTGTGTACCATTTACATGAAGCAGAGGGGGAGAGAGAAGGGAAGAGAGGGCATGTGTGTGTACTATTCACATGAAGCAGAGGGTGAGAGAGAAGAGAAGAGAGGGTGTGTGTGTGTCATTTACATGAAGCAGAGGGTGAGAGAGAAGGTAAGAGAGGGCATGTGTGTGTACTATTCACATGAAGCAGAGGGTGAGAGAGAAGGGAAGAGAGGGCATGTGTGTGTATCATTTATATGAAGCAGAGGGTGAGAGAGAAGGAAGAGAGGGCATGTGTGTGTATCATTTACATGAAGCAGAGGGTGAGAGAGAAGGAAGAGAGGGCATGTGTGTGTGTATCATTTACATGAAGCAGAGGGTGAGAGAGAAGGAAGAGAGGGCATGTGTGTGTATCATTTACATGAAGCAGAGGGTCAGAGAGAAGGAAGAGAGGGCATGTGTGTGTATCATTTACATGAAGCAGAGGGTGAGAGAGAAGGAAGAGAGGGCATGTGTGTGTATCATTTACATGAAGCAGAGGGTGAGAGAGAAGGAAGAGAGGGCATGTGTGTGTACCATTTACATGAAGCAGAGGGTGAGAGAGAAGGGAAGAGAGGGCATGTGTGTGTATCATTTACATGAAGCAGAGGGTGAGAGAGGGCATGTGTGTGTATCATTTACATGAAGCAGAGGGTGAGAGAGGGCATGTGTGTGTATCATTTACATGAAGCAGAGGATGAGAGAGAAGGAAGAGAGGGCATGTGTGTATCATTTACATGAAGCAGAGGGTGAGAGAGAAGGAAGAGAGGGCATGTGTGTGTGTATCATTTACATGAAGCAGAGAGTGAGAGAGAAGGGAAGAGAGGGCATGTGTGTGTATCATTTACATGAAGCAGAGGGTGAGAGTGAAAAGAAGAGAGGGCATGTGTGTGTATCATTTACATGAAGCAGAGGATGAGAGAGAAGGAAGAGAGGGCATGTGTGTGTGTATCATTTACATGAAGCAGAGGGTGAGAGAGAAGGGAAGAGAGGGCATGTGTGTGTGTATCATTCACATGAAGCAGAGGGTGAGAGAGAAGGGAAGAGAGGGCATGTGTGTGTATCATTTACATGAAGCAGAGGGTGAGAGAGAAGGGAAGAGAGGGCATGTGTGTGTGTATCATTTACATGAAGCAGAGGATGAGAGAGAAGGGAAGAGAGGGCATGTGTGTGTACTATTTACATGAAGCAGAGGGTGAGAGAGAAGGGAAGAGAGGGGGCATGTGTGTGTACTATTTACATGAAGCAGAGGATGAGAGAGAAGGAAGAGAGGGCATGTGTGTGTATCATTTACATGAAGCAGAGGGTGAGAGAGAAGGGAAGAGAGGGTGTGTGTGTACTATTCACATGAAGCAGAGGATGAGAAAGAAGAGAAGGCATGTGTGTGTAGTATTTTCATGAAGCAGAGGGTGAGAGAGAAGTGAAGAGAGGGTATGTGTGTGTACCATTTAAATGAAGCAGAGGGTAAGAGTGAAGAGAAGAGAGGGCATGTGTGTGTATCATTTACATGAAACAGAGGGTGAGGTTGAAGAGAATAGAGGGCATGTGTGTGTACTATTAACATGAAGCAGAGGGTGAGAGAGAAGGGAAGAGAGGGCATGTGTGTGTGTACCATTTACATGAAGCAGAGGGTGAGAGAGAAGAGAAGAGAGGGTGTGTGTGTGTGTGCGCCATTTACATGAAGCAGAGGGTGAGAGAGAAGGGAAGAAAGGGCATGTGTGTGTACTATTCACATGAAGCAGAGGGTGAGAGAGAAGAGAAGAGAGGGTGTGTGTGTGTGTACCATTTACATGAAGCAGAGGGTGAGAGTGAAGAAAAGAGAGGGCATGTGTGTGTACCATTTACATGAAGCAGAGGGGGAGAGAGAAGGGAAGAGAGGGCATGTGTGTGTACTATTCACATGAAGCAGAGGGTGAGAGAGAAGAGAAGAGAGGGTGTGTGTGTGTCATTTACATGAAGCAGAGGGTGAGAGAGAAGGTAAGAGAGGGCATGTGTGTGTACTATTCACATGAAGCAGAGGGTGAGAGAGAAGGGAAGAGAGGGCATGTGTGTGTATCATTTACATGAAGCAGAGGGTGAGAGAGAAGGAAGAGAGGGCATGTGTGTGTATCATTTACATGAAGCAGAGGGTGAGAGAGAAGGAAGAGAGGGCATGTGTGTGTATCATTTACATGAAGCAGAGGGTGAGAGAGAAGGAAGAGAGGGCATGTGTGTGTATCATTTACATGAAGCAGAGGGTGAGAGAGAAGGAAGAGAGGGCATGTGTGTGTACCATTTACATGAAGCAGAGGGTGAGAGTGAAGAGAAGAGAGGGCATGTGTGTGTATCATTTACATGAAGCAGAGGGTGAGAGTGAAGAGAAGAGAGGGCATGTGTGTGTATCATTTACATGAAGCAGAGGGTGAGAGAGAAGAGAAGAGAGGGTGTGTGTCATTTACATGAAGCAGAGGATGAGAGAGCATGTGTGTGTATCATTTACATTAAGCAGAGGGTGAGAGTGAAGAGAAGAGAGGGCATGTGTGTGTATCATTTACATGAAGCAGAGGATGAGAGAGAAGGGAAGAGAGGGTATGTGTGTGTGCCATTTACATGAAGCAGAGAGGACGAGAGAGGGAAGAGAGGGCATGTATGTGTACCATTTACATGAAGCAGAGGGTGAGAGTGAAGAGAAGAGAGGGCATGTGTGTGTATCATTTACATGAAGCAGAGGGTGAGAGAGAAGGAAGAGAGGGCATGTGTGTGTATCATTTACATGAAGCAGAGGGTGAGAGTGAAGAGAAGAGAGGGCATGTGTGTGTATCATTTACATGAAGCAGAGGGTTAGAGTGAAGAGAAGAGAGGGCATGTGTGTGTATCATTTACATGAAGCAGAGGATGAGAGAGAAGGGAAGAGAGGGCATGTGTGTGTGCGCCATTTACATGAAGTAGAGAGGACGAGAGAGGGAAGAGAGGGCATGTATGTGTACCATTTACATGAAGCAGAGGGTGAGAGTGAAGAGAAGAGAGGGCATGTGTGTGTCTCATTTACATGAAGCAGAGGGTGAGAGAGAAGGGAAGAGAGGGCATGTGTGTGTATCATTTACATGAAGCAGAGGGTGAGAGAGAAGGGAAGAGAGGGCATGTGTGTGTATCATTTACATGAAGCAGAGGATGAGAGAGAAGGAAGAGAGGGCATGTGTGTGTATCATTTACATGAATCAGAGGGTGAGAGAGAGAAGAGAGGGCATGTGTGTGTATCATTTACATGAAGCAGAGGAAGAGAGAGAAGGGAAGAGAGGGTATGTGTGTGTACTATTTACATGAAGCAGAGAGAGAGAGAAGGGAAGAGAGGGCATGTGTGTGTATCATTTACATGAAGCAGAGGGTGAGAGTGAAAAGAAGGGAGGGAATGTGTGTGTGTATCATTTACATGAAGCAGAAGGTGAGAGAAGAGAAGAGAGGGTATGTGTGTGTGTATCATTTACATGAAGCAGAGGGTGAGAGTGAAGGAAGAGAGGGCATGTGTGTGTATCATTTACATGAAGCAGAGGGTGAGAGTGAAGAGAAGAGAATAGAGCGCATGTGTGTGTGTATCATTTACATGTAGCAAAGGGTGAGAGAGAAGGGAAGAGAGGGCATGTGTGTGCACTATTTACCTGAAGCAGAGGATGAGAGAGAAGGAAGAGAGGGCATGTGTGTGTATCATTTACATGAAGCAGAGGGTGAGAGTGAAGAGAAGAGAATAGAGCGCATGTGTGTGTGTATCATTTACATGAAGCAAAGGGTGAGAGAGAAGGGAAGGGAGGGCATGTGTGTGTATCATTTACATGAAGCAGAGGATGAGAGAGAAGGGAATAGAGGGTATGTGTGTGTACTATTTACATGAAGCAGAGAGTGAGAGAGAAGGGAAGAGAGGGCATGTGTGTGTATCATTTACATGAGGCAGAGGGTGAGAGTGAAAAGAAGAGAGGGCATGTGTGTGTGTATCATTTACATGAAGCAGAGGATGAGAGAGAAGGGAAGAGAGGGCATGTGTGTGCACTATTTACATGAAGCAGAGGATGAGAGAGAAGGGAAGAGAGGGCATGTGTGTGTACTATTTACATGAAGCAGAGAGTGAGAGTGAAAAGAAGAGAGGGTGTGTGTGTGTATCATTTACATGAAGCAGAGCGTGAGAGAGAAGGGAAGAGAGGGCATGTGTGTGCACTATTTACATGAAGCAGAGGATGAGAGAGAAGGGAAGAGAGGGCATGTGTGTGTACTATTTACATGAAGCAGAGGGTGAGAGAGAAGGAAGAGAGAGCATGTGTGTGCACTATTTACATGAAGCAGAGGATGAGAGAGAAGGAAGAGAGGGCATGTGTGTGTATCATTTACATGAAGCAGAAGGTGAGAGAGAAGGAAGAGAGGGCATGTGTGTGTATCATTTACATGAAGCAGAGGGTGAGAGAGAAGGGAAGAGAGGGCATGTGTGTGTATCATTTACATGAAGCAGAGGGTCAGAGAGAAGGAAGAGAGGGCATGTGTGTGTATCATTTACATGAAGCAGAGGGTGAGAGAGAAGGAAGAGAGGGCATGTGTGTGTATCATTTACATGAAGCAGAGGGTGAGAGAGAAGGAAGAGAGGGCATGTGTGTGTGTATCATTTACATGAAGCAGAGGGTGAGAGAGAAGGAAGAGAGGGCATGTGTGTGTGTCATTTACATGAAGCAGAGGGTGAGAGAGAAGGAAGAGAGGGCATGTGTGTGTGTCATTTACATGAAGCAGAGGGTGAGAGAGAAGGGAAGAGAGGGAATGTGTGTGTATCATTTACATGAAGCAGAGGGTGAGAGTGAAGGAAGAGAGGGCATGTGTGTGTATCATTTACATGAAGCAGAGGGTAAGAGAGAAGGAAGAGAGGGCATGTGTGTGTATCATTTACATGAAGCAGAGGGTGAGAGAGAAGGAAGAGCGGGAATGTGAGTGCACTATTTACATGAAGCAGAGGATGAGAGAGAAGGAAGAGAGGGCATGTGTGTGTATCATTTACATGAAGCAGAGGGTAAGAGAGAAGGAAGAGAGGGTATGTGTGTGTATCATTTACATGAAACAGAGAGTGAGATTGAAGAGAATAGAGGGCATGTGTGTGTACTATTCACATGAAGCAGAGGGTGAGAGAGAAGGGAAGAGAATAGAGGGCATGTGTGTGTACTATTCACATGAAGCAGAGGGTGAGAGAGAAGGGAAGAGAGGGCATGTGTGTGTGTGTTATTTACATGAAGCAGAGGGTGAGAGAGAGAAGGGAAGAGAGGGCATGTGTGTGTATCATTTACATGAAGCAGATGGTGAGAAAGAAGGAAACAGAAGGTGTGTGTGTACTATTGACATTAATCAAAATTGAAAGAGAAGAGAGGGCATGTGTGTGTATCATTTACATGAAGCAGAGGGTGAGAGAGAAGGAAGAGAGGGCATGTGTGTGTATCATTTACATGAATCAGAGGGTGAGAGAGAAGGAAGAGAGGGCATGTGTGTGTACTATTCACATGAAACAGAGGGTGAGAGAGAAGGGAAGAGAGGGCATGTGTGTGTGTGTACCATTTACATGAAGCAGAGGGTGAGAGAGAAGAGAAGAGAGGGTGTGTGTGTGTGTCATTTACATGAGGCAGAGGGTGAGAGAGAAGGGAAGAGAGGGTGTGTGTGTACTATTCACATGAAGTAGAGGGTGAGAGAGAAGGAAGAGAGGGCATGTGTGTGTATCATTTACATGAATCAGAGGGTGAGAGAGAGAAGAGAAGAGAGGGCATGTGTGTGTATCATTTACATGAAGCAGAGGGTGAGAGAGAAGGAAGAGAGGGCATGTGTGTGTATCATTTACATGAAGAAGAGGGTGAGAGAGAAGGAAGAGAGGGCATGTGTGTGTATCATTTACATGAAGCAGAGGATGAGAGAGAAGGGAAGAGAGGGTATGTGTGTGTATCATTTACATGAAACAGAGAGTGAGATTGAAGAGAATAGAGGGCATGTGTGTGTACTATTCACATGAAGCAGAGGGTGAGAGAGAAGGGAAGAAAATAGAGGGCATGTGTGTGTACTATTCACATGAAACAGAGGGTGAGAGAGAAGGGAAGAGAGGGCATGTGTGTGTGTGTACCATTTACATGAAGCAGAGGGTGAGAGAGAAGGGAAGAGAGGGCATGTGTGTGTACTATTCACATGAAGTAGAGGGTGAGAGAGAAGGAAGAGAGGGCATGTGTGTGTATCATTTACATGAATCAGAGGGTGAGAGAGAGAAGGGAAGAGATGGCATGTGTGTGTATCATTTACATGAAGCAGATGGTGAGAAAGAAGGAAACAGAAGGTGTGTGTGTACTATTGACATTAATCAAAATTGAAAGAGAAGAGAGGGCATGTGTGTGTATCATTTACATGAAGCAGAGGGTGAGAGAGAGAAGAGAAGAGAGGGCATGTGTTTGTATCATTTACATGAAGCAGAGGATGAGAGAGAAGGGAAGAGAGGGCATGTGTGTGTATCATTTACATGAAGCAGAGGAAGAGAGAGAAGGGAAGAGAGGGTATGTGTGTGTACTATTTACATGAAGCAGAGGGTGAGAGTGAAAAGAAGGGAGGGCATGTGTGTGTGTATCATTTACATGAAGCAGAGAGTGAGAGAGAAGGGAAGAGAGGGCATGTGTGTGTATCATTTACATGAGGCAGAGGGTGAGAGTGAAAAGAAGAGAGGGCATGTGTGTGTGTGTGTGTATCATTTACATGAAGCAGAGGATGAGAGAGAAGGGAAGAGAGGGCATGTGTGTGTACTATTCACATGAAGCAGAGGGTGAGAGAGAAGGGAAGAGAATAGAGGGCATGTGTGTGTACTATTCACATGAAGCAGAGGGTGAGAGAGAAGGGAAGAGAGGGCATGTGTGAGTGTACCATTTACATGAAGCAGAGGGTGAGAGAGAAGGGAAGAGAGGGCATGTGTGTATGTCATTTACATGAAGCAGAGGGTGAGAGAGAAGGGAAGAGAGGGCATGTGTGTGTACTATTCACATGAAGTAGAGGGTGAGAGAGAAGGAAGAGAGGGCATGTGTGTGTATCATTTACATGAAGCAGAGGGTGAGCGTGAAGAGAAGAGAGGGCATGTGTGTGTATCATTTACATGAAGCAGAGGGTGAGAGAGAAGGGAAGAGAGGGCATGTGTGTGTACTATTTACATGAAGCAGAGGGTGAGAGAGAAGGAAGAGAGGGCATGTGTGTGCACGATTTACATGAAGCAGAGGATGAGAGAGAAGGAAGAGAGGGCATGTGTGTGTATCATTTACATGAAGCAGAGGGTAAGAGAGAAGGAAGAGAGGGCATGTGCGTGTATCATTTACATGAAACAGTGAGATTGAAGAGAATAGAGGGCATGTGTGTGTACTATTCACATGCAGTAGAGGGTGAGAGAGAAGGGAAGAGAATAGAGGGCATGTGTGTGTACTATTCACATGAAACAGAGGGTGAGAGAGAAGGGAAGAGAGGGCATGTGTGTGTGTGTATCATTTACATGGAGCAGAGGATGAGAGAGAAGGGAAGAGAGGGCATGTGTGTGTGTCATTTACATGAAGCAGAGGGTGAGAGAGAAGGGAAGAGAGGGCATGTGTGTGTACTATTCACATGAAGTAGAGGGTGAGAGAGAAGGAAGAGAGGGCATGTGTGTGCATCATTTACATGAATCAGAGGGTGAGAGAGAGAAGGGAAGAGAGGGCATGTGTGTGTATCATTTACATGAAGCAGATGGTGAGAAAGAAGGAAACAGAAGGTGTGTGTGTACTATTGACATTAATCAAACTTGAAAGAGAAGAAAGGGCATGTGTGTGTACTATTTACATGAAGCAAAGGGTGAGAGAGAAGGGAAGAGAGGGCATGTGTGTATCATTTACATGAAGCAGAGGGTGAGAGAGCAGGAAGAGAGGGCGTGTGTGTATCATTTACATGAATCAGAGGGTGAGAGAGAGAAGAGAGGGCATGTGTGTGTATCATTTACATGAAGCAGAGGAAGAGAGAGAAGGGAAGAGAGGGCATGTGTGTGTACTATTTACATGAAGCAGAGAGTGAGAGTGAAAAGAAGGGAGGGCATGTGTGTGTGTATCATTTACATGAAGCAGAGAGTGAGAGAGAAGGGAAGAGAGGGCATGTGTGTGTATCATTTACATGAGGCAGAGGGTGAGAGTGAAAAGAAGAGAGGGCATGTGTGTGTGTGTATCATTTACATGAAGCAGAGGATGAGAGAGAAGGGAAGAGAGGGCATGTGTGTGTACTATTTACATGAAGCAGAGGGTGAGAGAGAAGGGAAGAGAGGGGGCATGTGTGTGTACTATTTACATGAAGCAGAGGGTGAGAGAGAAGGAAGAGAGGGCATGTGTGTGTATCATTTACATGAATCAGAGATTGAGAGAGAGAAGAGAGGGCATGTGTGTGTATCATTTACATGAAGCAGAGGAAGAGAGAGAAGGGAAGAGAGGGTATGTGTGTGTACTATTTACATGAAGCAGAGAGTGAGAGAGAAGGGAAGAGAGGGCATGTGTGTGTATCATTTACATGAGGCAGAGGGTGAGAGTGAAAAGAAGAGAGGGCATGTGTGTGTGTGTGTGTGTATCATTTACATGAAGCAGAGGATGAGAGAGAAGGGAAGAGAGGGCATGTGTGTGTACTATTCACATGAAGCAGAGGGTGAGAGAGAAGGGAAGAGAATAGAGGGCATGTGTGTGTACTATTCACATGAAGCAGAGGGTGAGAGAGAAGGGAAGAGAGGGCATGTGTGTGTACTATTCAGATGAAGCAGAGGGTGAGAGAGAAGGGAAGAGAATAGAGGGCATGTGTGTGTACTATTCACATGAAGCAGAGGGTGAGAGAGAAGGGAAGAGAGGGCATGTGTGAGTGTACCATTTACATGAAGCAGAGGGTGAGAGAGAAGGGAAGAGAGGGCATGTGTGTATGTCATTTACATGAAGCAGAGGGTGAGACAGAAGGGAAGAGAGGGCATGTGTGTGTACTATTCACATGAAGTAGAGGGTGAGAGAGAAGGAAGAGAGGGCATGTGTGTGTATCATTTACATGAAGCAGAGGGTGAGCGTGAAGAGAAGAGAGGGCATGTGTGTGTATCATTTACATGAAGCAGAGGGTGAGAGAGAAGGGAAGAGAGGGCATGTGTGTGTACTATTTACATGAAGCAGAGGGTGAGAGAGAAGGAAGAGAGGGCATGTGTGTGCACGATTTACATGAAGCAGAGGATGAGAGAGAAGGAAGAGAGGGCATGTGTGTGTATCATTTACATGAAGCAGAGGGTAAGAGAGAAGGAATAGAGGGCATGTGTGTGTACTATTTACATGAAGCAGAGGATGAGAGAGAAGGAAGAGAGGGCATGTGTGTGCACGATTTACATGAAGCAGAGGATGAGAGAGAAGGAAGAGAGGGCATGTGTGTGTATCATTTACATGAAACAGTGAGATTGAAGAGAATAGAGGGCATGTGTGTGTACTATTCACATGAAGTAGAGGGTGAGAGAGAAGGGAAGAGAATAGAGGGCATGTGTGTGTACTATTCACATGAAACAGAGGGTGAGAGAGAAGGGAAGAGAGGGCATGTGTGTGTGTGTGTATCATTTACATGGAGCAGAGGATGAGAGAGAAGGGAAGAGAGGGCATGTGTGTGTGTCATTTACATGAAGCAGAGGGTGAGAGAGAAGGGAAGAGAGGGCATGTGTGTGTACTATTCACATGAAGTAGAGGGTGAGAGAGAAGGAAGAGGGGGCATGTGTGTGCATCATTTACATGAATCAGAGGGTGAGAGAGAGAAGGGAAGAGAGGGCATGTGTGTGTATCATTTACATGAAGCAGATGGTGAGAAAGGAAACAGAAGGTGTGTGTGTACTATTGACATTAATCAAACTTGAAAGAGAAGAAAGGGCATGTGTGTGTACTATTTACATGAAGCAAAGGGTGAGAGAGAAGGGAAGAGAGGGCATGTGTGTATCATTTACATGAAGCAGAGGGTGAGAGAGAAGGAAGAGAGGGCATGTGTGTGTATCATTTACATGAATCAGAGGGTGAGAGAGAGAAGAGAGGGCATGTGTGTGTATCATTTACATGAAGCAGAGGAAGAGAGAGAAGGGAAGAGAGGGTATGTGTGTGTACTATTTACATGAAGCAGAGAGTGAGAGTGAAAAGAAGGGAGGGCATGTGTGTGTGTGTATCATTTACATGAAGCAGAGAGTGAGAGAGAAGGGAAGAGAGGGCATGTGTGTGTATCATTTACATGAGGCAGAGGGTGAGAGTGAAAAGAAGAGAGGGCATGTGTGTGTATCATTTACATGAAGCAGAGGATGAGAGAGAAGGGAAGAGAGGGCATGTGTGTGTACTATTTACATGAAGCAGAGGGTGAGAGAGAAGGGAATAGAATAGAGGGCATGTGTGTGTACTATTCACATGAAGCAGAGGGTGAGAGAGAAGGGAAGAGAATAGAGGGCATGTGTGTGTACTATTCACATGAAGTAGAGGGTGAGAGAGAAGGAAGAGAGGGCATGTGTGTGTATCATTTACATGAATCAGAGGGTGAGAGAGAGAAGGGAAGAGAGGGCATGCGTGTGTATCATTTACATGAAGCAGAGGGTGAGAAAGAAGGAAACAGAAGGTGTGTGTGTACTATTGACATTAATCAAAATTGAAAGAGAAGAGAGGGCATGTGTGTGTATCATTTACATGAAGAAGAGGGTGAGAGAGAAGGAAGAGAGGGCATGTGTGTGTATCATTTACATGAAGCAGAGGATGAGAGAGAAGGGAATAGAGGGTATGTGTGTGTACTATTTACATGAAGCAGAAAGTTAGAGAGAAGGGAAGAGAGGGCATGTGTGTGTAACATTTACATGAAGCAGAGGGTGAGAGAGAAGGGAAGAGAGGGCATGTGTGTGTACTATTCACATGAAGCAGAGGGTGAGAGAGAAGGGAAGAGAATAGAGGGCATGTGTGTGTACTATTCACATGAAGCAGAGGGTGAGAGAGAAGGGAAGAGAGGGCATGTGTGTGTACCATTTACATGAAGCAGAGGGTGAGAGAGAAGAGAAGAGAGGGCATGTGTGTGTACCATTTACATGAAGCAGAGGGTGAGAGAGAGAAGGGAAGAGAGGGCATGTGTGTGTACTATTCACATGAAGTAGAGGGTGAGAGAGAAGGAAGAGAGGGCATGTGTGTGTATCATTTACATGAATCAGAGGGTGAGAGAGAGAAGGGAAGAGAGGGCATGTGTGTGTATCATTTACATGAAGCAGATGGTGAGAAAGAAGGAAACAGAAGGTGTGTGTGTGTACTATTGACATTAATCAAAATTGAAAGAGAGAGGGCATGTGTGTGTATCATTTACATGAAGCAGAGGGTGAGAGAGAAGGAAGAGAGGGCATGTGTGTGTATCATTTACATGAATCAGAGGGTGAGAGAGAGAAGAGAAGAGAGGGCATGTGTGTGTATCATTTACATGAAACAGAGGGTGAGAGAGAAGGGAAGAAAATAGAGGGCGTGTGTGTATCATTTACATGAAGCAGAGGATGAGAGAGAAGGGAAGAGAGGGCATGTGTGTGTACTATTCACATGAAGCAGAGGGTGAGAGAGAAGGGAAGAGAGGGCATGTGTGTGTGTCATTTAAATGAAGCAGAGGGTGAGAGAGAAGGAAAGAGAGGGCATGTGTGTATGTCATTTACATGAAGCAGAGGGTGAGAGAGAAGGGAAGAGAGGGCATGTGTGTGTATCCATTTTACATGAAGCAGAGGGTGAGAAAGAAGGAAACAGAAGGTTGTGTGTGTTACTATTGCCCTTAATCAAAATTGAAAAGAGAAGAGAGGGCATGTGTGTGTGTACCATTTACATGAAGCAGAGGGTGAGAGAGAAGAGAAGAAGAGGTGAGTGTGTGAGTGTGTCACTTTACCATGAAGCACGAGGGTGACGAGAGAAGGAAGAGAGGGCATGTGTGTATGTCTATTTACATGAAGCACGAGGGTGAGCAGAGAAGGGAAGAGCGGCATGTGTGTGTGTACATTTACATGAACAGCACTAGGGTGAGAAAGAAGGAAACAGAAGGTGTGTGTGTACTATTGACATTAATCAAAATTGAAAGAGAAGAGAGGGCATGTGTGTGTGTACCATTTACATGAAGCAGAGGGTGAGAGAGAAGAGAAGAGAGGGTGTGTGTGTGTGTGTGTGTCATTTACATGAAGCAGAGGGTGAGAGAGAAGGGAAGAGAGGGCATGTGTGTGTATCATTTACATGAAGCAGAGGGTGAGAGAGAAGGGAATAGAGGGTATGTGTGTGTACTATTTACATGAAGCAGAGAGTGAGAGAGAAGGGAAGAGAGGGCATGTGTGTGTATCATTTACATGAAGCAGAGGGTGAGAGTGAAAAGAAGAGAGGGCATGTGTGTGTGTATCATTTACATGAAGCAGAGGATGAGAGAGAAGGGAAGAGAGGGCATGTGTGTGTACTATTTACATGAAGCAGAGGGTGAGAGAAGGGAAGAGAGGGGGCATGTGTGTGTACTATTTACATGAAGCAGAGGGTGAGAGAGAAGGAAGAGAGGGCATGAGTGTGTATCATTTACATGAAGCAGAGGGTGAGAGTGAAGAGAAGAGAGGGCATGTGTGTGTATCATTTACATGAAGCAGAGGGTGAGAGAGAAGGAAGAGAGGGCATGTGTGTGTATCATTTACATGAAGCAGAGGGTAAGAGAGAAGGAAGAGAGGGCATGTGTGTGTACTATTTACATGAAGCAGAGGGTGAGAGAGAAGGGAAGAGAATAGAGGGCATGTGTGTGTACTATTCAAATGAAGCAGAGTGTGAGAGAGAAGGGAAGAGAGGGCATGTGTGTGTGTATCATTTACATGAAGCAGAGGGTGAGAGAGAAGGGAAGATAGGGCATGTGTGTGTACCATTTACATGAAGCAGAGGGTGAGAGAGAAGGGAAGATAGGGCATGTGTGTGTACCATTTACATGAAGCAGAGAGTGAGATTGAAGAGAATAGAGGGCATGTGTGTGTACTATTCACATGAAGCAGAGGGTGAGAGAGAAGGGAAGAGAATAGAGGGCATGTGTGTGTGTATCATTTACATGAAGCAGAGGGTGAGAGAGAAGGGAAGATAGGGCATGTGTGTGTACCATTTACATGAAGCAGAGGGTGAGAGAGAAGAGAAGAGAGGGCATGTGTGTGTATCATTTACATGAAACAGAGAGTGAGATTGAAGAGAATAGAGGGCATGTGTGTGTACTATTCACATGAAGCAGAGGGTGAGAGAGAAGGGAAGAGAATAGAGGGCATGTGTGTGTATCATTTACATGAAACAGAGAGTGAGATTGAAGAGAATAGAGGGCATGTGTGTGTACTATTCACATGAAGCAGAGGGTGAGAGAGAAGGGAAGAGAGGGCATGTGTGTGTGTGTCCCATTTACATGAAGCAGAGGGTGAGAGAGAAGGGAAGAGAGGGCATGTGTGTATGTCATTTACATGAAGCAGAGGGTGAGAGAGAAGGGAAGATAGGGTGTGTGTGTGTGTCATTTACAAGAAGCAGAGGGTGAGAGAGAAGGGAAGAGAGGGCATGTGTGTATGTCATTTACATGAAGCAGAGGGTGAGAGAGAAGGGAAGATAGGGTGTGTGTGTGTGTACTATTAACATGAAGTAGAGGGTGAGAGAGAGAAGGGAAGAGAGGGCATGTGTGTGTATCATTTACATGAAGCAGAGGGTGAGAAAGAAGGAAACAGAAGGTGTGTGTGTACTATTGACATTAATCAAAATTGAAAGAGAAGAGAGGGCATGTGTGTGTATCATTTACATGAAGAAGAGGGTGAGAGAGAAGGAAGAGAGGGCATGTGTGTGTGCCATTTACATGAAGCAGAGAGGGCAAGAGAGGGAAGAGAGGGCATGTGTGTGTACCATTTTCATGAAGCAGAGGGTGAGAGTGAAGGAAGAGAGGGCATGTGCGTGTATCATTTACATGAAGCAGAGGGTGAGAGTGAAGAGAAGAGAGGGCATGTGTGTGTATCATTTACATGAAGCAGAGGGTGAGAGAGAAGGGAAGAGAGGGCATGTGTGTGTATCATTTACATGAAGCAGAGGGTAAGAGAGGGCATGTGTGTGTATCATTTACATGAAACAGAGGGTGAGATTGAAGAGAATAGAGGGCATGTGTGTGTACTATTAACATGAAGCAGAGGGTGAGAGAGAAGGGAAGAGAATAGAGGGCATGTGTGTGTACTATTCACATGAAGCAGAGGGCGAGAGAGAAGGGAAGAGAGGGCATGTGTGTGTGTGTACCATTTACATGAAGCAGAGGGTGAGAGAGAAGAGAGGGTGTGTGTGTGTGTGTGTCATTTACATGAAGCAGAGGGTGAGAGAGAAGGGAAGAGAGGGCATGTGTGTATGTCATTTACATGAAGCAGAGGGTGAGAGTGAAGGAAGAGAGAGCATGTGTGTGTATCATTTACATGAAGCAGAGGGTGAGAGTGAAGAGAAGAGAGGGCATGTGTGTGTATCATTTACATGAAGCAGAGGGTGAGATTGAAGAGAATAGAGGGCATGTGTGTGTACTATTCACATGAAGCAGAGGGTGAGAGAGAAGGGAAGAGATTAGAGGGCATGTGTGTGTACTATTCACATGAAGCAGAGGGTGTGAGAGAAGGGAAGAGAGGGCGTGTGTGTGTACTATTTACATGAAGCAGAGGGTGAGAGAGAAGGAAGAGAGGACGTGTGTGTGTGTACTATTCAAATGAAGCAGAGGGTGAGAGAGAAGAAAAGACAAGGTAGGGGTGTGAACCAAATAGATTTTATTATTACAATCTGTCTGTACTGAGGCTCATCATTAACATAGGGGGAAACATTTCAGAATCTGAGTTTTCTAACTGTGAATCTTATATCATAGATCACTCACTTGCAGAGACATCTGATGGCTGAATTTTCTGTAGGTCTCCTTGTGCTCCTGTGTCTAGATTTTCATCACTGTGACCTGTTAGATCTAATAAAGAATACAATTAGTTTTATGGATATATGGATTTAAGTGCAGTTATCTCACACAATCTGATTATACAGTAATATTACACAACACATCAATATTAGAAAACATTACTAGTAGCTTCTGCCATAGATCTGTTACCTGCAGAGACGTCTGATGGGGATTCCACTGGCTGAATATTCTGTACAAGTTCTCTATGTGATCCTGTATATAGATTTTCATCTCTGTGACCTGTTAGTTCTAATAAAGAATAAAATCAGTTTGTTTTGTTAAAGGGACATTATACAATAGATTTTTCTTTGCATAAATGTTTTGTAGATGATCCATTTATATAGCCCATACAGTTTTTTTCTTCTTCTTTTTTTAAATGTATAATTTATTTTTAAATAACATTGCTTTGATTTTCAGACTCCTAAACAAGCCCCAAACTTTTAGGAGAATACTGATGTATACCTACTACAGCTTACTCCTGTTTGTGTAAAGGGTCTTTTCATATGCAAAGGAAGGGGGCGTGTCTGATATTTCCCACTTGCAATGGGTGTTCTAGCTACCTTTTTAACAGAGCTAAACTGGGAGCTTCTAAGTAACTTTTTAAATGGTTTTATACTGAATTTTTAAATCGGTATCTGTGCATATTTATAGTAGTGTCTATTACATGCAGTTATATGAAAATTGGTGTATACTGGGGGCGGAGCTAGCACCGCAACAAGATGGCGGCTTTTCTTTGAAGCTCCGTGTTTCAAAAGCCTAATTAGCCGTCTCACCTGGTTCTCATCAGCCTAAAAGCAGACCAAATGTTAGGTGAACACTAACAAAAGGAGGACGCTGTTCCTGTGTAACCAACTTCGATCTCCTGATAGCCTGCACATCGCTCCGTCGTTGAGACCTATTTCCCAAGTGCACCATAAAAGCATGATCACCGCATAACTCTGCCAGAGGTCCCCAGCCTGCGGTCGACAACTACAGAGAAGTTACGCTTCAGCAAACAGAATGACAGCTGAATACAGCCACTGAGGTCGCCGATCTCAAGGTAACTAAGCAGAGTGATTGCACAGGACAGCGACCTCAGTCAGGCACATTGCAGAGCTGCCGTAACATTGATCACAGGCTACAAGTGAATATACACAAAAAAATCAAGCAATCCCCCAACGCTGCTCAGAGTAAGACACGCATATATCCTGGATTGCCTCAGACACCAACGGTCACAAGTACCATCCACTATGGAGACTTCCATCAATAACATGTTGCGCAGCTTAATCATCATCAGCAAGCTCTCACTCTGGAGATCAGATCTGCCTTTCACTCGTTTCAGGACAGATCAGAGGTAGAAATGTCAGATGACAGCAGCCAGTTTACCTCTGATTCCCCAACCCTAAGTCAGCTATCTGAAGTTGCTCAATCTGAAGGAGACACAGCTGTTCCTGAGTCATATGAGGCAAGAGGACGGTCTAATATATTAATATATATTAATATATATATATATTAATATATATATATATATATATATATATATATATATATATATATATATATATATATATATATATATATATATATATATATATATATATAGCTCCTGGCCAGCTCTCAAAGTGACATTTGCGGAAAGATCACATCCCTGGCCCATTTACACCTCTTCTGCTGAACAAACAGCGTTGCTCATGTTTATATGGAATGACTTGGACTTTTGCACAGTATATGACTCCCAGAAAAAATAGTCCGCCTGCCATCCCCAAGAAACTAACCTGAACAAGAACTTTCAACGACTGTTTGAGATCTCTTATGTGAGAGCAGGAGTGGGATAGCTTAACACAGTTTAGATGTTATACCCAGCGCCAGTGAGTAATACTACTTTAGCTCCTATATGCAAGATCTCTTGACCGGATCTTATAAAATGACAGAAAAATTGTGGCTAAAAGGAGCGCTGAGAAAACCTAATATAGGAGTCTCTGCTAAGTAGAGTCAAAGAGGATTTATCTTTTTAAAAAATGTACATGTTTATTATAACAAAAATTTAAAAGCAATGATATTAGGCATTAGTCGAATATTCAAACCTCAGAGTTATATCTGGTTTACAAGAAATAAATCACAAGATTTGGTAAACATAGAAGGTACTAGTGAAAAAAATAAAAAAAATAATATATATATATATATATATATATATATATATATATATATATATATATATATATATATATATATAAAATGAAAAAGTAAAAAATTGAAAAATAAAATAAAAATATAAATATATATTGGGTGCAATTGCTCCAAAAAATGTGTGTATTATAAAAATCAGTGAAAAAAAATCAAAGATATCAAAGTTGTAAAAATAGGTGTACACCTTTAAAAGTCTTAATGTCAAATTCCTTGTGGGTGATATTTGTGAAAAAATGTGGAAATTGTGAAAGTTATATATATATGGTGTGAAAAAGTTAATTAAGAATAATCCCTTGTTGTAGAAATCCTAAAACTCTTCTAGATGATGGTATATATCCAATTATATCCTTTTTGGGATGTTGTTGGTGGTAATTAGCTCCTAATGTTCCTAGTGTTCCATTAGTTGAAATGAGTCTTCAAAATGTCTTCATTATCCTAAGTAAAGATAAAAATATATAGTGCAATATTGCTAATAAAATGTGGCTAAAATGGTAAAGAACTCACCAGATAGGGACCTGAGCCGTAAATACCAGTGTAATAGTCTACGCGTTTCAATCCTACTGGATCTTTCTCAAGACTGGTATGGCTCTGTATAATCCCTTGTCTTAAATAGGCTATTTGGTCCCAAAAGAAAAACCGCCCAAAAAAATTGCGCCAAAAAAATGCGCTATTTCCATTTGTATCCCTTAACGTTAGTATGCTGATCCGGATGTTCTTATTAACCGGATTTGGGCTATTAACTTCCTGTCCTTCTATCTATTGTCCTCTGTTGTATCTCGTAATCGGAACTGATTGCTCTGAGGACCGAAATCGGAAGTGGCATTCTACGTATGACGTCACTTCCGGAGTTTCGTTTTCATTCCGTAACAATTGGAGGGAAGAATCCCTATAGCGGTATGGTGGCTCAAGTCCTTTATCGGGAGTACAATTACCTTACAAGATATAGCCACAGATTACTGAATGACAATCTAATTATTATAATTTAAAGTATATGGATGCTGCTACGAATTCCCTTAAACACACTAATGCTCCTGTATGTTAAAACAAAAACCATACCTTAAGGAAATCATACCTTAAGGAAATATTAAAACCAATTTGCTGATGTTAAAAGCACACATTTGGCAGATGTAGAAAATATACATTTATCAGATTTTAAAACACACACTCTTGCCAAATATTAAAAAGGATATCAGAATGAAATTGCGATGTATCCATTAAGACCATTATATAAAAGGTACATCTTGCAAAAACATTATAACAAAGATTTAAAATTAAAATATTGAATATAAAATATTAGCAAATAATTACATGTTAAAAAAATCATTTAAATTTTTTTAATTCCAATAAACCATTATCTAAAATTAATATAGAAAATTTGTACATACACTAAGCGTACTATAATGTTTATTGAAGCCACATGTGATGTTTGACTGAATTAAAAGTTATAAATTATATTGATAATAGAATTAAAATTACTGATGTCGCCTGAAGGACGCTATAAAATTTCTATTATCTGTTAGACGATACTGGAGTGATCAGTCCATAGAGAGATCCTTATTATTAGAAAGTCCCAAAAAATTTAAAAGATTATGAAAAATCTAAAAACTTCTTAAAACCTTGTAAATTGTCGTAAAAGAGAGTGTTAATAAACAGGGAGATATTATAAAATAAAAATTGAAGTTAAAATCAGACTTAAAACTTGGAATTGGAGATGTAAAACAAGGTTATGGCTACTCTTATAATAAATGTAAAATTTCTGTATTGCCATTAAAACCTTTGAGGAATACGCAATCTAAGTTGAAAATCCATTTGGACTCTTCTCTCAAGAGTGACTTTTCGAAATCCCCTCCTCTCCAATTCTTTCTAATTTTGCTTATTCCCATATATCTAAGAGTTTTGTTGGAACTATCGTGGACTTCTTTAAAATGTTTATATCGGAGAAAATCTTCCTTTTTCCATTTAATCTGTAGCAGGTGTTCTCTTATCCTGTCTTTGAGTTTCCTGGAGGTTTGACCTATATATTGAAGTAGACATCCACACTCTATTAGATATATAATGCCACTGTCTTGGCATTTGATCATATCTCTTATGTTAAAAACCTCTCCTGTTATTTTAGATTTAAAAGTCCTTGTTTATCTACCATGTTTACACGCTTTGCATACGTGGCATGGAAAAAAACCTTTTAGTTGTTGACCTAAAATGTTGTTTCTTCTATTATTCGGAGTCTTTGGAACACTTGGTGCAAGAATGTTTTTCAAATTTCTTGTCTTCCTGTAAATAAACCTGGGTGTTTCGTTCAGGTCTTTTCCGATGATGTTGTCCTCCTTCAAATAGTGCCAATTTTTTCTTATGATGTTTTCGATAAGGAATCGATTCTCCCTGTATTCGGTTATGAACGGTACTAGATTAGATATAGAATACTTGTGTATAGGGCAGTCACATCACATGTGGCTAAAATATAGTTATCTCCCCATTCAAGGTCATTCATTATATTGAGGACCTCAGTAGAATCCCTAAGATAGGAAGGGAGATCTTTAACGTACTTTTGAAGTTTCTTATCGATATACTCTGATAAATTACAGGTAATTGAACCAATGCCCAATATTATGGGTCTCCCCGGAGGGTTTGTTTGGCTTTTATGAATTTTGGGCAAATAATAGAATACAGGTATTCTGGGATGATTTGTCCTGATATACCTGTATTCTTGTTGATTCAATATTCCTTTACTCTTAGCGGACGTAAGCATACTATCCAAATCTTTTTTAAAAGATTCTGTAGGATCTTTTGTTAATACCTTGTATGTATCAGAGTCACCTAGGATTCTATTTGACTCCTTTTTATAGTCCTCCTTATCCAAAATTATGATCCCTCCCCCTTTATCGGCTGGTTTGATTATAATGTTTTTATTTCTCTCCAAATTTACAATAGTATCCAATTGTGTTTTGTTCAAATTATGATGAAATTTTTTAAGAGATGTATTGTTTAGTTTCTTTATCTCATTGCAGACTATATTCTCGAATGTCTCAATATGGGGCCCTTTATGTGTGATGGGAAAAAAAAGTCGACTTTGGTTTTAAAGTCGTGTATGCCGATCTGTCTTGACTGGGTGCTGGTATTTTAATATTCCCTGGTGGATTGTTAGATCTCTCTAACACTGTTTTACAGAAAAAACTTTTAAGGTGAGTTTTCGTACTAGCAGTTTTACATGGGTATATGTCTGGAACTTATCGAGGCCTCTAGATGGAGCATAGGATAGACCTAGAGATAAGACTTCAATGTCTCTAGGATCGAGATTGTATATCACTTTGTGTTTAGGATCTGATTTACTGGTGGACGGTAGTGTAGTGGACTCAATTTTTAATAGGTCCTTTTTTTTTTTTTAAATTCTTCCTTTCCCTTTTTTTGTTGTATTTTTAATCCTGCTCTTCTACCCCTGTGGTTTTTCTTTTTGTGATTGGGCTTTCTTCTATGTCCTGTGTTCGATTTTTCCTTTTAGATTGTTTGTTTCTGTCTACTGGGGCTAAGTTTCCTTCCCCTAAAAAATGATTTTCATTCTGAACTTCCATATTGCCAGATATGTTTTTGGTCACTTGTTTTGGGGTTGTTAGGGTGGACTTATGTGTACTCTCCTCATGTCTCAGGGGTTCAAACCTATTGCTAGTTGGTACTTGGGTGTCTTCCCAGTAATTCCTCGCACCTATATAGTGTGTATTCTGTTGGTGCAATCTCTCATTTTGCTCTTTAAACTGTACTTTAGGATATGTGTTCCTATAGTTTTGTCTGTAATGATATTCCTGTGTATAGTTCCCTTTTCCTTCATAGGATGGAAATCTAGTCTGGAACCTGTTGTCCCACCTTGGTGGTGATCTATTACTCGATCTCTCTTCCCTCATGTACTGTCTTGGGGACCTACTTCTAATGTATTCTTCTCTTTTTGGGTACCAGGGAGATCTAGTTCCATAGTGTTCATATCTGAACTGGTTCCCAGGACTTTGGTATTGGTTATAATAACCTGTTTGGGTTCTGTTTGATGGGGATTTGTAATGCGAGTTTTGTGTCTGATCCTACCTTTGTTGACGTCCCCTATTACCATCTCTCATGTGGTTTCTAAAATTGGGATGATCTTTAAACGTATCTATCCCTTGGTTCTGGGTAATACCTTTCATTATTATTCATATTATCATTGTAATTTTGACGATAATTCTCATTATAGACCCACTGTCTGTGTGAATTTTTATTATTATTTCTCTTTGAGGCCACCGTTGTCCACTCAGTTCCTGTGTTTATAGTCACAACTTCCTCTGTTTTTGTTATTGGTGTTTGTGTCTAACTCTGATTCGGCACTGTTCTGTGTTGCTATATTAAGGTCTCTGTGAATTTTCTTGGTTTTCTTTGAGATAATCTCATCTTTAATTTTCTTAATTCTAGAGCATAGTTGCTCTTGTTTAGTCTTAAATATATTGAGGTTGTTAAAGTGCTCCATCTTTATTTCCTCTTCTTTTATATTTTTGTCTAAATATTTTAACAGATAGGTTCGATAATCCATAATGATTTGCATAAAAGTGTGTGAAATTTCTTTGGTGGCAGTAGTCCACCTCTCAGAAAAGACTTGGTGTTCAATGTTAAATGAACAATTTTTCTGTACAATTAATCCCCTAGGGATAATATTCAACTACAAGCATTTTCTTAGATAAGATATTTCAGCAGTGTACTTGGTTTCTGAAATCAATAATTATTGTACAGAAAAATTGTTCATTTAACATTGAACACCAAGTCTTTTCTGAGAGGTGGACTACTGCCACCAAAGAAATTTCACACACTTTTATGCAAATCATTATGGATTATCGAAGCTATCTGTTAAAATATTTAGACAAAAATATAAAAGAAGAGGAAATAAAGATGGAGCACTTTAACAACCTCAATATATTTAAGACTAAACAAGAGCAAATATGCTCTAGAATTAAGAAAATTAAAGATGAGATTATCTCAAAGAAAACCAAGAAAATTCACAGAGACCTTAATATAGCAACACAGAACAGTGCCGAATCCGAGTTAGACACAAACACCAATAACGAAAAACCAGAGGAAGTTGTGACTATAAACACAGGAACTGAGTGGACAACGGTGGCCTCAAAGAGAAATAATAATAAAAATTCACACAGACAGTGGGTCTATAATGAGAATTATCGTCAAAATTACAATGATAATATGAATAACAATTTTAGAAACCACATGAGAGATGGTAATAGGGGACGTCAACAAAGGTGGGATCAGACACAAAACTCGCATTACAAATCCCCATCAAACAGACCCCAAACAGGTTATTATAACCAATACCAAAGTCCTGGGAACCAGTTCAGATATGAACACTATGGAACTAGATCTCCCTGGTACCCAAAAAGAGAAGAATACATTAGAAGTAGGTCCCCAAGACAGTACATGAGGGAAGAGAGATCGAGTAATAGATCACCACCAAGGTGGGACAACAGGTTCCAGACTAGATTTCCATCCTATGAAGGAAAAGGGAACTATACACAGGAATATCATTACAGACAAAACTATAGGAACACATATCCTAAAGTACAGTTTAAAGAGCAAAATGAGAGATTGCACCAACAGAATACACACTATATAGGTGCGAGGAATTACTGGGAAAACACCCAAGTACCAACTAGCAATAGGTTTGAACCCCTGAGACATGAGGAGAGTACACATAAGTCCACCCTAACAACCCCAAAACAAGTGACCAAAAACATATCTGGCAATATGGAAGTTCAGAATGAAAATCATTTTTTAGGGGAAGGAAACTTGGCCCCAGTAGACAGAAACAAACAATCGAAAAGGAAAAAATCGAACACAGGACATAGAAGAAAGCCCAATCACAAAAAGAAAAACCACAGGGGTAGAAGAGCAGGATTAAAAATACAACAAAAAAAGGGAAAGGAAGAATTAAAAAAAAAAGGACCTATTAAAAATTGAGTCCACTACACTACCGTCCACCAGTAAATCAGATCCTAAACACAAAGGGATATACAATCTGAGTAGAGTCAATCTCGATCCTAGAGACATTGAAGTCTTATCTCTAGGTCTACCCTATGCTCCATCTAGAGGCCTCGATAAGTTCCAGACATATACCGATGTAAAACAGCTAGTACGAAAACTCACCTTAAAACGTTTTTTCTGTAAAACAGTGTTAGAAAGATCTAACAATCCACCAGGGAATATTAAAATACCAGCACCCAGTCAAGACAGATCGGCATACACGACTTTAAAACCAAAGTCGACTTTTTTTCCCATCACACATAAAGGGCCCCATATTGAGACATTCGAGAATATAGTCTGCAATGAGATAAAGAAACTAAACAATACATTGTAAATTTGGAGAGAAATAAAAACATTATAATCAAACCAGCCGATAAAGGGGGAGGGATCATAATTTTGGATAAGGAGGACTATAAAAAGGAGTCAAATAGAATCCTAGGTGACTCTGATACATACAAGGTATTAACAAAAGATCCTACAGAATCTTTTAAAAAAGATTTGGATAGTATGCTTACGTCCGCTAAGAGTAAAGGAATATTGAATCAACAAGAATACAGGTATATCAGGACAAATCATCCCAGAATACCTGTATTCTATTATTTGCCCAAAATTCATAAAAGCCAAACAAACCCTCCGGGGAGACCCATAATATCGGGCATTGGTTCAATTACCTGTAATTTATCGGAGTATATCGATAAGAAACTTCAAAAGTACGTTAAAGATCTCCCTTCCTATCTTAGGGATTCTACTGAGGTCCTCAATATAATGAATGACCTTGAATGGGGAGATAACTATATTTTAGCCACATGTGATGTGACTGCCCTATACACAAGTATTCCACACAATTTGGGTATATAGGCTGTCAATTATTTTTTGGAAAAAGATGGAGTAAGTCCAGATCAAAGAGCATTCATTTTAGATAGCATCCAATTCATTTTAACGCATAACTATTTTTACGATGGAGGAAAATTCTACAACCAAATTTGTGGTACTGCCATGGGGACCAGGTTTGCGCCTAGTTATGCAAATCTGTATATGGGTAAATGGGAGAACCTTTTTTTGGGAATCGTGCCCAGCAGGCGCAGACCTGGTCCTCTTTAAAAGGTATATAGACGACATCTTAATAGTGTGGAAGGGGAGTATTGAAGATTTGGAACACACTATATATGTAATGAATAAAAATACCGCAAATTTAAGATTTACTTACGAACTAAGTAAGAAGAATATCCACTTTTTAGACTTAGACATATATGTTGAGAAAGGCAAGATATCTACCTCAACATATTTCAAGGAAGTGGATTGTTGCAACTATATTCATCAAACAAGTTGCCACCTCCAGAGATGGAAGACCAACATTCCTAAAGGTCAAATGATGAGGATAAGAAAGAATTGCTCAGACGTCAAGAAATGGAGGGAACAGTCAAAGATTATAAAGAAGAGATTCCTTGAAAGGGGGTATGAAGAGGATAATATAGATAAAACCATAGAAGAAATTGAGAACATGGACGGGAAACCGTTGTTACAATATAAACAACAGAAAACACGTGAAGAGACTACAGGATTGGAAGTACCGTTCATAACCGAATACAGTGAGAATCGATTCCTAATCGAAAACATCATAAGAAAAAATTGGCACTATTTGAAGGAGGACAACATCATCGGAAAAGACCTGAACGAAACACCCAGGTTTATTTACAGGAAGACAAGAAATTTGAAAAACATTCTTGCACCAAGTGTTCCAAAGACTCCGAATAATAGAAGAAACAACATTTTAGGTCAACAACTAAAAGGTTTTTTTCCATGCCACGTATGCAAAGCGTGTAAACATGGTAGAAAAACAAGGACTTTTAAATCTAAAATAACAGGAGAGGTTTTTAACATAAGAGATATGATCAAATGCCAAGACAGTGGCATTATATATCTAATAGAGTGTGGATGTCTACTTCAATATATAGGTCAAACCTCCAGGAAACTCAAAGACAGGATAAGAGAACACCTGCTACAGATTAAATGGAAAAAGGAAGATTTTCCCCGATATAAACATTTTAAAGAAGTCCACGATAGTTCCAACAAAACTCTTAGATATATGGGAATAAGCAAAATTAGAAAGAATTGGAGAGGAGGGGATTTCGAAAAGTCACTCTTGAGAGAAGAGTCCAAATGGATTTTCAACTTAGATTGCGTATTCCTCAAAGGTTTTAATGGCAATACAGAAATTTTACATTTATTATAAGAGTAGCCATAACCTTGTTTTACATCTCCAATTCCAAGTTTTAAGTCTGATTTTAACTTCAATTTTTATTTTATAATATCTCCCTGTTTATTAACACTCTCTTTTACGACAATTTACAAGGTTTTAAGAAGTTTTTAGATTTTTCATAATCTTTTAAATTTTTTGGGACTTTCTAATAATAAGGATCTCTCTATGGACTGATCACTCCAGTATCGTCTAACAGATAATAGAAATTTTATAGCGTCCTTCAGGCGACATCAGTAATTTTAATTCTATTATCAATATAATTTATAATTTTTAATTCAGTCAAACATCACATGTGGCTTCAATAAACATTATAGTACGCTAAGTGTATGTACACATTTTCTATATTAATTTTAGATAATGGTTTATTGGAATTAAAAATTTTAAATGATTTTTTTAACATGTAATTATTTGCTAATATTTTATATTCAATATTTTAATTTTAAATCATTGTTATAATGTTTTTGCAAGATGTACCTTTATATAATGGTCTTAATGGATACATCGCAATTTCATTCTGATATCCTTTTTAATATTTGGCAAGAGTGTGTGTTTTAAAATCTGATAAATGTATATTTTCTACATCTGCCAAATGTGTGCTTTTAACATCAGCAAATTGGTTTTAATATTTCCTTAAGGTATGGTTTTTGTTTTAACATACAGGAGCATTAGTGTGTTTAAGGGAATTTGTAGCAGCATCCATATACTTTAAATTATAATAATTAGATTGTCATTCAGTAATCTGTGGCTATATCTTGTAAGGTAATTGTACTCCCGATAAAGGACTTGAGCCACCATCCCGCTATAGGGATTCTTCCCTCCAATTGTTACGGAATGAAAACGAAACTCCGGAAGTGACGTCATACGTAGAACGCCACTTCCGGTTTCGGTCCTCAGAGCAATCAGTTCCGATTACGAGATACAACAGAGGACAATAGATAGAAGGACAGGAAGTTAATAGCCCAAATCCGGTTAATAAGAACATCCGGATCAGCATACTAACGTTAAGGGATACAAATGGAAATAGCGTATTTTTTTGGCGCAATTTTTTTGGCGGTTTTTCTTTTTGGACCAAATAGCCTATTTAAGACAAGGGATTATACAGAGCCATACCAGTCTTGAGAAAGATCCAGTAGGATTGAAACGCGTAGACTATTACACTGGTATTTAAGGCTCAGGTCCCTATCTGGTGAGTTCTTTACCATTTTAGCCACATTTTATTAGCAATATTGCACTATATATTTTTATCTTTACTTAGGATAATGAAGACATTTTGAAGACTCATTTCAACTAATGGAACACTAGGAACATTAGGAGCTAATTACCACCAACAACATCCCAAAAAGGATATAATTGGATATATACCATCATCTAGAAGAGTTTTAGGATTTCTACAACAAGGGATTATTCTTAATTAACTTTTTCACACCATATATATAACTTTCACAATTTCCACATTTTTTCACAAATATCACCCACAAGGAATTTGACATTAAGACTTTTAAAAGGTGTACACCTATTTTTACAACTTTGATATCTTTGATTTTTTTCACTCATTTTTTTCACTCATTTTTATAATACACACATTTTTTGGAGCAATTGCACCAAATATATATTTATATTTTTATTTTATTTTTTACTTTTTTCATTTTTATATATATATTTTTTTGTTTTTTTATTTTTTTCACTAGTACCTTCTATGTTTACCAAATCTTGTGATTTATTTCTTGTAAACCAGATATAATTCTGAGGTTTGAATATTCGACTAATGCCTAATATCATTGCTTTTAAATTTTTGTTATAATAAACATGTACATTTTTTAAAAAGATAAATCCTCTTTGACTCTACTTAGCAGAGACTCCTATATTAGGTTTTCTCAGCGCTCCCATATGTTACTCAAGAAACCATTTAATTTTTAGTTTAATGAGTATAAATATCCAGTTATCCTTGCACTTTTATATTTCTATGTGTTATTGCTGGCTGCCTGACATATATGCCTTTTAGAGCTCTGTTAATTTTCTTAGAAGTATTGTTCGATTATAGAACCAATAGATTAGCACTAATAACTCAGCATAAACTAATGTATGTTGAGCTGCTAGCGTCCGGGGCGGCAAGACAATCCTTCTTACACTATCCTAAGTCTGTGGGTGCTAATATGTTTGTAAGAGCTCTGAGAATAATTATTGTCTGTGTGGTAGACCGGCTCACAACTTGATGTTTTGGAAGAAGCTTAGTTGTAGGGTCAGCAATGCTTTCTCATAATATAATTATTACCCTAGCGCTTACCTTGCAGCAGTTTACTACTTTAGGGTAATTGTAATACATTTAACTCAATTAATCTCTATAGCTTGATGAGCCACATCCCCATTTCTCCAATATCTCACCCTATCTTATACTGTTTTATAGGTCATTGAGATAATGCTATTCTGATAGTTATTCTATCTGCATAATTTACACCCTCTAAGTGCTTAATTACTTAATGATATGTATAGGGATGTCCTAGTTATATAAACTTCTGTATTGGAGAGATATTGTTACCTGCTACTATATGTCTACTTACGACAGCCACTGTGATGCCAAATGCAACTCTTAATATCTTCAATGTTAACATGTGGTGCCTAGTATTGTTTTTAGATGCCAGAATCTTTAACTCCTTAATGTAGCATTATTTACCCTAACGGAGTGCAAGTATATAAGGACTGCTTATTATAAGGCTTCACAACATCATTAGGAGACTCCTATACATGAACATGGTACGTATAAAATAGCTTTCAATATGTATTTTTGAGAGATTCCAATAGGTTTATCCTGCTTTAGGGGACATGGCCTCACCAAACAGTATATCTCTAATCCAGAATTCTGTTAATCAAGGTGCTTATTCCTAAATAGTTTAATGCAGTCAGCTCGTGCGCAACTAAGTTTTTCTATACCAGTTCATTGTCCTCCCGTATATATATTTAGTTAAAGCAGCCAGGTCCTCGCACACTGTAGTAAGGTCTGGGTAAGGTAAAGAAATGAGCCGGTGACCTAAAGAAGCTTTTTATTTCTCAAGCAAGAAGTATCGGCTCATTTCTTTACCTTACCCAGACCTTACTACAGTGTGCGAGGACCTGACTGCTTTAATTTCATTTTACCTTGGGGAAGAGGTGAGGTTCCCTGCATATCCTATGCACCTGTTCAGACCGGAACCATTTCCTTTGCTGTAGCTCCCGTGGGGAGCGCTGAGCAGGAGACACAGAGCAACGCTGCAGAAGCAACGGAGACACAGCGCATCACACCGGGTTAGTGAAACTGCAAATTTACGGAAGCGCTTACCTTAAGGAATTGTACAACGTATATATATTTAGAGCTTCCGTCTTTATACTCAGTGGAACACCCAATAACCAAAGCCATAATTAATTTAGGTTCTTTATTTTTCATTATATAGTTACTGCTGTATTATCTCATCCCCCCCCCGCCCCCGATTGACTAAGATTTTCCTTAAAACAGAGACAATACTCTTTATTCACCCAATATGGTGAATATCTCAGGGGTATTAATCTGCTAAATTGTATCAATCATATTTTATATCTAAAACATTATAATAGATGTTATATATTTTATAGTAAAACTTGTATCTCTCAGTTAAAGGGACAGTCAACACCAGAATTTTTGTTGTTTTAAAAGATAGATAATCCCTTAATTACCAATTCCCCAGTTTTGCATAACCAACACAGTTATAATTATACATGTTATACGTCTGTAATTACCTTGTATCTAAGCCTCAGCAGACTGCCCCCTTATTTCAGTTCTTTTGACAGACTTGCATTTTAGCCAATCAGAGCTGTCTCCATGGTAAATTCACGTGCATGAGCTCAATGTTATCTATATGAAACATGTGAACTAATGCCCTCTAGTGGTGAAAAACTATCAAAATGCATTTAGATTAGAGGCGGCCTTCAAGGTCTAAGAAATTAGCATATGAACCTCCTCGGTTTAGTTTTCAACTAAGAATACCAAGAGAACAAAGTAAAATTGGTGATAAAAGTAAATTGGAAAGTTTAAAATTACATCCCCTATTTAAAACATGAAAGTTTTTTCAGGACTTGACTGTCCTTTTAAGATAATGTTATTACTCTAAGTTGTCCAGACTAAAGCATCACTCTACTAGGCAGTATATTTGGATAAAGAGGTACTACGTATCCTTCTATAAAAAAAAAATTTAAGGTATCAATGCAAGACCTGAAATGTATATATGAGTGACTTACTAGCATTATTATATACCATGTTTATGCCATACCTCCGGTACTCTTTCTGGGGAATTTAATCTTGAGGTTGCTCATGTATCTTATTCTTATTTTATTTTTTTCTCTTCTTTTTAATTTCTACATCAGTTTGTCATCATATTGTGAGAATAATATTCAGGATGTAATGCTATGAATATTGTATGGATAAATACCTTAATAAAAAAACTTTGATTATGAAAATTGGTGTATACTGTCCTTTTAAATGGATATGAAACAATTTATATATATTTAAATGTATTCAATTAAGAACAAAACAAAGCATCTGTTTTGTACTTAAACATTTACATATATAAAATTAATATACAAATTGATTTAACAGTAATTCCTCTTGACCCTTTAACTGTGTTTTTATTATTTTTGTTGGGTATAAAATTAGTTTATAATCAGACAGCTCATTAGATCACACATGACGGATTCACTGTAGATTTGCTCTGTGTCAGTCACGTCAGTAGTGTTTGTGCATTTCCTGAGTGAGATATTTATTACTACACAGCGTTACCTGAGTTCTCATTTCCATGGATCTCCTTAGTCCTTAGTGCTTGGTGAGTCTCCATCATGACGTCCTTGTAAAGCTCCTTGTGTCCCTCTATATACTCCCACTCCTCCATAGAGAAATACACAGCAACATCATCACACTTTATAGGCACCTGAAACACACACAACTCATTCAGCACTGACACAGGGACTGGTTCCGTCACACACTTTTACTGACGGAGCCAGAATAATGTTACTGAGAATATACAGAGACACAGACAGAAGGCAGGAAATACACACAGGGTCAGATGGGTCAGTAAAGGGAGTCACTGTGTATATTGTCACATTCCCCAGCAGTACTCACTTCTCCGCTCAGCTGTTGAACGCTGCTGTGGGAGAGCCTCTTCTTCACAATGGTGTATTCCTATAATATGTATGAGAAAGATAATCAGACTCCATTTGCCTGGACTAACATGTTCTTGTTTACTTCTCTCGATCATCACAAAACATATAAATAAATAAAATATAAATGGATAATTTTGTGGGACCTCTATGATAAAAGCTGCTAAAGACTGAGGACATGAGATCAAGAAAATTTACATTGCTAGAACATTTTTAGAGGGTGTGATGGGGGGGGGGGGGGGCAAAATGTTGAGCCCTTGATTGATAGGAGGTTCCTTCGGTGCTGTGGTAACTTCGGTAAGTTTTTGCAATAGAGGACATGTAGTAGGGCTTTTTATGAGTGGGTTTTTTCTTTATGGTGGGAGGGGTCTTGGATGTTAGGATTAGTATATTTTTTTCTGCGGGGAGAGGATTTGTGTTGGAGGGTTGTGCAGGTGAGTGAGCTTAAATGGACAATGTACTTGATTTTTTTTTTTTTATTATTTAAAAAGATAGATTACGCCTTTACTACCCATTCCTGATCTTTGCATAACTAACAATGTATATGACACTTTATAACCACTAAACCTTCAAATCTCTGCCTGTTTCTAAGTGACTGCAGGTCACTGCTTATCTCAGTGGTTTTTATTAGCTTTTCACAGCAAGACAGTGCTAGTCCATGCATGCCATATAGATAAACATTGTGCTCACTCCTGTGGAGTTATTTCGGAACCAGCACTAGTGGTTGAAAATGCAAGTTTGTAAAAAGCACTGAGATAAGGGGCAGTCTGCAGAGGCTTAGATACAGGTAATAATAAAGCAAAAAAGTATATTTGTATAATAGTGATAGTTATGCAAAACTGGTGAATCTTTTTAAACAATAGCAATTTTCAAAGTAGAATGTCCCTTTAATTTAGTGTTAGTGAGATGGTCTGGTTAAACAGAAGTTAGGGTTAGTGAGATGGTCTGGGTGAGATGAAGTTAGGATTAGTGAGATGGTCTGGGTGAGATGAAGTTAGGATTAGTGAGATGGTCTGGGTGAGATGAAGTTAGGATTAGTGAGATGGTCTGGGTGAGATGAAGTTAGGATTAGTGAGATGGTCTGGGTGAGATGAAGTTAGGATTAGTGAGATGGTCTGGGTGAGATGAAGTTAGGATTAGTGAGATGGTCTGGGTGAGATGAAGTTAGGATTAGTGAGATGGTCTGGGTGAGATGAAGTTAGGATTAGTGAGATGGTCTGGGTGGGATGAAGTTAGGCTTAGTGAGATGGTCTGGGTGGGATGAAGTTAGGCTTAGTGAGATGGTCTGGGTGAGATGAAGTTAGGGTTAGTAAAATGGTCTGGGTGAGATGAAGTTAGGATTAGTGAGATGGTCTGGGTAAGCTGAAGTTAGGGTTAGTAAGAAGGTATGGGTGAGCTGAAGTTAGGGTTAGTGAGATGGTCTGGGTAAGCTGAAGTTAGGGTTAGTAAGAAGGTATGGGTGAGCTGAAGTTAGGGTTAGTCAGATGATCGGGGTGAGTGAAAGTTATGGTTAGGGAGATGAAGTTAGGGTTAGTGAGATGGCACAAAGTGCAGTCTCACTAGCCGGTGCGCATTGTTAGCGGAGAGATGAGTTCCATTGGTACCGGGTATGATCTATCAACATCCACGTTCTCTCCAGATGGCAGAGTGTTTCAGGTTGAATATGCAGCTAAAGCAGTTGAGAACAGCAGCACGGCCATTGCTATCTGGTGTAAGGATGGTGTTGGGTTTGGTGTAGAGAAACTTGTTCTGTCTAAGCTCTATGAAGAAGGTTCAAACAAAAGGATCTTAAATGTTGATCAACATGTTGGAATGGTAGTGCTGGACTCCTTGCAGATTCCCGATCCCTAGCAGATATAGCTAGAGAAGAAGCTTCCAACTTCAGGTCAAACTACGGTTATGATATCCCAATAAAGCACCTTGCGGACAGAGTAGCTATGCACGTGCATGCTTATACACTGTACAGCGCTGTCAGACCATTTGGCACAAGTTTCATGATGGGATAGTCCAATAAAGATGATGGTTCTCCGCTGTATATGATTGATCCATCTGGTATTTCCTATGGATACTGGGGCTGCTCTATTTGTAAAACCAAACAGGCAGCCAAGACAGAAATAGAGAAGCTTCAGATGAAAGACATGACCTGCCGGGAAGTGGTCAAACAGGTGGTGAAAATAATCTACATCGTATATGATGAAGTAAAGGACAAATCTTTTGAGCTGAAGCTGAGCTGGGTTGGAAAAATAACTAACGGAAAACATGAAGTTGCTCCCAAAGATGTCCGGGAAGAAGCAGAAAAATATGCAAAGGAGTCTTTAGAAGAAGAAGAAGAAGATTCGGATGATGACAACATGTAACATTTCATAGCTTCAGCTGTACAAGAACTTCTTTTTGTATATACATTTACAGCACTGGACAGATAGTGTCAGACTGTTTCTGGAAAGGTTTTGTTATTTGCTCATCTTTTATCTCACAAGTAAAAAAAAAAGCTAATATGCAAAAAAAATAAATCTGTTAGTGAGATGGTCTGGGTGAGATAAAGTTAGGGTTAGGAGATGGTTAGTTTCGGTGAGATGAAGTTAGGGTTAGTGAAATGTTCTTGGTGCGGTTAAGTGAGATGATCAGGTGAGCTGAAGTTAGGGTAAGTAAGATAGGTCTGGTGTATCAGAAGCAGCACAGTAAATAGGACCAGTGTCACATGACATTACCCAGAAGCTCTTACCTCTCCGGTCAGTAGGCAGATGATGCCCAGGGCCTGACTCAGGAACTGTTCTGCTATCTGCTTCCTGTATTTGTTCATCTTGTTTATCGTCAGTGACTGAGTCTGATGCTATAAATGTGACACCTGCAAGAAGAAAGGAAGACGGTTAATGTGAGAGATCAAAAATAATCAGAGCTCTTCCTGTATTTTTATTACAGTAAATAGATGATTAAGTGATATTAAACATGTTTATTTCACGTATGAGCAATCTAACAGTACACGTGTGACCAGGGCCGCCACTAGAAATTGTGGGGCCCCTTACTTAACCACTGATCAGCCCCCCCTCCCTTGACATGTTTAATTTTTGACCAAGTGACTAAAATGTATATATGCACTTTATTCTTAAGTGCAGTCAAACTTGGAAATGTTGTAAAGGTAGTAACACACAAACACAGAAACACAGACACACATATGGATTCACATATAGACACTCTAGCAGACACGCAAAGAAACACACAAACAATCTCAGACACAGACACCAACACAGACACTCAGCACTTGTTTACATTGACCTGAAAAGTAATGAGGTAGACTACAGTTTTGTCAAAAAAGGAGATTTACAAGACAAAATATGGAATTCGGATTATCTTTTTGACAAGGAAGATGCCAACTATATGATGACAACAGCATGCATTGGCCTAAACAATAATTTAAAGGTTAAGTGGTGGATTGGTGACTTCCAGAAAGGTCTCATTAGTCTCAAAGTCTGTGAATAATCAGCAGTAAGGTCAAAATGTCCTAAAAAGGAACAGACAATGGACACACACATAGACACAAACTCAAACACAAACTTGCTCATACACCCAAGGAAACACCCACCTAGACAGCCTCAGAAAACACACAAAGACATATACACTCACGGATACCCACAGAAAACACACAAAGACATACACACACACACAAATAGAGACACCCACAGAAAACACACAAAGACATACATACACGCACACCCTCACAGAGACATCCACAGAAAATGCACAAAGATAGACACACAAACCCTCACAGAGAGATCCACAGAAAAAAAACATGCACACTCATAGAGACACCAACAAAAGCATAAAGACATAAACACAGACACCCACAGAAACACTCACAGGAGGTAAAATTTCTGCATATTGCCATCCCCTAAAAAAACAGTGTGACATGCATGATAAAAGAAATTAAGAGATCACTTTTTAAAGAATCATATTTGTATTTGTGCAAACAAAAATACTTCTGTGAATTCAAAATTGTACATTATTGATCTATCAGAATGGGTAGATGAAGAAAAGTACTTTTGAAAGGTTGACATATGTTTGGGGTCCCCCCCTATTTGTCCCAACCAAGAGCACCACTTCAAATCTGGTGTACAAATGTTTCCATCTGTCAGCTGTACTTATGGATTTTGAAAATGCTGTACTCTATATGGTCTTGGTGGAACTATAAGCTGTGGCACTAGGTCTCATACCATTAAATCTGGTTAAATGCAGTATTTAGGCTTGTGTGTATGTATTTCAAAATTAGGTCAACTGTAGTGTAAACTGAATAGTGTTAAGTTAACCTGTCTCATTTCAAACACTGAGCAATCTTAGCCTGGGAGAATAACATTTTATGCAGATGTAAAAATCTTAGATAAAATGTCTCCTGACATCTGGAAAGTCCTTGCATAAAGAGGCAGTACACTGGAATGTAATTATATATATATATATATATATATATATATATATATATATATATATATATATATATAAAATATATCTGCCAAAAGGGCACCTACCATTTGTGTATTGAGGAAGAAACATTTCTGCATGGTTTTAAATATAGAGTTTCTACAGCATTGTCAAATAATAATAAATACACTGCTGCATATTGCAAAAAAAAAAAAAAAAAGTGCTTTTATGGACCCCTGGCCCCACCACACAACTACCACACTGAAGTAACAATCTGAAATTGCACAAATAAATAAAAAAAACATTTACTAAGTAAGTCCTACCTACTCTGCAAATGAAAGTGATCTGTCGTCTGACTCAGGCACACACTGTACAAACTGAAATGCCAAGTCTGTCTTACACTGTGCATAGTGGTTTAGTGCACACTCAGAAATCCTCTCAAATGCTAATGCTTTACTCCTTGTAATGACATTTCCCATGCTCAATAGGGCTCTGCTGTAGCGCCCTCTGGTGGCTGCCAAAATGTATTTTTAAATAATAGTTGTGCTTGCCTCATGTGGCCCGCCTGGCACACTGGGCCCCTGACAGGAGTCACCCTATTCACCCCCTGATGACGGCTCTGCGTGTGACCAGATGCATATGCAGCAGATAACATAAAGTGATAAAATGTGACAGTCTTTATATAGCATGTTTGACATTATGGGGCGTCACATTTATTTAATATTAAAGGGCCAGTAAATACAGTAGAGTTGCATGATAACAAGACAATGCAATAGCACTTAGTCTGAATTTCAAATGAGTAGATTTTTTTCTGACAAATTTTAAAGCTATGTCTATTTCCACTCCCCTTGTATCATGTGACAGCCATCAGCCAATCACAAATGCATATACATATTTTAGTTACTTCTTGCACATGCTCAGGAGCAGCTGGTGACTCAAAACGATATGAAAACAAAACATTTTGTTTATCAAAGTAAATTGGAAAGGTGTTTAAAAACGAATGCTCTATCTGAATCATGAATGTTTAATTTTGACTTTAGTGTCCCTTTAAGCTCATTAGAAGCAAAATAAGGTGACTGTACACAGGAATATGCAATGTTATCTGATAAATCAGGAAGCAGATGTAAAACACTAAGTGCCTCAGCTCCCTGGTTACCAGGCATCCTGTAATTTATGGGATTATCCCAAACTGGTAGCTCTGTCCTGCTGCACCTTAGTTCTTCATCTGCTGTTTATGCCCTGACCGGAATCTGCCCCAAATCATATAACCCACATATTACCTTGATCATAGGATAAAATTACAAATTATGTGAGAATCCTAAACTGAGGACACAACAAAAACTGGGCACCAAGTAAGTAATTGCCCTGCTACATGTGCTGTAAGACTGGTCCATAATATACCTACTACCCTCTGAACAGCTGTGCGTGTGCTTCATTTTATTATATTTTTTTGCATTACTCTGGGATGTGGTTTCCTCTTCATATTAAGTTAAATGGCTTCATGTCACCCTTTACTTTTCACCTCTCTTAAATTCATTAAGATAGTCATAAATGGTGAATTATAGCAACAGTAATAATAATAATAATAATAATAATAATATCTAATAGCAAAAAGAAACATTTTTTACAAACTTTTTCCCAGTTATGTCACATCCTGTTTGGGCAACCATGGAGACTGACTTCCTGTGACCCCATCACATATACAAGTAATAAATATACAATTATTATAAACATGTCAGACTTGTACCCATCACCCTAACACCGAGACTGTGCTTCATCAAGTCCTCACACCCTCAAATACAGCTTGTTCATTGTATCAGCCCCCTCACACTGTAGTCCCTATACAGACTCTCAGCCCCTCTCTGTCTCACACCCCAGTCCCTGTACAGAATCTAAGCCTCCTCACACCCTAGCTCCTGTACAGAATAGCAGTCCTCCTCCTGTCTCACACGTCAGTCCTTATACAGATTCAGACCTCTCTCTCACACCCCAGTCATGTACTGGTTCTTAGCCCCCCTCTGCCTCACACCTAAGCCCCTGTACAAGTTCTCAGACCCCACTGTCTCACCGCCTAGCTCCTGTACTGGCCTGTACAGTCCCTGTATACACCCCCTTCCCTCTAATTCACTCCCCAGTCCCTTTAAGTCTCTCACCCCCCTCTGTCTCACACTCCATCCCATGTACAGGCTCTCCGCCCCCTCTGTCTCACACCTCAGCCCCTGTACAAGTTATTTGACCCCACTGCCTCACCGCCTAGCTCCTGTACTGACCTGTACAGTCCCTGTATCATCCCCTCCCCTCTGATTCACTCCCCAGCCCCATTTGAAGTCTCTCAACCCCCATCTGTCTCACACTCCATCCCTTGTACAGGGTTTCAGCCCCCTCTGTCTCACACCTCAGCCCCTGAACAGGTTCTTAGCCTCTGGCTCTCTCTCACACCCCAATACATGTACAGGTTCTCAGCCCCCCTCTGTCTCATAATCCAGCCCCTATACAGACTCTCAGCCCCCTCTGTCTCACACCCCAGTCCCTGTGTAGACTCTCAGCCCCCTCTGTCTCACACCCCAGTCCCTGTGAAGACTCTCAGCCCCCTCTGTCTCACACCCCAGTCCCTGTGTAGACTCTCATCCCCCTCTGTCTCACACCCCAGTCCCTATACAGACTCTCAACCCATCTGTCTCACACCCCAGTCTCTGTGTAGACTCTCAGCCCCCTCTGTCTCACACTGCAGCCCCTATACAGACTCTAAACCCCTCTGTCTCACACCCCATCCATTGTACATGCTTTCAGCCCCCCCTCTGTATCACACCTCAGCCCCTGTACAAACTCTCAACCCCTCTCTCTGTATCTCTCCCACACTGCACTCCTGTATTGGTTCACAGCCCCCCTCTGCCTCACACCTAACCCCTGTACAAGATCTCAGCTCTCCTCTGTCTCACACCCCAGCCCCTGTAAATACCCACAGCCCCCCCTCACACCCCAACCACTGTATAGACTCTTAGCCCCCCTCTGTCTAACACCCCAGCCCCTGTACAGATTCTCAGACCCTCTCTCTCACACACCCCAGTCCTGTACTGGTTCTAAGTCCTCCTCTGCCTCACACCAAAGCCCCTGTACACAATCTCAGTCCCCTCTGTCTTACAGTCTAATACATGTGCAGACTCTCAGCCCCCTCTGTCTTACACCTCATACCCTGTACAAGACTCTCAGTCCCACTCTCTCTCTCACAGCCCAGTCTTGTACTGGTTCTCAGCCCCCTCTGTTTCACACCTCATACCCTGTACAAGTTCTAACCCCCCTCTGTTTCACACCCCAGTCCCTGTGCAGACTCTCAGCCCCCTCTGTCTCATACTCCAGCTCCTCTATAGACTCTCAGCCTCTTTTGTCTCACACCCCAGCCCCTGTACAGAATATCAGCCCTCCCCTCTGTATCACACTCCAGTACCTGTACAGACCATCAGCCCTCTTACACCCCAGCCCTGTACAGACACTCAGCACCCCTCACAGCTCAGCCCCTTTATAGATTTTCAGCCCCCCTCTGTCTCACACCCAAGTCCCTGTACAGACTCTTAGCCTCCCTCCATCTCACATCACAGCTCCTGTGGAGACCCTAAGCCACCCTCACAACTCAGCCCCTGTATAGATTCTCAGCTACTCCTCTGTCTCACACCCAAGCCCCTATAAATACACTCAGCCTCACTCCATCTCACACCTCAGCTCCTGTAAGGACCATCAGCCCCAATCACACCCCAGCCCATGTAGTCTTGGTATTGGTTCTCAGCCCCCCTCTGCCTCACACCTAAGCACCTGTAAAGTATCTTAGCCCCCCTCTGTCTCACACTCCAGCCACTGTACAGATGCTCAGCCCTCCTCACATCCCAGCCCCTTTATAGACTCTCAGTCCCCTCTGTCTCACACACCCCTGCCCCTGTACAGACTCTCAGCCCCTCTCACACCTCAGCTCTGTAGAGACTCAGATACCTCTCTCACATACACACCAGTCACTGTATTGGTTCTCAGTCCCCCTCTGCCTCACACCTAAGCACCTGTACAGTCTCTTACCCCCCCCCCCCCATCTCACACGCACACACCAGTCCCTGTATTGGTTCTCAGCCCCCCCCCTCTGCCTCACACCTAAGCCCCTATATAGTCTCTCACTCCCCCCTCTGTCTCACCCACCCCACCCTGTCTCACCCCCCCCCCCGTCTCACACACACTCCCCTCTGCCTCACACACACACTCCTGTCTCACCCCCCAGCCCCTATACAGACTTTCAGCCCTCCCCTCTGTATCACATGCCAGCCCATGCTCAGCCCTCCTCACATCCCAGCCCCTGTATAGAGACTCTCAGCCCCCTCTGTCTCACATACCCCAGCCCCTATCAGCCCCCCTCTCTCTCACATCCCCCCAATTATATACTGGTTCACAGTTCTCCTCTGCCCCACACCTAAGACCCTGTATAGAATATTAGTCCCCTCTGGGTCAAACATCAGCCCCTCTCTGTCTTACACCCAGCCCCTGTACAGACCCACAGCACCGCTGTCTCACATCCCAAGCCTCAGCCTGTACAGATACTTACTCAGCTCCCCTCTGTCTCGCACATAAACCCCTCCTCCTCCACTTAACCCCTCTCTCTCCGCATCCACAGCTCACCCTCTTAACCCCACAGTCCCCCACCTATAGGCGGTTAATGCTAGTTGTCACGCTTCCTTAAATCACATATATTACCTGGTAGTAGCTAGATCCAGTCCGGTTAAAGGACAGAAGAGGTGAGGTCACTGCAGTCACGTGGCTTCTGTGAGTTCACTGGTCCTTTTGCTGCAAGGGATCTAGCTGCTACTCGAGGATAAAGTACTGGAACTTCTGGAAGGAGGCTGTGTGTGTGAGGCAGAGGTATCCTCTTTATAATATTTATCTGTAAATAATGTACTGGTGAGGTATTTGTATATCAGGCAATTGGTATATCTATATAATATTCTATACCTGTAGATAAGGTACTAGGATTATTGAACAAAAGTATCAACCTTGGGACCCCTCCTCTTCTACCGGACGTGACGCTATGCATACAGCTTCTGCTGCACTGCATGCTGGGAGTAGGTTCGTGGTTTCCTGCTGAAGATCACTGGTACGAAAGCTGGCAATTGTATCCTGGGATTTATAGCACTTTCCCCTGTTTGTTTCCTGGGATGTGCTGACTCTCAGCTGCCTAACAACCAAGTCAGTAAATCAGATATAGACTGATGGGTGTCTTACGTGTGCAATGTTGTTTGTGTATAACAGTATTAGTGTGTGTAACTGTGTTTATACTGTGTGTGTGTGATAAATGTGTAGCTAATTGCGGGAGGAGCAGCACAATTCTACTGTTCTACATGATATGTAGCTCCATATAAGGTCTATAAACTATGTATTTTGTTCTTTATATTAGATAGCGGAGAAGTGCAGTACATATTAGATAGAGGGAATATTATATCTGTATGTTGGGTACTGGGAAGAGGGTTTGTGTTCACTTGTGCAGAGGGAACCTCTTTATAGTATATGTCTGTATATAAGGTATATGGAGGGGCTTTTTGTGATGCATAGTCAAAGGGCTATTATGATGTAAAATTACATAGTGACTCTGTAATGCTATTTCACCCACACACATAGGTAGAACGTCTCTACTAAGGTTTTGTAGAAGTTGGCTCTGTTTGAGTGAGATATATCTGTATAGAAGATACAGTGAGGGGTCTGTGTATATGTTAGGTAAAGTGAACTTCACATGTGTGTGTATATATATATATATATATATATATATATATTTGAAGAAGAAAAATAACATCAGACAGCTGTTCCAAATTAATAAGGTTATAATTGTACAATTAAACAGGATTACAACAACAAAATGACAACAAGTCACTTCACAGTAATACAGAGTGTGGCGCGCAGCATTAGATAGCAACAGTGTCTCTTTTTATAGCCCATGTGCTGTGCCTCAATCTTCACAATAAGCACCTTGTGGTCTTCTTCTTATCTTGTCCATACAAACTTTGGGTGTTACTGTAGCTGAAAATACTTTGCATATACAGCAGTTTCTGTACTAGCTGAACTGACAAAAATAAATGTAACTGTTTAAAAATATCACTTGTCCCTTATAACACATAGGAAAAATATATATACAGAATTAAAAATATTTTTCCTTAACAATATATATATATATATATATATATATATATATATATATATATATAGGGCTGGGAGATATGGGCAAAACAAAATTGCATTATATTTTTTTTTTTAAAAACGCAATTGCGATTTCATCGCAATTTTTTTTATAAATGACTATAACGCCTTCATTTTGCATTATAAAATTTATTTAACACTACATAATCTTAATGTACATGTTTCTCAATGCCCAATACACTCTTGGAGCATAAAAATACAAACCACAAAATAGTTAAAATAAAATTTGCTGCCTGTGATTAAATAGTAGCCACTAGCCAGTTATTAGGTCTTATGACACACAACATTGTCATGTTTTCTTGAACAAGAAGAAAAAATGGGGTTTATTTAGCAGCGCTAAAAAAGCTAGGAAATGATGATACCAATCTAATTTAAGTTTTATACAATCTTGTGTATTTAAATATTCTTATAACACATAAAAACAACAGCAAATGCTATTCCTAATTAATAAAGGGACGTCTCCCTTATACAACACTTATAAAAACAGACTAGAACCATATATTGATAAACCCTAGAATTCCAGGTATAAAGGAATTAATTCTCTAGATAACATATGGCAAGCAACAAATTTATAGGATAAATGGTGAATTGAATATTTAAAAGGCACAAATGTATCAATCCTAATATATTAAAAGCAAATAGATTCAGCGCTAATTTTCAAATTGATTCAACTGTAATTAGAAAGTGAGCGTAACAGCTTTGGTTCAACTGTGATTAGAAGTTGAGCATAACAGCTTTACAGTTCTTCAGTAACAAATACCGTTATAAAGTTACACAGTTACTTTCCTTGGACATATAATTGGCTCAGGTGTGCTGGATAGTTAAAAAGGCAAAAAACAGCAGTTTTTCTGATTTAGGTGCCAAAATAATCGTGGTTAATGGAAATGGTTAATTTAACATATGAATACCTTTATGTCGTTAAAGTTCAGTTTGCATGTTTTAAAAACCGTAGTGCAAATTAGTGTAGAGGTACCTTAATCTGTCCTGGTTGCAACCGCTGATAGTCTTCACTGTGAGGGATTCACAGACTGTTAGTTCCTGGTGCTTCTGATAAGTCACCTGACCTTCTCTTTGATTCAGAGGTCAGGGGTGATGATCCGTTCTGGTGATGTAGTTATCCTTTTTTTGTTTTCCTTTCTTCTTATAGCCCAAATATTGTTTTCATCTGGGTTCCCTCAGACTTCTTAAGGTTTGAAGAAATCTTTGGTCAGTGTTTAGCAGTAACACCGCATTCCCTGAAGTAACCAAAGGTAGATTTTAACTTGCAGGGTCAGGAGAAAAGTTTAAAGTTGCAGGGTCACACAGCAAATGAAGTTTAGTAGAGTGTAGCAGGTCCCATTCAACGCGTTTCACCCTTCTGGGCTTTATCAAGATAAAGATAAAGCCCAGAAGAGTGAAACGCGTTTAATGGGACCTGCTACACTCTACTAAACTTCATTTACTACTGTCACAAAGCTGTCTGACCCTGCAACTTTAAACTTTTCTCCTGACCCTGCAAGTTAAAATCTACCTTTGGTAACTTCAGGGAATACGGTGTTACTGCTAAACACTGACCAAAGATTTCTTCAAACCTTAAGAAGTCTGAGGGAACCCGAGATGAAAACAATATTTGGGCTATAAGAAGAAAGGAAAACAAAAAAAGGATAACTACATCACCAGAACGGATCATCACCCCTGACCTCTGAATCAAAGGGAAGGTCAGGTGACTTATCAGAAGCACCAGGAACTATCAGTCTGTGAGTCCCTCACAGTGAAGACTATCAGCAGTTGCAACCAGGACAGATTAAGGTACCTCTACACTAATTTGCACTACGGTTTTTAAAACATGCAAACTGAACTTTATAGACATCAAGGTATTCATATGTTAAATTAACCATTTCCATTAACCACGATTGTTTTGGCACCTAAATCAGAAAAACGGCTGTTTTTTGCCTTTTTAACTATCCAGCACACCTGAGCCAATTATATGTCCAAGGAAAGTAACTGTGTAACTTTATAACGGTATTTGTTACTGAAGAACTGTAAAGCTGTTATGCTCAACTTCTAATCACAGTTGAACCAAAGCTGTTACGCTCACTTTCTAATTACAGTTGAATCAATTTGAACATTAGCGCTGAATCTATTTGCTTTTAATATATTAGGATTGATACATTTGTGCCTTTTAAATATTCAATTCACCATTTATCCTATAAATTTGTTGCTTGCCATATGTTATCTAGAGAATTAATTCCTTTATACCTGGAATTCTAGGGTTTATCAATATATGGTTCTAGTCTGTTTTTATAAGTGTTGTATAAGGGAGACGTCCCTTTATTAATTAGGAATAGCATTTGCTGTTGTTTTTATGTGTTATAAGAATTTTTAAATAAACAAGATTGTATAAAACTTAAATTAGATTGGTATCATCATTTCCTAGCTTTTTTAGCGCTGCTAAATAAACCCCATTTTTTCTTCTTATCCACCATTTAGTTCTCTTTGAGGGAAGAACTTTTTTAGCAGCAGGAATCCACCTTTAGGCGCTCCTATCACACTACACATGTTTTCTTGAACAGTCATTCTAACTGTGGACAGTGGTATGATTAACAAATGAAGCAGTGTAAGCCACATACACACACACACACACACACACACACACACACACACATATATATATATATATATATATATAGATATAGATATAGATATATATATATATATATATATATATATATATATATATATATATATATATATATATATATATATATATAATATTTGTTTTCTTCTTTTTTAAACATTTTAATTTGACTGAAAATGAGCCCTGCTCCTGTCCAGGAATCCATTACAGGCATATAGCAGTAGGGGTGGGGGCTGCTCGTTTCAGAAATGCTGTGCCTTGCTGATATAAAATACATTGTAGATGCAGTTAAGTTAACCCAGCAGCTAATAGCAGAGGGGACTGCAGTTTTAGCCTTTTTGGGAGCCGTGGGGTTAACTGCATCTGCTATGTATTTAAGCCGTTTCTCAGAGAGCAGGATATTGTGTGGGAGGTTCCATAATGTTTACATACCCTAAGTTTCAGACTGCAGATGTCCCTAGGAGGAAATATAAGTAAGTGGCTTTCTCTGCTCTTCATTCCTGCATGGGCTCCTTTTAGATTTCTAGATTGATCGGCTGCTTCTCAGAACAGAAAGTGAAAGTAAAAGAGCCATTTTACAAATGTGTGCTAAAAGTAACCACTAGATGGAGCTAGTTTGCAAGAAATCACAAATAAATGAATGCATTACAGCCACTTCTAAAGGAATTTTTTATGTAGGAAAAAATTGCGACTCCTCGCGGGTTTAAAATCGCAGTGATTAATCACGTTTTTAATACCAAAATATCATGTATGAGCGGCTTACTCACCAGGGTCATAGGAAGCAGTAAGGAGTGTCAGATATACTGACCAGTTCTCACCCGGTTCTTGTATAGGGCTGAGTAGTCTTCAGTTAAGTGGCCGTAGAAGCAGTGAATCCGCCCGTCGGCTGGTTGTTGGTCTGGAGCAGGCCCGTAAGCAGGGAGGCACAAAGATGGCGGGTGTTCGCGCCTTATTTACAGTTTGCGCACCAAGGAGTCCCGGTCGAGTTATCCCCTGATCTTTAGGGGCCAGATGTTTCGGCACACACCGTAGTGCTGTCCGTGCCTTGAGAAGGTGTAGAGGGTGAGTATGGGCGCTCTCGGCAGAAGCCTCTCCAGGGTCGGTAAACAGGCAGGACTTTCGTTCAGATGCAGCCTCACCCGCTCAGAGAATGTTAGTAGAGGGTAGCTCCGGAGCGGATCCCCGGCCCTCCAGAGCGGTGCTGGCAAGAGGGGACTGGCGGCAGGTGATGTTTGTCGGAGGAGCAGGCTGCTACTCCGGAGCGGAGCCCCGACCCTCCGGAGTAGGGGGACAGTAATAGCCAGCAGTTGAGGTCCAAATCAGCTTGTGCCCGTCGAGTTCAGATCAGCTTGGGTGGTGGTAGTAGCGGGTGAGCTGTGTCCGGAGGTCCAGGTAAGTTTGAGTGGTAGTGGGGATGTCCAGGGTAGAGCTCCGATCTTCCAGGCTGAAGCTAATGGCGGCCTGTGCTCTCAGCAGTGGCACTGCTGGTAATCGGCTCCGTGGTCATTCTTAGGTCAAAGTGGCTAAAACAGGGCACCATACCAAGGTATAATGTCTCTCCACGACAGCTAACCACCCAGGTGGACTTTGAGGCCAAAATGTATACTTAGTATAGCTTTTTTTAGCTTATTTTAAACTATTAGTCTGAGGAGCTTGGCATACACACAATCACATCCATCCAGTACAGTGGCTAACTCCGCCCCCCTTAATCACATTTTTAAATTGCATATACGATTAATCGTGCAGCCCTAATAAATATAAATATATATATATATATATACCGTAGGCTCATCAAGTTTATTTTATTTAAAATGTTTAGTTTTATGTAATGAAATAACTTTGCAATATATTTTCATTCTTTATTTTGAACTTTTTTGTGTCGTCTGGTTCAGAAAATTAAGCAATTTCTAATTCTATGAACTTAGATGCACCCTGCTGACTTCTCAAGGCTATCTCAGCTACATATATGTCTCTAAGTGGCATTATCATATAACAACTGCACTTTATACTAACATTATGACTGTAGCTAGCCTTGTTGTCTCTAAATAAAGAAAATGGTGGGTGGAGTTTGGCTATTGAAAAATAACTGTTGTAAAAAAAGGATGTTAATGTTAGACTTGGCTGATATGTTATTCTATAGCAACACAACAGGAATATCCTTTAATTACAAGGTGTTTACTGTCCCTTTAAAGGGACATTATACACTCAAACATATGGGCTAATTAAATAAAGCATTAAAAGAAAATAAAAGTTTTTAATTAACATGTGTTATCTATTTTGCTGCTTAAAGTGAAGGTCACTTTTCATGTGAAAGTGCCCGGTTTTAAAAAAACTATTAAAAATGGGCACTTTCATTCATGAAAATTGACATAGCACCGTATTTTAAAAATTCTTACATTGTTCTTCTTTAACGCCGGATCGGCCTTCTGAAACGACGCCCCGCCTGCTTCTTCCTGGTTTACTTACCCAGCAATGACGAAACTGGCTTCCTCCAATCACAGCATTGCCTCATGCAATGATTACCCCGGGGGGAAGGCCGTGATTGGAGGATGTTGGAATCGTCATTGCTGACATATGAAGAGGCTTGCGACGGGCTGGTGAAGCACTGGAGCGGCTTCAAGAAGAAAAGGTAAGTATAGTTTTAAAAAACCCCGACTGAAATGTCAATTTTCAGGAATGAAAGTGCCCTTGTTTTTAATAGTTTTTTTAAAAAACAGGCACTTTCACATGGAAATTGACCTTCACTTTAAGGTCCTTAAAATTATGTTAAAGTTTGAAGTCCTCTGACTTCATGAGAATACGTTCGTAATACCCAGTAGCTACAGAACAAGACTTTTTACCACACTCCCTAAATAGTGTTTACAGACAGCCCTCCTGCTGGAGCGGTCTGTGTAATGTGCTTTGTGCAGTACTATGTTCAAAGGCAGAAACGATGCAGATATACACAGAATATACACAGAAGCTGCAGAATTCCACTTCCCTTTCCCCCTCCGGTTACCACAGATCTCCTCCAGTCTCTGCACAACCTAATTAAATGCTATGGTAACCGGGAAGGGGAAGGGAAGTGGAATTCCTGCAGCGTTAGAACGGACAGAAGGGAAAATATGCTGCTGAGTTTAGCAGCTTCTGTGTTTATCTGTGTCTGCTGATTTCACACAGTCCGTTCTAACGCTGCAGGAATTCCACTTCCCTTCCCCCTCCCGGTTACCACAGCATTTAATTAGGTTGTGCAGAGACTGGAGGAGATCTGTGGTAACCGGGAGGGGGAAAGGGAAGTGGAATTCTGCAGCTTCTGTGAATATCTGCATTGTTTCTGCATTTGAACATAGTACTGCACAAAGCACATTACACAGACCGCTCCAGCAAACACTATTTAGGGAGTGTGGAAAAAGCCTTGTTCTGTAGCTACTGGGTATTACAAACGTATTCTCATGAAGTCAGAGGACTTCAAACTTTAACATCATTTTAGGATCTTAAAGGGACATGAAACCCAATTTTTTTTCCTTTCATGGTTTAGATAGAGAATATAATTTTAAACAACTTTCTAATTTACTTCTATTATCTAATTTGTTTCATTCTCTTAGTATAATTTGTTGAAGGAGCAGCAATACACTAATGGTTTCTAACTGAATACATGTGTGAGCCAATCACAATCGACATGTATATGCAGCCAACAATCAACAGCTAGAACCTAGGTTCTGTGATGCTCCTGAGCTTACCTAGATAAACATTTCAGCAAAGGATAACAAGAGAAGGAAGTAAATTAAATAATAGAAGTTAATTGGAAAGTTGTTTAAAATTGTATTCTCTATCTGAATCATGAAAGAAATTTTGTAGGTTTCATGTCCCTTTAAGCAGCAAAATAAAACTCCAGGTGCCTTTAAACAATTTTGATGATGTGGAAAAATAATAAATGCAGTATAGTGTAAAACTATGCATGGGTACACAATGGAATTCCAGAGAATTATCACCAATTTTGACTTATATTTTCATTAATTATTTAATTAATGCAAACTAAAGTTGGTTTCTAAAAGTGCTAGGTCTAATGAAATGTCAGCATATAGTTTGTGTGGGTAACTCACAGAAGAAATAAACACAATGGAATTGATATTCAAAAACCATAAATGTAAATGGTTTGAAACAGCTTCAGCACAAGGTTGTCAAAGGATTAAAGGTTTGTAAATAGTAACAAAAAAAAAACAAAAAAAAACTATGTATTGTTAGAGAAGTTAAAGGGACGGTCTACTCCAGAATGTTTATTGTTTAAAAAGAAAGATAATCCCTTTATTACAAGTTCTCCCTAAGGGTGCTGCGGGAAGCCAGATATGGACCCGTTGCTTAGTGTGCCTAGAGCTTTATTACCCATTCCCCAGTTTTGCATAACCAGCATGGTTGTATTAATACACTTTTTACCTCTGCGATTACCTTGTATCTAAGCCTCTGCAGAATGCCCCCTTATTCCAGTTGTTTTGACAGACATGCATTTTAGCCAATCAGTGCTTACTCCTAGGTAACTCCATGTGCACAATGTTATCTATATGGCACAAATGAACTAACCCCCTCTAGCTGTGAAAAACTGCCAAAATGCTCAGCGATAAGAGGCGGCCTTCAAGGGCTTAGAAATTAGTATATGACCTTACCTAGGATTAGCTTAGAACAAAGCAAAATTGATGATAAAAGTAAATTGGATGTCCTATCTGAATCATGAAAGTTTAATTTTGACTAGACTGCCCCTTTAATGTATACCCCTTATGACAACGAACTGTACATGAGACTGTCTCTCTCTCTCTGTGTTTAGGCTCCTGTTACTGTGAAGATCACGTACAATAGACGTCACTGTGTTTGCCAGTAAAGGGGACAACATTATAAGAATATCTGACAAATTCATTTGTGCTGAACAAGACAATGTCTGACAAGAACCAAACCTCAGACCTTCCTGATGCACACAGAGGTAAGCGGGATGTCACATGTATGTCACCTGGTTTTGTCATCACAATGGGATAATATTTACATTAACTAACCAGAAACCTCAGTGATCTGTTTGTCTTAAAGGTACATAGGGGTTGATAGTATATTGCCCCAAGGCAGAACATGCTGTGATGTGAGATGTCATTGCAGAAAATGCAGCATGTCTGCAGGAAGAATGGGACACATGCAGGAACTGTTGGCTCTTTTGCTTTGCAGCGCTGCTCTTCATCAGGCTGTTGTCTTCAAACTGCACTGTGCTCTGGCTGCACTGTGTAAGTTTTCCTTAACAAAGTGCACCCAGAACAAAGTGCTGTTTGAAGAGAACAGTCAAATATGGAGCATCGCTGCAAAGCAGCAGTGCATATAATATTATTATTGACTGACTCAAGACATAAAAACAACACTTTTTTTTTCTCTGCAGCTAATGTGCAATGTACTATATTATAAAACTTTAAAAAATGCTTTATTCTCCAGTTACTCAACACATTGCAATTGAGCTGGTGCTTTACTGTAACTGCTTAAAGGGACACTGAAGCCAATTTTTTTCTTTTGTAATTCAGAAAGAGCATGCAATTTTAAGCAACTTTCTAATTTACTCCTATTATCAATTTTTCTTCGTTTTCTTGCTATCATTATTTGAAAAAGAAGGCATCTAAGCTTTTTTTTTGGTTTCAGTATTCTGGACAGCACTTTTTTATTGGTGGATGAATTTATCCACCAATCAGCAAGGACAACCCAGGTTGTTCACCAAAAATGGGCCGGCATCTAAACTTACATTCTTGCATTTCAAATAAAGATACCAAGAGAATGAAGAAAATTTGCTAATAGGAGTAAATTAGAAAGTTGCTTAAAAATTCATGCCCAATCTGTATCACGAAAGAAAAATTTTGGGTACAGTGTCCCTTTAACCCCTTAACGACCAAGGACGTACGCCACACGTCCTCAAAAAAAATACAGTTAATGACCGAGGACATGTGGCGTACGTCCTTGGTCTGGAAAGCAGCTGGAAGCGATCCTGCTCGCTTCCAGCTGCTTTCCGGTTATTGCAGTGATGCCTCAACATAGAGGCATCCTGCAATAACCCCCCTTGGCCATCCGATGCAGAGAGAGCCACTCTGTGGCCCTCTCTGTACCGGACATCGATGGCCGGTTTCGTTGGTGGGTGGGAGCCAGTCTGGGAGGCGGGTGGGCGGCCATCGATGGGCCGTATGATGTGGAGGGGGGCGGGATCGTGGGCGGGAACGCCGGGTGCGCGCGCGGGCGCGCGCGGTGGTAGGAAGCGGGTGGGAACCGCTACACTACAGAAAAATGATGGGAGAAAAGTGGCAGTGATTGCCAAATATATTTACATATATGTCGATCTAAGAGATCTGGGAGGGGTGGTGGGTTGGTCTTTTGGGGGGGGCAAGCTACACTACAGAAAATTATTTAAAAAAAATAATAAAAACATATTTTACTATAAACTGGGTACTGGCAGACAGCTGCCAGTACCAAAGATGGCTACTAATAAGTTAGAGGGGGATGGGTAAAGAGCTGTTTGGGGGGTATCAGGGAGGTTGGGGGCTAAGGGGGGATCCTCCAGAGCAGCATATGTAAATATGCCTTTTTTTTAATTTATTTTTTATCAAGGATAGCTTTTTTTTTTAGTACTGGCAGACTTTCTGCCAGTACTTAACATGGCGGGGACAATTGTGGGGTGGGGGAGGGAAGAGAGCTGTTTGGGAGGGATCAGGGGGTGTAATGTGTCAGGTGGGAGGCTGATCTCTACACTAAAGCTAAAATTAACCCTGCAAGCTCCCTACATGCTACCTAATTAACCCCTTCACTACTAGCCATAATACACGTGTGATGCGCAGCGGCATTTAGCGGCCTTCTAATTACCAAAAAGCAACGCCAAAGCCATGTATGTCTGCTATTTCTCAACAAAGGGGATCCCAGAGAAGCATTTACAACCATTTGTGCCATAATTGCACAAGCTGTTTGTAAATGATTTCAGTGAGAAACCTAAAATTTTGAAAAATTTTACTTTTTTTTTTATTTAATCGCATTTGGCGTTGAAATGGTGGCATGAAATATACCAAAATGGGCCTAGATCAATACTTAGGGTTGTCTACTACACTACAATAAAGCTAAAATTAACCCTACAAGCTCCCTACATGCTCCCTAATTAACCCCTTCATTGCTGGGCATAATACACGTGTGGTGCGCAGTGGCATTTAGCGGCCTTCTAATTACCAAAAAGCAACACCAAATCCATATATGTCTGCTATTTATGAAAAAAGGGGATTCCAGAGAAGCATTTACAACCATTTGTGCCATAATTGCACGAGCTGTTTGTAAATAAATTCAGTGAGAAACCTAAAGTTTGTAACAAAATGTGTGAAAAAGTGAACAATTTTTTTTATTTGATCGCATTTGGCGGTGAAAAGGTGGCATGAAATATACCAAAATGGGCCTAGATCAATACTTTGGGATGTCTTCTAATAAAAAAATATATACATGTCAAGGGATATTCAGGGATTCCTGGAAGATATCAGTGTTCCAATGTAACTAGCGCTAAGTTTGAAAAAAGTGGTTTGGAAATAGCAAAGTGCTTCTTGTATTTATTGCCCTATAACTTGCAAAGAACATGTAAACATTGGGTATTTCTAAACTCAGGACAAAATTTGGAAACTATTTAGCATGAGTGTTTTTTGGTGGTTGCAGATGTGTAACAGATTTTGGGGGTCAAAGTTAGAAAAAGTGTGTTTTTTTCCTCATATTTTATATTTTTTTTATAGTAAATTATAAGATATGATGAAAATAATGGTATCTTTAGAAAGTCCATCCACCAGCATAAATCCAAAGGGTCCTTGAGAGAGCCTGTTGGTTAGTATCTGAAAGGACAAAGAATACACACACGCATAGCCCAGTACCGTTTGGACCAAAGAGGTATGTGACTAATAAGTTGCACTTACAGGAGACAAAGCAGCTCCAGGTGCAGTACCAGCAAACTGGGACCTCTCAGCCGCCCAGTGGACTGTATCACCACGAAGCAGGACAGTAGCAATCCCAAGCGAAATGCCCGAATGGCCAGCAAAAATTGATAATGATGTATGGTGACAAGAACCATACAACAGCATACAAAGTGTATATTTAAAAAACTTTATTTTAAAAAAGTGACGTGTTTCTCAGCCACCTATGGGCTGTTTCATCAGGCTATAAAACAACATTGCAACACACTTGCTATATAACAGGAAATGATAAAAGCACAATGATCTGATAGGTCAACCAATTAATACAATTAAAAACCTTCCACCTGTGTTTGTTAATTGGTAGTTAGTTGATATGGTAACCTCAGTATACAAACCTAACATGTAATACATAAAATATTAAAAATACAAATCGAATCAATACATGTATAAACTAAAATGCACATCAAATCCTATATTAAGAGCCCAAACAAAAATATATACCATATAATATAAAACATTTAAAATGATCAGTATTTCAGTAATTATCACATTTGGTAAATAGTGCGTCCAAAAACCTACAAACAAACATCAGCAGGGTCTTATATATACTAAAAATAGTTTCTTAATTCACTCTTTTTAGGCAGTAGCACACTATAGCTGAAACTCGATGCAGATACCAATGTAATAATACTGGTTGCTTAGTCCTAAAGATATAACTCTTATCAAGACGGTCTTATATTAGCATTTAAGCTTTAACATAGTGGTAGAGGGACCCTATGCTCTTACGTGAGGGCTGGGTCTCATCGGCGATCATGATCGCATACATTTAGTTTAGAAACTAAGGGCCATATTGTGGATAACATGTTCTTTTCTTTTGGGCCTATCACAATGGGATTGAACATATATGTCACCCTTTGTAGAGTTATGGGTTATTTTGTAGTTCTGGGCTTTTTCACTATCCCTCTGTGATTAGATCTAAGATACACACCTCATTCGGTAACACAGGAGGGCGGGTCATTATGGCGATCACGGTAACAAACATTTAGTTATTAGAATTCATGGGCCTCACTGAAAACAATGTATCCTTTTCAATGATTATAATAGGAATGAATATATATATAAGCATAGGTCCCTCTCCCACTATGTTAAAGCTTAAATGCTAATATAAGACCGTCTTGATAAGAGTTATATCTTTAGGACTAAGCGACTATTATTATTACATTGGTATCTGCATCGAGTTTCAGCTATAGTGTGCTACTGCCTAAAAAGAGTGAATTAAGAAACTATGTTTAGTATATATAAGACCCTGCTGATATGTTTGTGGGTTTTTGGATGCACTATTTACCAAATTTGATTATTACTGAAATACTGATCATTTTAACTGTTATATATTATATTGTATATATTTTTGTTTGGGCTCTTAATATATGATTTGATGTTCATTTTAGTTTATACATGTATTGATTCGATTTGTATTTTTAATATTTTATGTATTACATGTTAGGTTTGTATACTGAGGTTACCATATCAACTAACTACCAATTTACAAACACAGGTGTAGGTTTTTAATTGTATTAATTGGTTGACCTATCAGATCATTGTGCTTTTATCATTTCCTGTTATATAGCAAGTGTGTTGCAATGTTGTTTTATAGCCTGATGAAACAGCCCATAGGTGGCTGAGAAACGCGTCACTTTTTTTTAAAATAAAGTTTTTTAAATATACACTTGCTGTTGTATGGTTCTTGTCACCATACATTATTATCACTTTTTGCTTGCCATTCGGGCATTTCGCTTGGGATTGCTATTGTCCTGCTTCGTGGTGATACAGTCCACTGGCGGCTGAGAGGTCCCAGTTTGCTGGTACTGCACCCTGGAGGTGCTTTGTCTCCTGTAAGTGCAACTTATTAGTCCCATACCTCTTTTGGTCCAAACGGTCCAAAACCGTATTCTTTGTCCTTTCAGATACTAACCAACAGCTCTCTCATGGACCCTTTGGATTTATGCTGGTGGAGATCAGGTGAGCTGGACCACTGCTTAGTTCCAGCCCTGCTACAATAGCACCCATATGGGTGCGCCCCTGCTTGTGAGTATGCTCCATTTTCTGCACTTGCTTTTTTTACATGCTCTGGCAATACTAGGCCATGTTGGCGCTTCTGTTCCTCTTTTTATTTGCAGACTACGATTTCATCAGGACTGACCGTCCTATGACATAGAGCAGCCACTTCAATTTTGGATTATCCTTTTTGTTTTTTGGCTCTATGGACAATTCTCCTTCTTTTTTTTTATTGTTGTGTATATATATGACTATTTTTTCTGCTTTTGTTTCTGTGTTATGGTGATATAACCATTCTATAATTGAATAATAATTTTTGGTATTAGGGTCTTATAGTGGCCAGGAGGCGCCCCCTATGGGTGTGGGATACGTTTGGGTACACCACACTCTTTGCATTTGTCCATGCACAGCCAGGATTGGACTGAAGGGTTCGGCATGTATTCAGAATCTTTAACTTTCTGACTTCCGTCAAAAGATCTTCAATGAATAGAGAGTCGATTAGAGTTCCCAGAAAGGAACCCTTGTCCCGTGGAAGTAGTGAGCTCTTTTCTAGATTCACCTTCCACCCGTGAGTCCTTAGAAAAGGACAGAACAATGTCGGTATGAGACTTCGTTAGCTGATAAGACGACGCCTGGATCAGAATATCGTCCAGATAAGGCGCCACTGCTATGCCCCGCGGCCTGAGAACCGCCAGCAGAGATCCCAGAACCTTTGTAAAGATTCTGGGCGCCATGGCCAGACCGAAAGGAAGAGCCACGGAAATTAAAATGTTTGTCCAGAAAGGCAAACGGAGGAAACTAGAGATGATCTTTGTGGATAGGAACATGTAGATTATGCATCCTTCAGATTCACGGTAGTCAGAAATTGACCCTCCTGATCAATGGAAGAATGGAACGGATAGTTTTCATCTTAAAGGATGGAACTCTGAGGAACTTGTTTAGACTTTTGAGGTCTAGAATAGGTCGAACGTTCCCTCTTTTTTGGAAACTACAAAAAGATTTGATTAAAACCCCTGACCCTGTTCCAGTATTGGAACAGGGACATATTACTCCCATGAAGCAAGGTCTCCTACACAATGTAAGAACGCCTCTCTTTTTATCTGGTTTGCATATAATCTTGAAAAGAAGAAACCTCCCCTGGCGGAAGAGTTTCTGAACTCCAACTGATATCCCTGAGACACAATTTCCAGTGTCCAGGGATCCTGAAACATCTCTTATCAGAGCCTCGGACGAAGAGAGAGTGAGTCTGTCCCCCACCATATCCGGTCCCGGATCGGGGGCCGACCCTTCATGCTGACTTTGTTAGCAGCAGCAGGCTTCTTGGATTGTTTACCCTTGTTCCAGGACTGGTTGGGTCTCCAAGTGGACTTGGTTTGTGAATAATTCCCTTCCTGTTTAGAGGAAGAGGGAACTCCCTTGAAATTTCGAAAGGCACGAAAAATTACTCTGTCGCCCTCTTTGTTTGGACTTTTTATCCTGAGGGAGGAGATGACCCCTTTCCTCCCGTTATGTCAGAAATGATCTCTTCAAGTCAGGCCCGAATAGGGTTTTTTTCCCCTTGTAAGGAATAGTCAAAAGCTTAGATTTGGATGACACATCCGCAGACCCAGATTTTAACCATAAAGCTCTGCGTGCTAAGCATGGTTAAAACCTGAACTCTCTAGCCGCCAATTTAATAATCTGCAGGGAAGCATCCATAATACACAAACTTAGCTAACTTAAGAGCTTTAATTCCGATCATGTATCTCTTCAAAGGAGTCTCAGTCTTAAAAAGACTCTTTCAGAGCATCAAACAATAAGCAGCCGCAGTGGTGACTGTAGACAATGCAAGCCGTTGGTTGTAACAGGAATCCCTGATGAACGTAGAGTTTCTTAAGGAGACCCTCCAATTTCTTATCCATAGGGTCCTTAAACACACAACTATCCTCAATAGGAATAGTAGTCGCATTGGCCATAGTAGACACAGCCCTTCAACTTTAGGGGACCGTCTGCCAAGAAACTCTAATAGCATCGGCTATAGGATACATTTTTTTAAAAACTGGAGAAGGAGAGAAGAGGAATACCTGGTCTCTCCCATTCTTTTGCAATGATCTCTGAAGTCCTTTTCTGGGACTGGAAAGGACATCCGAAATTAGATGGAACTTCCAAATATCTGTCCAACTTACCAATTTCTCTGGAGGGACCACTATTGAGTCACAATCATCCAGAGTAAACCAACACCTCCCTCAGTAATAAACGAGGTGCTCAAGTTTAAACCTGAAAGAAAACTACATCAGAGTCGTAAGGCACTCCCTGAGTCGACAGTTCACCTTCTGAAAGTAACCGCAGGTACTCTCCAACCTCAGAACCCCGGGAGGGTACGTCCGTAATCGCCATCATAGAATCAGAGGCAGAACTTACTACATAATTGTCCTGTCTTGAACGCTTGCCGTGCGATATGGGCAAATAGCTAACGCATCAAGAAGAGTAGAGGACATCACTGCAGCTATGTCTTTTAATGTAAAAGCTGCAGATACTGGTGAAATACAAGTCCCCGCTTGCGCGGCGCGTTAAGGGCTGTGACGCTTGGTGAGAAAGCTGCGGCATGCTCTGCATCTCATCATCGTAGACTCTTGAGAAGCATTCAGCTTAGTCAATGATTTGTCAAAAACAATCTTGTCTCTAAAATGCAAGGCCCTCTCAATACATGAGGGACAAAATGGAGCAGGGGGTTCCACAGTGGCATCCAAACACATTGAGCACGCTACAGTTTGGATATCGTCTTCCATCATAACAGAAAGCAAGAAGCAATTTGGTCTGAAAATTATTTCACAAATTTGTAGCTAATTGCATAGAAAAAAAACAGCAGCACAGATTATTTTAAACCTGGTCAGCTACTGTGCCTTTAAAAACAAACAGGCACAGAATATATGGAAACGGGCAGTTACTGTGCCTTTAAATATGTATTAACGATTGCAAAAGGCAACAATAAAAAAAAACAATCTGTCTATATTTTATGTCGGTACCACTCGCCACAGCTCTGCTGAGGGCGCCTACCTGCCCCCACGGTCTAACGACCACACTCGACAAGGAACCAGAGGAATCTCGACAGAAAAAACGCCTAAGACCGCTCGTGTGTGTACTATCCATGCGGTCTCGTCGGGGGAGTTAGTCTATTCCGGAAGCAAGGACAGTCTGCGCAGCTAACAGCGCGCCAAAGCAAGTCCCGCCCCTATCGTGGGCGTCGCATCGGCTGTAAACTCCGCACGCAAAGAACTTCCATATCTGTAAAGTTCACCGCTCGGCAAATAAAAAGCCAGTTCTTAACCCCTGCTACAGATACCAAAGAAAAACATGCAGCCGTAAACCGGAGTCCTATACAAGGACTCCGGTAATCACGCCAGCGTCTAACACAGAGGTACCATAGCCCTAAGCATTCACACTGCAGCTATGTTCCCAGCCCCTGAATTAAGCCCCATTCGTAGGACCACAATAGGTATAACATTAGCCTCCAATGTAACCCCCCTTGTGACACACACACATCGTTATAGAACAGCCCTTCTACTTGTAGCCAGGGCTCAAGTTCCAACCACTTATAATGACACAGTCCCTTCTGAGTTAGCCAGTGTCCCAGAATAAAAAACTGCACTTACCTCAGTGCTGATCAACAGCCTGAGCAGGTCCACAGGATCAAGAGGTCTTCTCCCTCCAGCAGCTCTGTGAACACAAAGGGGCCTTAGTTAATATCTGCTAAGGCCATCAGGATACAAAGGGCAGCACTAGTATGGGAGGCACAGTGCGGGTAAAACCCCACCAGTTCCCATTGCTTTAAAGCCACCTGTGGCTCTACTCTAGAGGCTGACAAGGAATACGGCTACACCCTATAGTAAAATAGTACACTTTGGCACCATTTTAAAAATAATAAACTCTTGATTGTAGAATCTAAACTAACACATCACTTTACCTCTTCCTATCACTAACACAGGCAAATAGAATGACTGGGGTGGGAGGGAAGGGAGGAGCTATATATACAGCTCTGCTGTGGTGCTCTTTACCTCCTCCTGCTGACCAGGAGGCGATATCCCACAAGTAAGGATGAAATCCGTGGACTCATTGTATCTTGTAAAAGAAAAGGTTCTGCCTCTGGAGTATATTGGTAATGTACAGAAGTCTCTACTACACAGTTTATAAAATCCTGCTTTACTCCTGTTGTTATTGACCAGATCGGCACTATGTGCTCATGGCCATTGTGAATCTGTGTGCGTAAAGAGCGCTTATTGGTAGGTAAGCTCCATGCATAGTGTACCAACCAATCAGCTATTGCACATGTTGCCAATTTCTTATATACAAAATGTCTAAACATGGTTTTGTTTGTTTTTTTAGGCACTTTGCATTGCACAATGTCTTACTCTGGTGTGCTTAATTTGTACAACAGCAGCTGATGAAATCAGAGTGCATTATATACATGACAGCAGTGCTTGTCATCAGAGTATACTGACATAGGCTCACAAGTGTGCTCTATAAATGGCAGTAGTGTTTGTCGTTAGAGCATTCAAAGGTAGATTCAGGAGCATGCTCTATATGTGCAGCAGTTCTTGTCATGAGAGCATACTGAGGTAGGCTCAGAAGCGCACGCTATCTATGGCAGCAGTGCTTATCATGAGAGCATACTGAGGTAGAACAGGAGAGTGCTCTATATATGGCAGCAATGCTCGTTGTGAGACCATATAGAGGTAGGCACAGGAGCACTGTCTATATATGACAGCAGTGTTTGTTATGAGATCATACTGAGGTAGAACAGGAGAGTGCTCTATATATGGCAGCAGTGCTTGTCATGAGAGCATACTGAGGTAGAACAGGAGAGTGCACGCTATATATGGCAGCAGTGCTTGTCGTGAGCCCATACAGAGGTAGGCACAGGAGCACCGTTAATATACGGGAGAAGTGATTGTCATGAGTTCATACTGAGGAAGGCTCAGGAGCGCTCTCTATATATGACAGCAGTGCTTGTCATGAGAGCATACTGAGGTAGAACAGGAGCGTGCTCTATATATGGCAGCAGTGCTTGTCATGAGAGCATACTGAGGTAGAACAGGAGCGTGCTCTATATATGGCAGCAGTGCTTGTCATGAGAGCATACTGAGGTAGAACAGGAGCGTGCTCTATATATGGCAGCAGTGCTTGTCATGAGAGCATACTGAGGTAGAACAGGAGCGTGCTCTATATATGGCAGCAGTGCTTGTCATGAGAGCATACTGAGGTAGAACAGGAGCGTGCTCTATATATGGCAGCAGTGCTTGTCATGAGAGCATACTGAGGTAGAACAGGAGCGTGCTCTATATATGGCAGCAGTGCTTGTCATGAGAGCATACTGAGGTAGAACAGGAGCGTGCTCTATATATGGCAGCAGTGCTTGTCATGAGAGCATACTGAGGTAGAACAGGAGCGTGCTCTATATATGGCAGCAGTGCTTGTCATGAGAGCATACTGAGGTAGAACAGGAGCGTGCTCTATATATGGCAGCAGTGCTTGTCATGAGAGCATACTGAGGTAGAACAGGAGCGTGCTCTATATATGGCAGTAGTGCTTGTCATGAGAGCATACTGAGGTAGAACAGGAGCGTGCTCTATATATGGCAGCAGTGCTTGTCATGAGAGCATACTGAGGTAGAACAGGAGCGTGCTCTATATATGGCAGCAGTGCTTGTCATGAGAGCATACTGAGGTAGAACAGGAGCGTGCTCTATATATGGCAGCAGTGCTTGTCATGAGAGCATACTGAGGTAGAACAGGAGCGTGCTCTATATATGGCAGCAGTGCTTGTCATTAAAGCATACTGAGGTAGAACAGGAGCATGTTTTATATGGCAAAAAGGTATGTTGTAGAGTCCACAGCACCAAAAGTATCTGTTTTATTATTATTATTCTTTATTTATGAAGCGCCAAACATATCGCAGCGCTGTCCATGGATACAATTAATTTAAATAAAACAAATGTTAAGACTTGTAAGAGACAGGACAAAATTTACAAACACATACAGGAGGAATTGAGGACCCTATTCCCGTGGGAACTAACGCATAACAGTCAGGTAAATGTGCACGTTATGCTTTAGTAAACAGATGCTTATTCATAGTGCTGTGGACTCTACACCTTTTTGCAGCCTTGGCCGTGGCTTCCAGTCCTACGTGCACTACCCCAGATGGGAGTTCCAGGTGCTGAGCTTTACATTATCTGTTGTGTCTATATATGGGAGAGGTGTTTGTCATGAGAGCATACTGAGGTAGGTACAGGATCATGCTCTATATGAGGCAGCAGTGTTTGTAATGAGAGCATACTGAGGTAGGTACAGGATCATGCTCTATATGAGGCAGCAGTGTTTGTAATGAGAGTATACTGAGGTAGGTACAGGCGCATGCTTTATACGAGGCAGCAGTGATTGTAATCAAGCATACTGAGGTAGGTACAGGATCATGCTCTATATGAGGCAGCAGTGTTTGTCATGAGAACATACTGAGGTAGGTACAGGATCATGCTCTATATGAGGCAGCAGTGTTTGTAATGAGAGCATACTGAGGTAGGTACAGGATCATGCTCTATATGAGGCAGCAGTGTTTGTAATGAGAGCATACTGAGGTAGGTACAGGATCATGCTCTATATGAGGCAGCAGTGTTTGTAATGAGAGCATACTGAGGTAGGTACAGGATCATGCTCTATATGAGGCAGCAGTGTTTGTAATGAGAGCATACTGAGGTAGGTACAGGATCATGCTCTATATGAGGCAGCAGTGTTTGTAATGAGAGCATACTGAGGTAGGTACAGGATCATGCTCTATATGAGGCAGCAGTGTTTGTAATGAGAGCATACTGAGGTAGGTACAGGATCATGCTCTATATGAGGCAGCAGTGTTTGTAATGAGAGCATACTGAGGTAGGTACAGGATCATGCTCTATATGAGGCAGCAGTGTTTGTAATGAGAGCATACTGAGGTAGGTACAGGATCATGCTCTATATGAGGCAGCAGTGTTTGTAATGAGAGCATACTGAGGTAGGTACAGGATCATGCTCTATATGAGGCAGCAGTGTTTGTAATGAGAGCATACTGAGGTAGGTACAGGATCATGCTCTATATGAGGCAGCAGTGTTTGTAATGAGAGCATACTGAGGTAGGTACAGGATCATGCTCTATATGAGGCAGCAGTGTTTGTAATGAGAGCATACTGAGGTAGGTACAGGATCATGCTCTATATGAGGCAGCAGTGTTTGTAATGAGAGCATACTGAGGTAGGTACAGGATCATGCTCTATATGAGGCAGCAGTGTTTGTAATGAGAGCATACTGAGGTAGGTACAGGATCATGCTCTATATGAGGCAGCAGTGTTTGTAATGAGAGCATACTGAGGTAGGTACAGGATCATGCTCTATATGAGGCAGCAGTGTTTGTAATGAGAGCATACTGAGGTAGGTACAGGATCATGCTCTATATGAGGCAGCAGTGTTTGTAATGAGAGCATACTGAGGTAGGTACAGGATCATGCTCTATATGAGGCAGCAGTGTTTGTAATGAGAGCATACTGAGGTAGGTACAGGATCATGCTCTATATGAGGCAGCAGTGTTTGTAATGAGAGCATACTGAGGTAGGTACAGGATCATGCTCTATATGAGGCAGCAGTGTTTGTAATGAGAGCATACTGAGGTAGGTACAGGATCATGCTCTATATGAGGCAGCAGTGTTTGTAATGAGAGCATACTGAGGTAGGTACAGGATCATGCTCTATATGAGGCAGCAGTGTTTGTAATGAGAGCATACTGAGGTAGGTACAGGATCATGCTCTATATGAGGCAGCAGTGTTTGTAATGAGAGCATACTGAGGTAGGTACAGGATCATGCTCTATATGAGGCAGCAGTGTTTGTAATGAGAGCATACTGAGGTAGGTACAGGATCATGCTCTATATGAGGCAGCAGTGTATGTAATGAGAGCATACTGAGGTAGGTACAGGATCATGCTCTATATGAGGCAGCAGTCATGGGAGCACACAGAAGTAGGCTCAGGAGCGTGCTTTATGTATGACACCAGTGCTTGTCGTGAGAGCATACTAAGATAGGCACAAGTTAAGTTGTATCAAGGAGTTAAATACATACTTAGTGACTACAGTATTTCAAGACGCTGGTTTATTTGGGCCCATAGTTGGTATCTGTTAAAGGGACATTCCGATCAAAATTTAAATGCGCATAGATGAATTTCATCTCTGAATAGAAACATATTTGTAATATACATGTACAGTATTGGCAAAAATGCTTCTAGTAAAAGTTATCAGTGTTTTAGTGTTAGCATTTGTCTCTGCACGTGCATGTGACGCACAGCTAGATATTCTCAGTGCAGCAGCATTTTAAATATTGCAGCTGCTCATTAACAGATGGTACAAGCACTTTAGGCTCCCTCACAAGTGCTGTGTTGAAAATGCTGGTGCACGGGGCATACTTAAATACACTTTTGAAACAGCTATAGCTTTTAATAGAAGCACTTTTGCTAATGCATGTAAATTACAAAAATGCTACAATTCAAAACTGAAATGCATCCACGTGGATTCCAATTTTGGCTGGAATGTCCCTTTAAGCTTTTAAATTGGGATTTTTTGTCTTTTTAGCTGAGCTATTGTACTTATTTTTTTATTATTTAAATTGTATTTTATAAAATCTGTGCCAATTTCTTCCCAAAAGTGATTCAATATTACTCAATGCTGTAAGTGACTGAATTTAATACAAAGCGTGATTTTATTATCTAGATTATTAGGTTTAAAGGGACATGAAACCCAACATTTTTCTTTCATGATTTAGCTAGAGAGTACAATTTTTAACAACTTTCCAATTTACTACTTTTATTTCATTTGCTTCCTTCCCTTGTTATCCTTTGCTGAAATATTATCTAGAAAAGCTCAGGAGCATCAAAGAACCTAGTTTCTAGCTGCTGATTGGTTGCTGCATGTTTATACCGATTGTCATTGGCTCATCCATTTTTTTCAGTTTGAAACCAGTAGTGCATTTCTGCTCCTTCAACAAATGATACCAAGAGAATGAAACATATTAGATAGTAGAAGTAAATTAGAAAGTTGTTTAAAATTGTATTCTCTATCTAAATCATGAAATCATTTTTTTGGGTTTCATGTCCCTTTAAGAATATTATTGTTAAAAAAAATAATAATACAAATTTCTGTTATATAAGTTTATGTTACACCCTGTACTGTGCTCTATCAGGTAACTTCCTGCTGTAATTACAGGGCGTCTAGAGGAAAACCCGGGCACTGGGCTATTAAATGTGAAGGAAGAGGATGAGACAGATGACATGAATAGTCATCAGACTGAAATACATTGCTCCCTCCCTGCCGGTGAGTAGTAATACGTGAGAGTCTGCCGGGGCTGTGCACACAGTTACCTACTGCTCTCCCTCCCTGCCGGTGAGTAGTAATACGTGAGAGTCTGAAGGGGCTGTGCACACAGTTACTTACTGCTCTCCCTCCCTGCCGATGAGTAGTAATACGTGAGAGTCTGCCGGGGCTGTGCACACAGTTACTTACTGCTCTCCCTTCCTGCCGGTGAGTAGTAATACGTGAGAGTCTGCCGGGGCTGTGCACACAGTTACCTACTGCTCTCCCTCCCTGCCGGTGAGTAGTAATACGTGAGAGTCTGCCGGGGCTGTGCACACAGTTACTTACTTCTCTCCCTCCCTGCCGGTGAGTAGTAATACGTGAGAGTCTGCCGGGGCTGTGCACACAGTTACTTACTGCTCTCCCATCCCTGCCGGTGAGTAGTAATACGTGAGAGTCTGCGGGGCTGTGCACACAGTTACTTACTGCTCTCCCTCCCTGCCGGTGAGTAGTAATACGTGAGAGTCTGCCGGGGCTGTGCACACAGTTACTTACTGCTCTCCCTCCCTGCCGGTGAGTAGGAATACGTTGAGAGGTCTGCCGGGGCTGTGCACACAGTCACTTACTGCTCTCCCTCCCTGCCGGTGAGTAGTAATACGTGAGGAGTCTGCCGGGGCTGTGCACACAGTTACTTACTGCTCTCCCTCCCTGCCGGTGAGTAGTAATACGTGAGAGTCTGCCGGGGCTGTGCACACAGTTACTTACTGCTCTCCCTTCCTGCCGATGAGTAGTAATACGTGAGAGTCTGCCGGGGCTGTGCACACAGTTACCTACTGCTCTCCCTCCCTGCCGGTTAGTAGTAATACGTGAGAGTCTGCCGGGGCTGTGCACACAGTTACTTACTGCTCTCCCTCCCTGCCGGTGAGTAGTAATACGTGAGAGTCTGCCGGGGCTGTGCACACAGTTACTTACCGCTCTCCCTCCCTGCCGGTGAGTAGTAATACGTGAGAGTCTGCCGGGGCTGTGCACACAGTTACTTACTGCTCTCCCTTGTAGTTTACTGTCTGCTTTATAAGCGCAGATAACACAATGAGTTTAACCCTTGTTTAGTTCATGTTGTTTTTTTTATACTGGATCATAGAGGATCACAGTAAAAAAAAGGAATGAGAGGGAAAAGGAGGAGAATGTGTGAATTTGGTGCTATTGTCTGTCAGGGAAATAAACAAACTATTTTATAGTAAAGTTAAAAAAAAATAGATCATGTGATATAAAAACTGAATCTGCTTTATTTGTACAGATGAAGATAACACTGATATAGTGAAAGTTGAGATAACAGAAGATCTGTGTGTGAGGCATCAGCTGGAAGCACCAGATGAGGAAACCAGTGACAGCATCAGCCCAGGTGAGTGTGCACTTGTGGTGTGTCTGAGGAACACAGGATACAGGTGAGTGTGCACTTGTGGTGTGTCTGTGGGACACAGGATACGACACTTGTGTTGTGCCTGAGGGATGCAGATCACAGGTAAGTGTGCACGTATGTTGTGTCTGAGGGATATGGGTTACAGGTGAGTGTGCATGAGTGTTACAGATGAGTGTGCATGTGTGTTGTGTCTCAGGAACACAGGATACATGTGAATGTGCACATATGTTGTGTCTTAGGGATACAGGTTACAGGTGAGTGGGCATGTGTCTGAGGGATGAAGGTAACATATGTGTTGTGTGTGTGTGAGATATTTGGGTTACTGGTGAGTGTGCACATATATTTTGTGTGTGTGGTATGTTGCAAACAGGTGAGTGTGCACATATATATTGTGTGTGAGGTACGTGTGTTACAGGTGAGTGTGCACATATATTGTGTGTGAGTTACGTTGGTTACAGGTGAGTGTGCACATATATTGTGTGTGAGGTATGTGTGTTACAGGTGAGTGTGCACATATATTGTGTGTGAGGTACTTGGGAAACAGGTGAGTGTGCACATATATTGTGTGTGAGGTATGTGTGTTACAGGTGAGTGTGCACATATATTGTGTGTGAGGTATGTGTGTTACAGGTGAGTGAGCACATATATTGTGTGTGAGGTATGTGTGTTACAGGTGAGTGTGCACATATATTGTGTGTGAGGTATGTGTGTTACAGGTGAGTGTGCACATATATTGTGTGTGAGGTACATGGGTTACAGGTGAGTGTGCACATATATTGTGTGTGAGGTACATGGGTTACAGGTGAGTGTGCACATATATTGTGTGTGAGGAATGTGGGAAACAGGTGAGTGTGCACATATATATTGTGTGTGAGGTACGTGGGAAACAGGTGAGTGTGCACATATATTGTGTGTGAGGTACGTGTGTTACAGGTGAGTGTGCACATATATTGTGTGTGAGGTACGTGGGTTACAAGTGAGTGTGCACATATATATTGTGTGTGAGGTATCTACGTTACAGGTGAGTGAGCACATATATTGTGTGTGAGGTACGTAGGTTACAGGTGAGTGTGCACATATATATTGTGTGTGAGGTATGTGAGTTACAGGTGAGTGAGCACATATATATTGTGTGTGAGGTATCTACGTTACAGGTGAGTGTGCTCATATATTGTGTGTGAGGTACGTGGGTTACAGGTGAGTGTGCACATATATATTGTGTGTGAGGTATCTACGTTACAGGTGAGTGAGCACATATATATTGTGTGTGAGGTATGTGTGTTACAGGTGAGTGAGCACATATATATTGTGTGTGAGGTATGTGTGTTACAGGTGAGTGAGCACATATATATTGTGTGTGAGGTATGTGTGCTACAGGTGAGTGAGCACATATATATTGTGTGTGAGGTATCTACGTTACAGGTGAGTGAGCACATATATATTGTGTGTGAGGTATGTGTGCTACAGGTGAGTGAGCACATATATATTGTGTGTGAGGTATGTGGGTTACAGGTGAGTGAGCACGTATATTGTGTGTGAGATACATTGATACATCCCACGAGCAATGCACACAACTTACACACATACATATATATTCTTATTGTACAGGCCGTATGGATGTGACCGCCTTTTTAGAGGGCTCAGCGGTTGAGCACAGAGGAGAACCGTATTTGTGTGATCACATAAAGACTGAGGAGGATGAAGTTCCTATATATATGGCTACAGGTGATTTGCACTAATTAACACATTACCCTTAAATATCCGCCAGCTATAGCACAGGTCTTGACTCCGGCATACAGTCCTAGCACAGCTTTTCCAGCGAAGCTCTGCTAGATAAACCCAAAATGACCACAAACCTACAGGGCCTGTACAGGTTCTGAAAAACAAGTCATTATCTATATTTAACCATTAACCAAGGTTAATTAAAGAGACATGACACCCAAAAAGATTTATTTCTTGATCAGATAGAGAATACAATTTTAAACAACTTTGTGGTTTACTTCTATTATCTAATTGCTTCATTCTTTAGATATCCTTTGTGGAAGAAAAAGCAATGCACATGGGTGACCTAATCACATGAGGCATCTATGTGCAGCCACCAATCAGCAGCTACTGAGCCTATTTAAATATGCTTTTCAACAAAGGATATCAAGGGAATGAAGCAAATTAGATAATAGACATAAATTGGAATTTTGTTTAAAATTGCATGCTCTTTCTAAATCATGAAAGAAAAAATGTAGGTATCATGTCCCTTTAAGTAAAGGGAATATTCTGATGGTGACATTTTGTCTTATTTAAACAGTTATATTTTCTCAGATGGTTACACAGCAGACACAAGTCAGTGAGCAGCTCATGTATGAATAACTAAGGGCTAGATTACACATGAAGCACACAAATATAAGCACTGCTGAGTGCTAACTCCACTCAAGTTAAATCTATAGAGCTTCTATTCTTGTACTCGTATTACAAGTTGAAAGTAGAATGTTATCGGAAGAGTCAAAGCCTCAGGTGCTAACATCTGGAGGTCGTTTATTGTGATCTCTTTCTGCATAGACTCCTGTATATTTATACACATATAAATAAAAAACACTTGGATATACAACTTTGTGTCTGTTCCAGTCCAGCACCTGATCATAGACCATATCCCTTTAAATCACTGTTAGAATATTTGTTTTTGTATTAAATATGTATAACTGAGTGAAATACTTTATTTTTGTTATATTATATACAGTATCTCACAAAAGTGAGTATACCCCTCACATTTTTTGTAAATATTTTATTTTATTATTTCTTTTCATGTGAAAACACTGAAGAAATTATACTTTGCTACAATGTAAAGTAGTGAGTGTACAGCCTGTATAACAGTGTTAGTTTGCTGTCCCCTCAAAATAACTCAACACACGGCCATTAATGTCTAAACCGTTGGCAAGAAAAGTAAGTATACCCCCTAAGTGGAAATGTCCAAATTAGGCCCAAAGTGTCAATATTTTGTGTGGCCACCATTATTTCTCCAGCACTGCCTTAACCCTCTTGGGCATGAAGTTCACCAGAGCTTAAAAGGGTTGCCACTGGTGTCCTCTTCCACTCCTCCATGACGACATCACAGAGCTGGTGGATGTTAGAGTCTTTGCTTCCCCACCTTCCGTTTGAGGATGCCCCACAGATGCTCAATAGGGTTTATGTCTGGAGACATGCTTGGCCAGTCCATCACATTTACCCTCAGCTTCTTTAGCAAGGCAGTGGTTGTCTTGAAGGTATGTTTGGGGTCGTTATCATGTTGGAATACTGCCCTGCGGCCAGTCTCCGAAGGGAGGCAATCATGCCTCTGCTTCAGTATGTCACAGTACATGTTGGCATTCATGGTTCCCTCAATTAACTGTAGCTCCCTAGTGCCGGCAGCACTCATGCAGACCCAGATCATGACACTCACACCACCATACTTGGCTGTAGGCAACACAAGACACACTTGTCTTTGTACTCCTCACCTGGTTGCCACCACACACGCTTGACACCATCTGAACCAGATAAGTTTATCTTGGTCTCATCGGACCACAGGATATGGTTCCAGTAATCCATGTCCTTAGTCTGCTTGTCTTCAGCAAACCTGCGAGCTTTCTTGTGCCTCATCTTTAGAAGAGGTTTCCTTCTAGGACGACAGCCATGCAAACCAATTTGATGCAGTGTGCGGGCATATGGTCTGAGCACTGACAGGCTGACCCCCCCCCCCCCACCCCTTCAACCTCTGCAGCAATGCTGGTAGCACTAATACGTCTATTTCCCAAAGACACCCCTCTGGATATGACGCTAACACGTGCACTCAACTTCTTTGGTCGACCATGGCGAGGCCTGTTCTGAGTGGAACCTGTCCTGTGAAATCGCTGTATGGTCTTGCCTACCGTGCTGCAACTCAGTTTCAGGGTCTTGGCAATCTTCTTATAGCCTAGGCCATCTTTATGTAGAGCAACAATTCTTTTTTTCAGATCCTCAGAGAGTTCTTTGCCATAAGGTGCCATGTTGAACTTCCAGTGACCAGTATGAGAGAGTGTGAGAGCGATAACACCAAATTTAATACACCTGCTCCCCATTCACACCTGATACCTTGTAACACTAACAAGTCACATGACACCAGGGAGGGAAAATGGCTAATTGGGCCCAATTTTGACATTTCCACTTAGGGGTGTACTCACTTTTGTTGCCAACGGTTTAGATATTAATGGCTGTGTGTTGAGTTATTTTAAGGGGACAGCAAATTTACACTGTTAAACAGGCTGTACACTCACTACTTTACATTGTAGCAAAGTGTCATTTCTTCAGTGTTGTCAAATGAAAAGATATAATAAAATATTTACAAAAATGTTAGGGGTGTACTCACTTTTGTGAGCCACTGTATGTTTTGTTGTGCATATATTCATAGGGTCGGGACAGTAAAGGCAAAATTACACTTTTGTGCTCCAGATGAAGAGTACAATTTTAACATTTCCAATTTACATCTATTATCTAATTTTCTGTGTTCTCTTGGTATAGTTAGTTGAAAAGCATACCTAGGTAGGTAGGCTCAAGGGCAGCAATGCACTACTAGCTAGCTAAAGTTTGGTGTCTGCACATATGTCTCTTGTCATTGGCTCACCAAATGTGTACAGCTAGCTCCCAGTAGTGCTTAGCCGCTTCTTCAACAAAATATAACAACATTTGCTTCATTCTCTTGGTACCAGAAGTAAATTGGAAAGTTTTTTAAAAGTGCACGCTCTATCTGTATTGTGAAAGGTTTACTTCAGGTCTCCAAAAGCACTAATTTTTCCAATGCTATTTTGTAATGTGCTTGAGTGTAACACTTATGTCGCCAATGTAATACGAGCGTTAGTAACAAATCCTGTGCTATCCATTCAAAGTATAGGGTGCGCTAAATAAATGTCAGCCTTGTTAAAGGGACATGCAACCCCACATTTTCTTTCATAATTCAGAGATAGAATAAAATTTTGAACAACTTTCAAATTTACTTCTATATATAATTTTCTTCATTTTCTTGGTATCAAAGGATGCGAAGAGAACAAAACAATTTCGATAATAAAAGTAAATTGGAAAGTTGTTACAAATTGCCTGCTCTCTGAATCTGTCTGACAATTTCATGTCTCTGATAATGACTGTGCGCAGCATCACACTAAAGTTAATGGTCAATGGTTGCGCTTAGTCTCATGGATGCAGCACACAGGTGTGTACGTTATGTGTCTGAGGGACGCAGGGACCAAGTGAGTATGTGTATGATGTATCTACAGGGTGCAGGTGAGTTTATGTGAGTGACGTGTCTGAGGGACGTAGAGACCAAGTGAGTATGTGTATGATGTATCTACAGGGTACAGGTGAGTTTATGTGAGTGATGTGTCTGAGGGACGTAGAGACCAAGTGAGTATGTGTATGATGTATCTACAGGGTACAGGTGAGTTATGTGAGTGATGTGTCTGAGGGACGTAGAGACCAAGTGAGTATGTGTATGATGTATCTACAGGGTACAGGTGAGTTTATGTGAGTGATGTGTCTGAGGGGTGCAGGGTACAGGTGAGTGTATATGTGTCTAATATAATTTCCTTGATCAGTGCTAAAATTTAACCATTTTTATATGATCTATGCAGGTGATGTTAAGACTGAAGTCACAATTAATGCTGAACAGACTGATGATCTGGTAGCTCTGAAGCAGGAAATTAGTGACAATATCAGTACAGGTGAGTGTACATGTGTGATATGTCAGAGGGGTGCATTGTACATGTGAGTGCACGTGTGATGTGTCTGAGGGGTGCAGGGTACATGTGAGTGCATGTGTGAGACGTATCTGAGGGGTGCAGGGTACATGTGAGGTGCACGTTGTGAGACGTATCTGAGGGGTGCAGGGTACATGTGAGAGCATGTGTGATGTGTCTGAGGGACGCAGGTCACAGGTGAGTGTACATGTGTGATGCGTCTGATGGGTGCATGGACCAAGGGAGTGTATGTGTGTGATGTGTCTGAGGGATGCAGGTCACAAGTGAGTTTACATTTGTGACATGTAAGCTGGAACCTGTGAAGCAGGATATCAGTGACAATATCAGTACAGGTAAGTGTACATGTGTGATATGTCTGAGAGATACAGATCATCTGTACCACTAAGCACAGGGAGGTTTTTACTAGGGGAGAGAGAGACATTTTAGAGCCTTGTCTCATTTTAGTAAAACATAATGCCCCAGTGATATAATTTATGTAGGACTGAAATCCAAGTCTAAATTATTTTAAAAAAACAAAACACCCCAAAAAACCTTAAAAAGCCTAACACTAACCCCCTGACGATCCACTTACAGTTTTTGAAGTCCTGATCCAGGCGGCGAGAAGTCTTCATCCAGGTGACCTCTTCAATCTTCATCCAGGCGGCATCTTCTATCTTGATCCCGGAGGCGCGAAGCGGGTCCATCCTGAAGACATCCGGCGCGGAGCATCCTCTTCACACCAATAGCCAATAGAATGAGAGCTGCTTAAAACCTGTTAACTGTTCAAATCAGCCAATAGGATTTAAGCAGCTCTCATTCTATTGGCTGATTCATCATTCAATAGAATTAGAGCTGCTTAAATCCTATTGGCTGATTTGAACAGTTGAACAGCTGATTCAAATTTTTTAGCCAATAGGAATGCAAGGGACGCCATCTTGGATCGCGTCCCTTGCATTGAAGATTCAGTGTACGGCGACGACCGTATGTAGCAGGATGCTTTGCGCCGGATGTCTTCAGGATGGACCTGTTCCTCGCCTCCTGGATCAAGATAGAAGATGCCGTCTGGATGAAGATTGAAGAGGCCGCCTGGATGAAGACTTCTCACCACTTGGATTAGGACTTCGCGGATTGAAGAAGGTTAGTGTTAGGCTTTTTTAAGTTTTTTTGGGTGGTTTTATTTTTCTAGTTTAGGTAGTTTGAGGGGTGGGGGTTTGTATAGTGTTAGGGGGTGTTGTATTTTTGGGGGGGGCAAAAGAGCAGTTCACTCAGGGCAATGCCCTACAAAAGGCCCTTTTAAGGGCCCTTGGTAGTTTGGGGGGTGGGGGTTGTATAGTGTTAGGGGGTGTTTGGTGTATTTTTGGGGGGACAAAAGAGCTGTTTAACTCAGGGCAATGCCCTACAAAAGGCCCTTTTAAGGGCCCTTGGTAGTTTATTCTAGATTAGGCTGTTTTTTTTTGTAAAAGGGTTCTAGAATAGGAATAATTTTAATTTCTCTTGCAAGGTGTATCCCAGTCCACGGATTCATCCTTACTTGTGGGATATTCTCATTCCCTACAGGAAGTGGCAAAGAGAGCACACAGCAGAGCTGTCCATATTGCTCCCCCTCAGGCTCCGCCCCCCCAGTCATTCTCTTTGCCGCTCTAACAAGTAGCATCTCCACGGGAGGGTAAAGTGAATGTGGTGTTAGATTTGTAGTTTTTATATCTTCAATCAAGAGTTTGTTATTTTTAAATAGTGCCGGTTTGTACTCTTTACTCTCTGGCAGAAAGTGATGAAGAATTCTGCTGAGAGGAAGATGATTTTAGCATGTTGTAACTAAAATCCACTGCTGTTCCCACATAGGACTGAGGAGTACCAGAAAACTTCAGTTGGGGGGAACAGTTTGCAGGCTTAACTGCTATAAGGTATGTGTAGTCATTTTTTCTAGTCAAGACTTAGTAATGCTAGAAGACTGACAAGAATCCCCACGTGGGGAAGGTAAGTCATATTCTAGACTCAGTATAGAAGGAAGGCTTAATTAAGGGCTCAAACACTGGTGGACACTGTCAAAGGGGCAATCGATTATTTTAAGCAAAATATAATCGTTATACAAGTTTTTTTATTACTTTGGATGTGTTTTACGGGGTTTTATTCCACATGGCATATTTTAGACACCTAATTAGGGTTTTTGAAGGCCCCACAACTCCGGAGTGATGGGGGAGGCCCCTAAATTTTGCGCCTCAGTTGCGCAGTTACATTTGCAGACAGCTTCATGCAGCTTCACGTGGAGGGTCCTAAGACTTCTTGAGGACTTCATAGAGGCTTATTTTCCATTCATCTAATCCCCAGGGGCAGGTAGGGCCACGGCAGATTGCTGTGGCATGGTGCTGTAGTTTGCTAACCGGTTGTTTACTTTAGGTGGCTCCGGTTTGGGCATTAATGGGTTAATTGGCTTGAAATTAAATGTGCAACCATTTCAAGGCATTAGTATAATGTGTTGAAAATTTCAGGAAGATTGGATCATTTTTTAAGTTCAGTAAAAAAAGTGTGCACTTTTTTTTTTTTTTTTTTAAAACTTTATTTATAGAAAAGAATCCAAGACATACAAAACAAGTACAATCACATTGGTATAATAGGTTTCGATATCAACATATGCATAGTAAGACATATAAGGCAGTGACCGTGTTAAAAGGCCCGATACTTAAATGAAATCTTCATGCATGTACTTGGACTCGTTTTTTATCAAAAATATCTAAATATACAGACAAACAAAGGGAAGAAAAAGAAAGGAAAAGCAAAAGGGAAAAAGCAAACTAAGATAAGGAAAGAAAGAGAATAGCATAGAAAGAAAAACGGAAAGATCAATAAACAACAAATATGCTCATACTCACCCAGGGTATCTCCGGATCCCCCCCCCCATCCAGCCAACCACCGCGCGCCTCCGCAAATGAAAGGAATTCTCAACAGTTTGAATCAGTGGAAAGACACCAGTTACCCTTTAGATTTTCGTTTAAGACATACAGACTGTTTTTAAAGGGAAGGAGAACTCTATCCCTAACTATGTTTGGTAACTGCATGAAATATACCTCCCATTTAAGAAGAAACCTCTTCACTCTTTTCTCAGGGTCTCCCCTTGTGTCTGCCTGCTCAATTAACATCTGAGTGTGTACCGCTCTAAGCAGCTGTTGAAATGGAGGGGTTCTCTCTCCCACCCATTCCCTAACAATAGCCTGTTTAGCTAGCATGAGAACTGTAGTTATGAAAGTGTTGGATTTATGTGTCTGGTCTCTAGGCGTCAGAAAATTCACATACTGTGCTGAGAGGGGTAGAACCTCTGCACCTTTGGGCACCCCCACATCAGATGAATCCAGTCAGGGGACACCCGGCTACATTTACTGCATAGATCACGTGCCCCTCGAACCCATTTTGCACGCATGCCAGGGGTAATATAAGCTTGGTGCAAGAACTTTAGGTGCGATTCTCTCAATTTTGCAGAAATGGTACCCTGAATTGCCCTCTCAAAGTAATCTGCGTTGTGTCCACCTCTAAATCTTCAAAATGAGACCATTTCGATACGATCCCACGCAGAGTGGAATCCTCAAAATGACGATACAACAGAGTATATGTGTGTGAGAGTCTGTGAGGTCCCAGTTTTGCCAAGGCACAAAGTCTGTCTATATTGGAAGATTCCTTAGACAACAGTCCCCCTGAAATTAGTGTAGAAATGTAATGTCTGCATTGGAAGTACGCAAACCTGTGGGTGCTGGGGAGATCATAACTCACCCGCAAGTCTTGAAAAGGTAATATGTTAAAGGTCAAGGGATGCAGTAGTTGATAAAGTCTGGTCAGTTTTGATTCTTGCCATATCTGAAATGCTTGTGTAGTATAACCAGGAAGGAAGTTGAGGTTACCCTGTATTGGGAGGTATTTACTAGTAGATTTCTGCAATCCCCATAGTTTACAAATCTTGTCCCAGGCTCTCAAGGGGTCACTAAATAAGATATGATTTTGTACAAATATGGGTAATGATTTAAAATCCGCATGAGGCAAGAAAGCCAAGTGTAGCGGTTTGATGAAGTTAGACTCTAGATTAGGGACTGTGTAAAAGTCATTCCCTACCAGCTAATCCAGTATGAACCTAGAAAGGGCTGCCCAATTATACCACATGATATTAGGAAGACGGAGCCCACCCCCACCCACCGGCATTGACAGAGGAGTCTTACCCTATCCTGTTGTTTCTTACCCTGCCAAATAAAATTGCCAATGGAAGTCTGCAAGGAGGCAATGTCTTGCTGGGTGAGAAGCAAGGGCAACATCTGCAAGGGGTAAAGAAGCTTAGGCAGAGCAACCATCTTGAAAAGATGCACCCTTCCTGAAAGAGAAAGGGGGAGCTTCACCCAACTCAGCAAAATTTGTTTAATATCCTTTACAATCCCACTAAGATTAAGAGAATATAATTTATGAGGATTGACATGTATGCGGATGCCCAAGTATTTAAAGCAGCCGTCAGTAATTGTGAGACCAGTACCCGCCAGATCTGTCTTACAAGAGTTCTGTAACCACGTGACTTCAGATTTGTCGATATTAATCTTGTATCCTGAAAACTTGCCAAACTCCTCAATAATATCCAAGAGAGGGTGCAAATTGGCACCCGGGTCACCTACAAAGAGCAACAGATCATCAGCATATAAAGAAAGATGCTGCCGTCGGCCATGTATGTTTAAACCCGCACAGTGCTGTCTAATGTAGGATGCTAGGGGCTCAATGGCCAGATCAAAGAGGAGAGGAGAAAGGGGACACCCCTGTCTCGTACCCCTCTGCAACGTGAAAGAGGGAGAAAGCCCCCCGTTTATTATGAGAGAAGCTTTGGGGGCCATGTACAATTGCTGTAAAAAGTTGGAAAAGTTACCCCGGATACCGAAGTGAGATAGTGACGTGTGTAAATGGTCCCACTCAATTCGATCAAACGCCTTTTCAGCGTCAAGGCAGCCTAAAAGGCAAGCATCTGGCAGTTGAAAGGGGGGTTGTGCATGTGCGTTGTACCAATAATGGGCCACCACACCAAGAGTTTTCCTGATGTTCAACACTGACGATCTTCCTTTTACAAAACCAGTTTGGTCGGCATGGACTATATGTGGTAGAACCGTTGCCAATCTATCCGCCAAGATCTTCGTCAAAAGTTTATAGTCTCCATTTAACAATGAAATGGGGCGATAAGAGGAGGTAAGAGGGGATCCCTATCGGGTTTCAATAAAAGACAAATGTTGGCTTCAGAAAATCTGTCATTTATTTGCTCAGTACCTGCCAGGTACGCAGAGTATAGGGAAGATAGGACAGGGGCTAGCTCTTCATCCAGTATTTTAAAATATTCAGCGGGTAGCCCGTCAGGGCCCGCCGCTTTGCCCTGCTTGTTCTGCCGAATGGCCTTAAGAACTTCCTGAGGGTGTATCCTAGAGTTCAAGAGGGAGGTCTGGTCCTCCGTAAGAGTAGGGAGTTGCACTGCATCCCAAAACTTGTGCTTTGCTTCTGAATTAATTAATTGTTTAGAGTATAGGGAAGTATAATAGTCTACAAATTCGGCCATGATGTCTTTAGAGTCGACAGTTATGATACCCTTGGATTTAATAGCTAGGATCTGGGACTTAGGCTTATAAGAGTGAACCAATTTGGCGAGTAACCTGCCAGCCTTATTACCATGCCGATAATAACGCCCCTGCCTGTGAATATTGACTTTATTGTCTTGTTGAGCGAGGTATGTATCCCTAGTTTGTTTAAGGTCATAGTATGTTTTCCTAGTCAGCAATGTAGGGGTAGATAGATAGTTATTATAGGCCTCAGTGAGTTGAGAAAGAAGAGCCCCATCCACCCTCTTAAGTTGCTTGTTATGATGTGCTGTGAAAGAGGTTATGTGGCCCCTCATCACCGCTTTGGAGGCATGCCAAAATAGATCTGGAGCACTTGAGTGGGAAGCATTGTCCGACGCGTAGTGTGTCCAGGAGGCCTTTAAATGGCGACGAAACTCAATATTGTTATAGAGGTGAAGAGGGAATCTCCAAGTATTATTTGGAGGCTTAGGAAGCTGAGGCTGAATGATTAGAGTAACTGGGGCATGGTCTGAAATAGTAACTTGACCTATACCTATGAACGAGATCTGTGGCGTGATACTTGGTGCAGTCAGAAAATAGTCAATACGTGACATGGTATGGTGCGTTTTAGAAAGGCAAGTGAAATCTCTCTCAACAGGGTTTCTAGCTCTCCACACATCTACCAGGTTCAAAGTTTCTTTAAAGGAGCCAACAAGGGATACCTCACGCTTATATCTAGACATACTTATCTTCAAAGCTTTTGAGACAGAAGGGTCCCTAAACCTATCTAGGGGAAGAGCCTGAGCCAAGTTAAAATCACCCCCCATAATTATAGGAGCGTTATATGTGGCCAATGTGGCTAGAAGGTTCGTCCAAAAGTCAGGGTCATATGCATTAGGGCCATAAACATTGCATAGGGTGTATGTGGAAGTGTCAATCTGAATTAAGGCAATTATAAATCTCCCCTTCTTGTCTATCTCTACCTTAGAAAAAACAACTGCTAAGCCTTTACGCACTAGGACTGCAACCCCCCTCTTCCTACCCTCCGTGGGGGAGCTTATAACCTGTCCGACCCAACGTATTTTTAACTTCTCATGTTCCTCAGCTGTCAGTTTCGTCTCTTGCACTTTTTATTATTTAAAGGCACAGTACCGTTTTTTTTCTCCAATTGTTTTTTTCAGTATTTGAGTGCTGTCTAAGTCGACTTGTGACATGTCTGAGCCTACAGATAGACGTTGCTCTATATGTTTAGTAGCCGTGGTGGAACCCCCTTACATTTTTGCTTTAAATGCGCTAATGTTCCTAGCTTACTTAAAGATGTAGCCCAAGATGATTCTTTGACAGAAGGTAATGAGGATAGCCCACTTTCCTCTCCCCATGTGTCTACACCAGTTACGTCCGTGCAAGCAATGTCCACTACATCTAG